>NC_064921.1:527380780-527695363 GCF_023897955.1 Schistocerca gregaria
GTTACAGAGATGATAGATAAACTCCAGTGTGAGATTCTGCAGGAGAGACGCTCAGTAGCTCGGTAAGGGCTTTTGTTAAAGGTTCGAGAACATACCTTCACCGAAGAGCCAAGCAGTATATTGCTCCCTCCTATGTATATCTCGCGAAGAGGCCATGAGGATAAAATCGGAGAGATTAGAGCCCACACAATCCTTCTTTCCACGAACAATACGAGACTGGAATAGAAGGGAGAACCGTTAGAGGTACTCAGGGTACCCTCCGCCACACACCGTCAGGTGGCTTGCAGAGTATGGATGTAGATGTAGACGTAACTGTTCTTTAGAGAACAAGTTACTGTCTTCGTATATATAGTTAAAGGCTACCCAGCCATTGACCTTCGTCTGTGCGAATGCGCACAGGTTGCTCAAACTCTAACGGGAATCGCCAAAGTGTGCGAGAGTAATGAGTGGGTGGGCAAATGTCTATAAGGTACAATACATATGTAGAATTGTGGAAAGTTGGGAATGTGTGTCTCACGGGAAGCGTGAAAGGGATAAGTCCCTGCAGTCGCACTATTCATCTGTGTCCTCGGTGGCTCAGATGGATAGAGCGTCTGCCATGTAAGCAGTTGGTATCGGGTTCGAGTGCCGGTGGGGGCACACATTTTCAGCTGTCCACATCGAGGTATATCAACAACACCTGTCGGCAGCTGAGGTTTTCAGTTAGTCATTATTTATTCCAGGCAAAAGCTGCACGGTCATCGACAGTAACTGTTCTTTCGAGAACAAGTTACTGTCCTCGTATATACAGGGTGAGTCACCTAACATTACCGCTGGATATATTTCGTAAACCACATAAAATACTGACGAATCAATTCCACAGACCGAACGTGAGGAGAGGGGCTAGTGTAACTGGTTAACACAAACCATAAAAAATGCACGGAAGTATGTTTTTTAACACAAACCTACGTGTTTTTAAATGGAACCCCTTTAGTTTTGTTAGCACATCTGAACATATAAACAAATACGTAATCAGTGCCGTTTGTTTCATTGTAAAATGTTAATTACATCCGGAGATATTGTAAACTAAAGTTGACGCCTGAGTACCTCTCCTACGCTGTTCGATCGTGTGTACCGGAGAGCACCGAATTTCGTAGGGATCCAAAGGGAACGGTGATGGACCTTAGGTACAGAAGAGACTGGAACAGCACATTACGTCCACATGCTAACACCTTTTTATTGGTCTTTTTCACTGACGCACATGTACATTACCATGAGGGGCGAGGTACACGTACACACGTGGTTTCCGTTTTCACTTACGTAGTGGAATCGAGTGTGTCCCGACATGTCAGACCAATAGATGTTCAATGTGGTGGCCATCATTTGCTGCACACAACTGCAATCTCTAGCGTAATGAATGTCGTACACGTCGCAGTACATCTGGTGTAATGTCGCCGCAGGCTGTCACAATACGTTGTTTCATATCCTCTCGGGTTGTAGGCACATCACGATACATATTCTCCTTTAACGTACCCCACTGAAAGCAGTCCACAGGTGTAAGATCAGGAGAACTGCCTGGCTAATTTATGCGTCCTCCACGTCCTATGAAATGCCCGTCGAAGAGCCTGTCAAGGGTCAGCCTAGTGTTAATTGCGGAATGTGGAGGTCCACCATCTTGCTGATACCACATAAGTCGACGCGATTCCAGTGGGACATTTTCGAGCTACGTTGGCAGATCATTCTGTAGAAACGCGATGTATGTTGCAGCTGTTTGTACCTCTGCAATGAAGTGAGGACCAATGAAGTGGTCGCCAATGATTCCGCACCATACATTTACAGTCCACGGTCGCTGTCGCTCTACCTGTGTGAGCCAGCGAGTATTGTCCACGGACCAGTAATGCATGTTCCGTAGATTCACTGCCCCGTGGTTTGTGAAACCCGCTTCATCGGTAAACAGGTAGAACTGCAACGCATTCTCTGTTAATGCCCATTGACAGAATTGCACTCGATGGTTAAAGTCATCACCACGTAATAGCTGATGTAGCGACACATGAAAAGGGTGAAAGCGGTGACGATGCAATATGTGCATGACACTACTTTGACTCAGTCCACCGGCTCTCGCAATGTTCCGTGTACTCATGTGTGGGTTCATGGCAAAAGCAGCTAACACACCAACTGCACCCGCTTGTCCTGTGACGGGCCTGTTACGGACCCGTTTGCGTGCTACGAGCATACCTGATGCGTACAGTTGGCGGTAGATGTTTTGCAATGTGCGGCACGTTACATGCTCTCTGTCCGGGTACCGTTCTGCATACACCCTGTAGGCTTCAGCTGCATTTCGTCGACACTCGCCATAGATGAGTATCATCTCCGCCTTTTCAGAGTTCGAATACACCATGGTCACAGTTCCTACAACACTACACTATCACAGACGTCTGGTAACACGGTGTACTACAGTTGGTCTGCGTGCGGAGACGAATGCAGAATAACAATAGCAGCAAGCGCTACATGCGGACAGTGCGACAGCTAGACCAAACCACAACAGTGCACTACAGCCACACTCGTAAACACGGTTGTCATCTTAAACATGTCCCTGCAGATGCTGCTCGCCGACCGTGGCCCGTGTTTGTCACAACACGCAACTGAACGTCGGAGGTTTCAAGCGTCAACTTTAGGTTACAATATCTCCGGATGTATTTAACATTTTACAATGCAACAAACTACACTGATTACGTATTAGTTTATATGTTCAGATGTGCTAACAAAACTAACGTGGTTCCATTTAAAAAAACGTAGGTTTGTGTTAAAAAACAAATTTCCGTGCATTTTTGTATGGTTTGTATTAAACAATTACACTAGCCCCTCTCCTCACGTTCGGTCTGTGGAATCGGTTCGTCAGTATTTAATGTGGTTTACGAAATATATCCAGCGGTAATGTTAGGTGACTCACCCCGTATAGTTAAAAGAGTACCCAGTCATTGACCTTCGTCTGTGCGGATGCGCACAGGTTGCCCAAACTCTTACGGGAATCGCCAAAGCGTGCACGAATAATGAGTGGGTGGGCAAATGTCTATAAGTTACAATACATATGTAGAATTGTGGACAGTTGGTAATGTGAGTCACACGGGAAGCGTGCAAGGGATAGTCTCTGCAGTCGCGCTATTTATCTGTGTCCTCGTTGGCTCCGATGGATAGAGCGTCTGCTATGTAAGCAGGAGATCCCGGGTTCGAGTCTCGGTAGGGGCACAAATTTTCAGCTATAAACGTCGAGCTATATGAACAACACATGTCGACAGCTGAGGTTTTCAGTTAGTCATCATTTATTCCAGCGAAAAGCTGCACGGTCATCAACAGTAACTGTTCTTTCGAGAACAAGTTACTGTCCTCGCATATATAGTATGTTAATCTTACGTCCGTAGGATACTTTATTTCCCATGTTACTTTCCAAAAAAATGGTTCAAATTGCTCTGAGTACTATGTGACTTAACATCTGAGGTCATCAGTCCACTATAACTTAGAACTTCTTATACCTAACTAACCTAAGGACATCACACACACCCATGCCCGAGGTAGGATTCGAACCTGCGACCGTAGCGGTCACACTTTTTCAGGCTGTACCGCCTAGAACCGCTCGGCTACAGGACCGGGTGTGGCTTCCCACTTCATGTTTCTAAGTCGTGCCTCTAGTTCGTGGGAGACATTAAAATTTTGCGGCTGTTGATTTTAGTTTAAAATACATTTCCAATTGCCTTCAATTTGAACTACTGCGATTTTTTTTTCAGTAGAAATAAAATGTCACTTTCATAAAAATGTGCACTATGTTCTCTGACAGTGGCCCTGGAGGAGCACAAATATTTATAAAAGTGATATTAAAAGTTTTGCATCTAATTCCCCTACTAGATTCTAAAAGACATTATTTTTCAATTCAATCCCTTCTTTGACAAGTACTGCAGTCCCACACACTTATTCAGGACCGATATTTAAAATCTCTTTGTATTGAGATGTTCTTGATGTTTACTTCCTACAAAGTGCTGCAGGGTATCAGACCGATATAGGAAGTCTTCCAGTGCAGCAGTCATTGTTGCACTATGAAATTTATTCACGTTCAAAGTGGTCACATAAAATGAGTGTTCCACTTTGCAACGCTGCTCGACACAAAATAGACGAGTACCTGGTAGGAATCTCTATTTTCGAATTCTTCCCGCTAGTTTTTCTTCTTGTAAGTTGTTAGAATTCTTTTTACAAATATTTAATAAAAAAGAATTGTTCACGTGCCATGATCAAGTCGTGATGTTTTCTTCACTTCCAATTCGATAGTGCCAAGCACGTTTTTTTTTCTGCGTCTGCCAACATATGGCTGTCTAATTTTCCCATCGGAACACTGGCCAACTCGTTCCGTTATGCAGTCTTATTTCATCTTTTCGCTGTCCTGCATGCTTCTCAGTCTTGCCCCTAAAGGAGAAATCAAGCTCTCTGGACCATGGCGTGTGAGTCGCCTCTTTTTCTTTCTTGCTGATTTTCTTATCGATCTCTCTGGAGAAGTCTTTGGTGAACTTGCTGGCGATTCTGTTCATGATCTCTGAAATGGGATCTGTTCTTTCTTCTTAGGAGAATTTCCCTTGGCATAGTTAATTTGACAGTCGGCATTTATTTCTTTTTCTTTAACTCGTGGTTAAGTTCATACTTTGCGATCTTCTTTCTGTTTACTAATTATACCTTTCCATTTGTATTTTCTTTTTCTCCTTATGTTGGTTTTCATTCATTACTTGTGAATTTTCTCGCTTGTTGTGAGCTTCCATTTGAGACAAATTTAGACTGTTTGCCTCTTCGTGTTGAATAACCGAAGAGTGCTCTGAGGTTTCTGTGCTACGTGTCGTCCGTAGTATTAGTAGTTCTGTAGCAGAAGTCGATGTCTGTCCAAGTACGGACGTAAAGTGGAATCGCGATTGCCCAATATGTGATTGTGCTCCCCTCTGGTCCAGTCTGTGTTATTCCCGGCCTCCGCACGTGACTCAGAAGCTTCGTTCCCCCTGATCCGCCGGTGCTGGGTGAGTGGGGGTGCGAGCAACTGCAGCGGCAGCGCCAGATAGCCTCCTGCTAGTTGCAGGCTCTGGGACAGCCGCCTCGCTGCTCGGGAACTGCCTGACTCGCCTTCTGTTACACCCGCTTCGGATGTCCACAGTGAAACTGTAGAGAACACAGGTCCCCGACTGCCCATAGTATATTACGAGGCCGTTATATCTACAGATACTTCTTAATCAAGGTGTGTAGGCCTATCTCAAAAGCTCACTTTCAGTTTATCTTATACGACTCAAAACCGGAAACATATATGCCTCCGACCATTTTTCTTCATCGTTGGATATGGCGCGACCATTAGGCTTAAGAGCAATATTTTTAATTCAACTGAACAATAATAATGAGAAGAACTCAGTTTTACACAAACAGAGGTACTAACAAACGAATGATGTGCAGCAATGGTATTTTCCTCCGGTGAGCCGAACCTTTTTTGACAACCACCTCCTTGTCTTCGGTCTAATAAAGATCCGATGAAAGAAAATTTAATCGCCCAGAATGAGATTTTCACTCTGCAGCGGAATGTGCGTTGATATGAAACATCCTGGTAAATTAAAACTGTGTGGCAGACCGAGACTCGAACTCGGGATCTTTGCCTTTCGCGGGCAAGTGCTCCATCGACTGAGCTACCAAACGACGACTCACAAGTCTTCGACCCGTCCCCTCAGCTTCAATACCGCCAGTACCTCGTCTCCTAGCTTGCAAATGTCACAGAAGCTCTCCTGTGAACCCGAGTTCGAGTCTCGGCCCGGCACACAGTTTTAATCTGCCAGGAAATGTCGTATCAGCGCACACTCCGTTGCAGAGTGAAAATTTCATTCTGGAAACATCCCCCAGGCTGTGGCTAAGCAATGTCTCCGGAATACCCTTTCTTCCAGGAGTGCTACTTCTGCAAAGTTCGCAGGAGAGCTACTGTGAAGTTGGAAAGGTAGGAGGCGAGGTACTGGCAGGATTGAAGCTGTAGGGACGGGTCGTGAGTCGTGTTCGGGTACGTCAGGTGGTGCTGGCAAGGTAGCTCAGCGTATTCGGTCAGAGGGATTACTGCCATCTGTAATAAGGAACTAAGTTAATGGATCAATGACGAAGTTGAACAAGCCTCATGGGACGTCCGCTATGAAGAAACAGAACGAACAGTAACGACCAAAATGAGATAAAAAAGATGATAGAGCACTTGCCCGCGGAAGGCAAAGGTCCCGAGTTCGAGTCTCGGTCCGGCACGCAGTTTTAATCTACCGGGTAGTGTGAAATTGTAATCGTATCTCTCCTCCGACATTTATTCTGATTCGTTTTGTCATTTGCAGAATCTAAGCACAGACACAGCCCACTGCAACGTATAGTGGACGTTAGAAACGCTTTCCACGTTATAAAGCCATTAGGCAGTTTCTACTGAAGTTTCCTTCAGAACCGTGAAGTGATCTCTGCCGCACTCGAGGAATTTGTTAAAGTTTCTCAGGAACTAGGATATGACAGAACTTCATGCAGCTTATGCTACCATAAAAATAAAATTAATTATGTGCTTAAAGGTCGTTAATTTAGTTCAGAAACGAAAGACAAATCGCTAACATACGCTTTTCGCCCCAAACAAGAGGAAGTTTCGTCACACAAGCTACATGTAAACTATATTGCGTAATTCACTACTCATATCATCCATGTTCGCGGTGTGCAGAATATGTCAGCAGATGCCCCTCTCTACATGGAGAAAACAGCAAAAAAACCGATTTTCAAATTCTTGCCAGCGGACTACCTTTTTTTTTCATCTGACTTCCAGTTTCGGCGCATTGGGGTATGATTCACAAATGAAACATTGTGTTTTAACTTCATCCGCAAAGGAGACCCCATATAGGTGGCTGGTGCGACCCACTATTGAGTGCTGCTCTTGTATTTGGGATTGGCGTCAGGTCGGACTGAAGGAAGACATGGAAGCAATTCAGAGACGGGGTGACTGATTTGTTAGCGGTACATTCGAACAACACATAAGTGTTACGGAGATGTTTCGGGAACTCAAATAGCTATCGCTGGAGAGAAGGCAACGTTCGTTTCGAGAAACGCTATTAACAAAATTTAACCGACGTTTGAAGCTGATTGCAAACGATTCTTCTGCCGCCAACCAACATTGCGCCTACGGACCACCAAGATAAAATTCGAGAAATTAAGCTTCATAGAGGCATATAGATACTCCACTTTTCCTCGCTCTATTTGCAAGTGGAAAAGGAAAGGAAATGACTAGTAGTCGCACAGCGTATCCTCCGCCACGCACCGTACGGTAGCTTGCTGAGTATCTATTTAAATGTAGATGTAGAAAAGAAGCTCGTTTCTTACAGCTTGGTTCCGACATCAGGTCACCTTGAAACGTCCTCTTTGAACAATTATACACGAATGTGCTTAAACTGACACACAATATTTTTATTGCAATGCAATCTGACTTTCAATAATCCCTACAAAAGAATGGCCCTGACTAACATTAACCTATACCTTTCACAAATCACTTACCTCACCAAAAATCTTGGTTACTCGAACTACTGCAATACAGCGAGCACCACTACTGCCAGCTAAATAAAAGATTCAAACTACGGAAGGCACTAACTACTGATAGGTATAGTTAGCAAATGAAAGATTTTAATAGAGAACAAGCAATGTATTTACCTTAATAGTCATAATATATATAGGAGTTCATAACATCCATTCTTAAAACAAATTTCAAAACTCCGCCATCTCTCTCCCCACGTCCACCACTGCCGTCGGCTCACCACCAACTGCGCAACGCTACGCACTGTTCACATCCAGCTACCGCTGCCCAACACTACAATGGCAGACAACAATGCAAACCAGCCACAGACTGCACACAGCACAGCCACTGATTTTCAGAGCGCTATGTGGCGTTACCAATAAAAAAACCTAAACAGCCTACTTACATAGCTCCCATGCTCCCCACAAAAAAATTTACAAATTGTTTTGGGCAGTGGCCAACACAGATTTGAAAAAACATTTTCATAATTACAATAACAAAGAAATGAAATGCACACACTTATCAATACAATGTTGGTCAAAAGCTAAAATTTTCTCACAGTCCATAAAGACAGTCCTGATCGTTCGTAACAGTTAAATAGCAGTGTTTTTTCTCAATGTCTGAGCAGTAAAAGAAAATGCACACAGAAGTAGTGGATTTCCATTCAGTCTTGAAGAAGTAGTGTTGTCCTTCCAACAGAAAGACAGTGCTGACTCTTGACATGCTCACAGGTAATGGGGCACAACAGAGCAAACCCACAGCAGAGTCAGTCGAAGTTTTGAAGAATATTGGAAGGTTGGTCATCACAGAGCTGACCCACTGTAGTCCTAGTAGAGATTATGGTATTGGTGGGCCATCAGAGATGCAGACCCACTGCAGTCCTTGTAGAAATAATGGTATTGGTGGGTCATCAAAGGTGCAGACCCACCGTAGTCCTTGTAGAGACGGCCGGCAGCCATCTGTTGCAACTGTGCAGGTGCACAATCACCATCAAAGAGTCTTGCACAGAATATAGCAAGTCCATAAACCACCACTTGTTCACTCCCAAAGAATTTATTTGAAATGTCCTTAGAATCAGCAATGCTGTTATCCAGTCCCTTGCTGAATTATTAACACACGTGCAAACACTATCAGTTCCTACTTCTCACATATTGTCCATATACTATGACCAACAGAAAATTGTGCAGTGAAATGTAATTTATAAGTTACTTAATTTGATGAACTGGTGTCAATTACAATTTTATAACATAAGAATACAATAACAAAGGTACAAAATACATAATTAGAGAACATAACAATACAGATAACATTTGTAGTAATACAGGCTTTACAAAACAATAGAAATTAACATATACATCAGTGTTACAGTAATTATGACATAAGTAAATACATAAACGACCAGAATAACTTTTGAAACATCAACTTCAGACATGTGCATTAAAACAAAACATAATAAATAATGTCTAAGCATCATTACAAAGTAAATAACATGTTATTAATGCAAATTATATTTGAGGATAGCAGTATTCCTCATCATAGTGAATGTAGCTTAGTATTAGAAGAGAAAAAATTCTATGAAACAGTACACAGAGGCAGGAAGAAAACAAATACACAAGGGTACACAATCACATAGTGGGATACACAAAAGGAAAGGACAGGGTTTGTTTTCAGTGTAACATTTGGTATTGCAGTCCAACCCAAAACTTCATTCCATAGATCGTCCCTCTTATTTCAACATTTGCTGCAGCCAAAAAAAACAAAAAAAACCTATCCAAGCATGCTTTCTGTATTCTGTTCACATCCTCTTTCAAAAATAGTTTTTCTCCACTGTACACTATTTTTTTGCCCAAACCATTTTCTTATAGCGTCTCAGTGCTTTTTTTCCAATTCATCATAGTTAGTTTCTTATATAGTCTACCCCCTCTTAAGCTAACTTAAACCCACTGAGCTCAGATGCTAAACTAAGGGACGACGCAATGCAGCAGCACAAAACAATTAACACAAACAGCAATGACAAAAAAATGGCATTTGGCAAAGCAACCTATAGTAAATCTAAATTACCAAGCAATGCAACATTACAACTGATATGAACCAATGTGCAGCAACAAGAAAAATAAATAAGTAGTAAAACTAGCTTAACAGAGTAATACAAAGTGAAATTTAGTAGCACTATGCCTGGCAAACACCAGCAGTAAATACAATAACTTATATCTAAACATGACAAAGCTCAAGCAGAAAAAAATTTACACCAAAGACAACAATGCAGATAAGGGAAATGTATATTCACATCTTAATGTCTATATAATTAAAGTGGTGCACCACAAAAACTTATTGTAAAAAAATGTTACCATGTATTTGAAAAGAAAATTCTGTATGCAATTCCTGTGAAGGGAAATGTCTTTTTGAGCTCCTTCATTCATTTTTTTAAGTACATCATAAAGTTATTATTTACTGGATCTGTAGGCATAAAATATTTATATTAGTACATCTATTAAATTTTATAGTAACCAATGCTGCAGTGCACCTTGAAACTAGGTATTAAACAAAATAGGCAAAGCAAGGCGTGAAACATCATTCACTAGCCATATGGCGTTTCATAATGCAGTAAACAATCTTTCAACTAGCAAGACAATAGACGTGAAATGTTTCTTTTCATTTCATTAGGCATTTTAATAAATATCATCAATTAAGAGCTCCACAGTATAATCATATGTTTTCAAGTTTGAGCGTGTCGTATTTGCGATGCTTTCTACAAAGGAATGAATGTCAATGGCGAGGATAATGGCATCTTTTTTCACCTATGTCTCTGAAAGGCACACACTAATGGCTTTTTCTCCAGGCAGGTGTCACAGCTGGGCGCCCACGACGCATTACGTGCAGGTCACTCAAATTTCTTACCGAAATATTTACTTCAGCACTTCGCACTACAGTGACAGTCTCATATAAAAATTTCACAGGTCGAGAATTTGCGTTAGAAATGTGTAGAAACAAAATCCTGTATATATAACAGTGACCAAAAATTTTCTTCGGCACTGTGGTACATTCACGCATTTACACACATTTCATAACCCTTAAAGTACGATTCTTGGTTTCCAACATCCTTTTTCACAAGTCAGAGTCCCTAACCACTACTTATTGTTCCTTACCTTATTACACATATACATATTCGTCGACACTTCTTCAGCATTTCATCATAACAAAAAAAAAGGCAAATGGCTCTGAGCACTATGGGACTTAACATCTATGGTCATCAGTCCCCTAGAACATAGAACTACTTAAACCTAACTAACCTAAGGACATCACACAACACCCAGCCATCACGCGTCATAACAGATACTTAGCATAACCACATAACTCATATAGCATCAGCTTAAACATACCTCAGCAGCATAATTCACATCGTCGTCGTAATAATAACATCATAACACCTCAGTCAAATTTCAAAAACGTCATTGCATTCTGCAATAATTTGAAAACCTAAAAAAAATTCTCTGCTCATGTCAAAAGTGTCATCTACTTCAAACATACTTTACAAATCATGATCCCATACGAAATATGTCATTCAAAGCTCTCATAGTATCACAATGGTTCCGAAAAAATATGAACAGTTCACAAAGTACAGACAAAATACAATTTCATAAGTGTGAAGTTATTCACCTGCGTCATTGCGTAAACATGTGTCACTGACGTAGTAAAAATATGTTTGTTTCTCTGTCAAATAATCAGATAGCTGTGTAATTCTGTGTTAGACAAATACGGTACCGATGTGTAAAATTGTATAAGCTAATACCATAGTAGCTAGGGCTCCTTGTGCTTGCCAAACACATGATACACAAAGTAGGCGTGTACCCCCCTGAGGATAAGCGTGGTGTCTAACTTCCGAAGATTTTGTTCCATTGTGTCTAACTTTTTAAGATTTTGTTCCATTGTGTCTAACTTTTGAAGCTTTTGTCCCATTTGTTGCATTAATTGTAATAACAATGCACTGGTGTCTTAAACATGTTCCTCAGTGCGATTCGGCAATGCATTTGAACTGGCAATATTCGCAGTTTGAAACACAGAAAATGTGTCTTGACTTATTTGAGAAAACAGTGAGGACGCAAAACCTGAATCTACAGTATTTGCAAGATTGTGTCCTATCATTTCGGAATCCTGAGGCGAGCTGTTGCCGACCGATCGATTGATAATGCTTCCCTGTTCACTAATTGTTTCACTGCCTACACCATTATTTGCAGCCCACTCCATTTCCCTATGCACAATTACCAAGTTACTACTTTGAACATTAGTTAATTCATTACATGGTGGCGCTAACACACTGCTTTCGTCTTCACTGTCATTTCTCAGTTTACTTTGGAGCCTAGTATTACGTTTTTCACACGCCATTATTGTCACAATATTTCACAGGATAACACAGAAATCACAATTTGAAGAGCAAAAATAAGAGAACACATTAACGTAGCACTGAAAATAATATCTAGTTAATTGCAAGCGCAGCTGCAAAATACTTGGTGCATACCTACATGCATGCCACAACTGTTTTACTGTACAACAATGAAAAACTACAACTACAAAGGAAATTCTCTCTACAATTATGCACTAGCAGTAAACAAAAGCTACACTAATTACACAAACTACAAGAAAAAATGAGAAGATTCCAGTGAGGTACCCTGGCAGGGTCGCCATATGAAACGTCCTCTTTGAACAATTATACACGAATGTGCTTAAACTGACACACAATATTTTTAGCGCAACGCAGTCTGACTTTCAATAATCCCTACAAAAGAATGGCCCTGACTAACATTAACCTATATCTTTCACAAATCACTTACCTCACCAAAAATCTTGGTTACTCGAACTACTGCAATACAGCGAGCACCACTACTGCCAGCTAAATAAAAGATTCAAACTATGGAAGGCACTAACTACTGATAGGTATAGTTAGCAAATGAAAGATTTTAATAGAGAACAAGCAATGTATTTACCTTAATAGTCATAATATATAAAGCAGTTCATGACATCCATTCTTAAAACAAATTTCAAAACTCCGCCATCTCTCTCCTCAAGTCCACCACTGCTGGCGGCTCACCACCAGCTGCGCAACGCTATGCACTGTTAACATCCAGCTGCCGTTGCCCAACACTACAATGGCAGACAACAATGCACACCAGCCACAGACTGCACACAGCACAGCCACTGATTTTCTTACAGAGCGCTGTGGCGTTACCAATAAAAAAAACTTAAACAGCCTACTCACAACCTCTTCACAGTTCGTGCCATCTCAGTGTTAAATCAACAAATACGCCTGGCCAAAAGAGTTATTTGTTTGGCGTAATAACAGAAGAGGATTGTAAAAATTTCGTCCAGCAATGCGATTCCTGCCAGAACAATAAAATTAGTCATCATTCACAGTCGGCAGGTGATGGCTGAAGTGATCATTGCAGCAAATATCTGCTAATACCAGTATTGCTGGCCCATGTTTTGATCACAACCGAGGCAGAATCTTCCTACATGTCGGTCAGGGCATGAAGACGTAGTGAAACGGTGAAACTGGTTGCCAAATAATATAAGGTCGGAAATTTGACGGCTGAAAGGTGTTTAATGTGACATCCTCTATCGAACAGCCGAGTTCCGCAACCATCTCTAAAAAGATGGACATACTTCATTGTCTGTCTGTCTGTCCGTCTGACCGACTGTTAAAACCCTTTTTCTCAGAATCGGATAGAAGTATCAAGTTTAAATATACGTCACATACCAGAGTCTACGATTCCTTGGCGGTGTAAAAACCTGAAGCTTGCAAATCAATACAACCGAATGATGCGATCATTTACGTCACGTATTTTGATACTCGCTAACTCACTCATTAACACCTATAGGGAACTTCCTTTTGATTTGGCAAGAAACGAGGTTTCACAGTATAAGTAAGAGATAAAATCAGGAAACTGGTAACTTTAAATTAGATCAGACGAAAAACATTTTTTGTCACTTGTCATCTGACTTCAGATTTAAAATTAAGACATTGCCGAAAGTTTGGAAATTTCCGGGACCGATATCCTTCCAGTACTAATGTCGATAACAGGCACAACTCGTCGGGATTCTCGATTCCCAAAATTGATGAACTGTGCATAAACGTAACTAAGTCTGTACTGAATCTTCAGCACACGAGTTCTACTTGCACTTGGCTAGTTTTTTACACATCTTCCAGAATCATACAAGTATTTTCTTTGAAAAGTTTAATATCGTGATTTCAAATTAATATAAAAAATTAAGAAGTAAGTAAAGACCCAGACGACAATTTAGTAATGATGAAAAGATACGTACTAGTCAGGAAGCATTTGTATCCAAAAAAGTGAGATGTGGAAGTACTAAGGAATGAAGAGACAGGGTTAAAGTTCTCTGAGGCTACAAATACTGTCAAAGTGAATAGTTCAGTAGAAAAGTAATGAACATCTCTAAAAGAGCATTCATAGAAGTTGGAAAGGAAAGCATATGTGTTATGAGGGTAATTGCGAGGAAACCATGAGTAACAAAGGAAATACCTCAGTTGATCGACGAAAGGAGGAGGTACATAGATGTTCAGGAAAATGCAGGAATTCAGAAAGACAACTCACTCATAAATAAATAAATACAAAGTAGTGGAAAGCCAAGGCGAAATGGCTGCATAAAAATGTGAGGAAACCGAAAAAGAGATGGTTGTCGAAAGAACGGACTCACCACACAGAAAGGTCATAACAACGTTCGGTGGAATTAAACGGAAGCGTGGTAACATTAAGATGGTAAATGCAGACGAGATAGCGGACAGTTGAAAAGAGTATACTGAAGGGGAAGAACTTGTCTGATGACGTGACAGAAGAAGAAACAACAGGAAACAAGGAAGAGATAGGCGACCTGTTATTAGAATCAAAATTTAAAAGAGATTTGGACGACTTAACATGAAATGAGCAAAACGGATAGATAACATTCCATCGGAACTGCTAAATTTATTGGAGAAGTGGCAACAAATGACTGCATACGTTGCAGTGTAGAATGTATGACACTGATGGTATACCATCAGACTTTCGGGGAAAAAAACATCATCTACACAATTACAGAGATAGCAAGGGCTGACAAGTGGAGAATCACCTTAACTCATGGCTCCAAGCTGCTGGCAATAACAATGTACAGAAGAATGAAAACAAATTGAGGCTCTGTTAGATGACAATCACTTAAGTTTTGGGAAAGCTAAAGGCATTTCTGACGTGGTAGATAATGGAAGCAAGACTGAAGAATAACGTCCATAGGACGTGGCGACCTATAAAACGCGTTCGACGACGTAAAACGGTGCTAGATATTCGAAATTCTGTTATAAGATATAGCGAGACACGGATAATAACAAAGTTCCTGAGTTTACTGCGCTCCAGGAAAGTTCTCGCTCTCAAATTATCGGGAGCGAGAGCTAGTTGGAACCCGAAGCAGAAAGCTCTGATACGGGGAGGCCACGGATGTTGGGATCACGGATTTACTTCAAACTTTGTTCACTTTTCGTAGTCAATTAGAACAACATAATGGGCGAGTAGTAAGGGACACTACTCTGACAATTCCGAGAAAATCCCAAGAGAAGTTTTCAGCTTCTATTATGAAACTGATGTATCTGTACGAAAGTGCTTGTTGTAAGAAGTAATTACGGTCAATCGGTTAGTGTTCTTGTTTGGCAAATAGGTTGTGGTTGAGGCGATGGGTCGAATTCTGTTGCTCAAAAATGGCTCTGAGTACTATGGGACTCAACTGCTGTGGTCATTAGTCCCCTAGAACTTAGAACTACCTAAACCTAACTAACCTAAGGACATCACACACATCCATGCCCGAGGCAGGATTCGAACCTGCGACCGTAGCAGTCGCACGGTTCCGGACTGCGCGCCTAGAACCGCGAGACCACCGCGGCCGGCGAATTCTGTTGCTACTAAGTTTTTAATCTATCTCTTTTAATCACTGGTCACATTATTTAATTTATATGACATTTGATAGGTAATATAACGTGCATTTTCGTGAAGTTGCAGTGAGTTTCATACTTTATTTGACTATTTACTATTTGTAACTAAATTTTCAAGGACGAGGGACAGGAAAGCCCAAGACAAACCTCTATAAATAATTATATGAATGAAGTTATTCACGATCAGTAATATAGTAAGTCACAATGTGCGAGACCACAACAGTAATGTACAATTACTCGTTGGATGTGCTCTCGAGATGACACGTTGCAGGATGGTATTTGTCATACAGACATGAAAAACATAAATTCTAACTTCATGCAAATACACAAGCCGCTTTTTCATTATATTATGTCCCAAATGCCATATAAATTAAATAATATGACCAGTGATGAAAAAATTACATTAATGATCACGCTTGAGTGGAAGTCGAACCGTCGTCTCTTACACGTTCGTCTTCTGAAGCTCGAATGTAACCACTTGTCCTCAATGAACTCTAATTTACTGTACCTACGCACAGAAATGTAAGACACATAATAGACGCGTAAAACTTATCTTACGATTTTCTCGAAACTGCCGGAGTAGTGCACCTTACTAGTTTCACATTAGGTTGCTTTAATGGCCTACTAAAGGCGTACAAATTTTGAAGCAAATCTGTAATCCCATTATCGCGACCTCACCTTGTGAGAAATTTAGCGGTCATGGAACGTATATTAGGCACCACAGGAAAGGGGGGCGAGTGTTCATTGCAATTGAAAACTTTATTGGATCTATTCGTGACGAAACTGAGCGTGACAATGAAGTTATATGTTCGCGTATAACAGGTCTATGTGAAACGAAGTTCATTGTTGATTGTTTTTACCTGCTACCTAATTCTGCTGTGACAGTTCTAGACACATTCAAAGAATGTCTAAGGTCAGTAGCTCGTAAATACCCAGATCATGCTTTGCTGCCGGCCACTGTGGCCGAGCGGTTCTAGGCGCTTCAGTCCGGAACCGCGCTGCTGTTACGGTCGCAGGTTCGAATCTTGCCTCGAACATGGCTGCCCTTAGGTTAGTTTGGTTTAAGTAGTTCTAAGTCTAGGGGACTGATGACCTCAGATGTTAAGTCACATAATGCTTAGAGCCATCTGAATCATGCTTTCCTAGTTGGAGGAAACTATAACCTACCTACTGTACACTGAGGTGTCTATGGATTCATTGCAGGGGCCACAGATAGTCACGCGAACTACTTTTAAACACGTTTTCTGAAAACTGTCTTGAGCAGTTAGTTCGGCAGCCCACGCGCGATGGAAATATCTTAAACTTTGCATCTACATATATGCCGGACCTTATCGACATGTCCGTATAGAAAGAGGGGATTAATTATGGGTAAAGTTTATGGAGACTGTAAATCTCGGTCTTGAGAATGATGTGTCTAGTAAGTGTATTAGGACAGAAAAGACCCACCATGGATTGATAACTAGATACGGAAACTGCTGAGAAAGCAGAGGCGGTTGCACTTTCATTCAGGAGAGAAAGGACAAATGATGACAAGCAACGGATAGTAGATATTCGTGAGTATGTGAAAATATATATACACGAAGCATTTATTTACTAACACTAGTAAAAGATCTGGCAGAAAACCCGAGAAAATCGTGTTCCTACTTTAAATTGCTAGGTAAGTCTAGGGCTTCAATCCTGTCACTTGTTGACCAGTCTGGCGTGGCAGTTGAAAATAGCAAAACGAAAGCTGCAGTTCTAAATTTCACGTTCAAGAAATCGTTTACGCAGGAGAATCATAAAAACATAACGTCTTTTGACCATCTAACAGTCTCCCGTATAGTCTACATAGTAATAAGCTTTCCTGGGGGCAGAGAAACAACCAAAGGATTTGAAAACAAGTAAGTCTCCAGGACGGAGTCCCAGTTCGCTTTTTCAAAGAGCACGCTACAGCATTGGCTCCTTACTTAGCTTGTATTTATCGTGACTCTCTTGCCCAGCTCCAAGACGCAAGCGACTAACGAAACGCGTAGATTTCTCATGTAAACAAGAAGCGGAAAAGAACGGATCCAAAAAATTACAAACCAATATTCCTAATATGCGTTTGCTGCTAAATCCTTGAACATATTCTCAGTTCTAATACAATAAGACCGAGAAATTTATGTCCACTAATTAGCATAGTTTTAGAAAGCATATCTAGTGAGAAACTAGGCTTGCCATTTTATCATATGATATACTGCGAGCTATAGATGAAAGACCACAGACAAATTCCATATCTCTAGATTTCCGGAAAGCATGTGACAGAGTGCCCCATTGGAGGCTGTTAAAGAAGGTACGAGCATATGGTATAGGTTCACTGATATGTGCGTGGCTCATATGACTTCTTAAGTCATAGAACCCAGGACGTTGTTCCCTAGGAGGAATGTTCTCCACAGACAAGGATATCTTTAGGAGTGCTCCAGAGAAGTGTGATAGAACCGCTGTTGTACGCTATATATAGTTGGTGGACAGGGTGGGCCGCAAGCTGCATTTGTTTGATGATAATGCTGTCGTGTACGGTAAGATGTTGTCTTTGAGTGACTGTAGGAGGATACAAGATGACTTAGACAAAATTTATAGTTGGTGTGATGAATGATAGCGAGTTCTAAATGTAGAAAGATGTAAGTTAATCCGGATGAGTAGGAGAAACAAACCTGTAATGTTCGGATACAGCATTAGAGGTCTGCTGTTGACACAGTCACGTCGTTTAAGTATCTGGGAGTAACGCTGCAAAGTGATATGAAATGCAACGACCATTGAAGAATTTTAATAGGAACCGCGAAAGGGCGACTTCAGTTTATTTGGAGAATTCTAGGAAACTGTGGTTCATCTCTAGCCGGCCGCGGTAGCCGAGTGGTTCTAGGCACTTCAGTCCGGAACCCCGCGGCTGCTACGGTCGCAGGTTCGAATCCTGCCTCGGGCATGGATGTGTGTGATGTCCTTAGGTTAGTTAGGTTTAAGTAGTTTCTATGTCTAGGGGACTGATGACCTTAAATGTTAAGTCCCATAGTGCTTCGAGCCATTTGAACCATTTTTGTGGTTCATCTGTAACGGATACCGCATATAGAACACTACTGCGACTTTAAATGGGGATCCATGGAGGGAAGGCGATATTCTTTTCGAGGGACACTACTGAGATAATTTAGGGAACCGGCATTTGAAGCTGACTGCAGAGTCGTACAGTACGAGTAAGGATCATAAATATAAGACACGAGGAATTAGGGCTCGAACGGCGGCCTAAAGGAAATCGTCCTATTTGCGAATGGAACAGGAAAGGAAATGACTATTTGTGGTGTGGGGTATCGTCCGCCACGAGCCATATCGTGGATTGTGGAGTATCGATGTAGATGTAGATAGACCATATGTACAAGAATCTAAGAGGTATAATAAGACTATAGGCCAAGAACGAAGTGCTCCCTTTTAAAAGTGTTTAAGGCAGGAATGTCTTTCCTCCCTACTGTCCTATCTATAAATCGAAGAAGCAATGACGTAAATAAAATAAAGGTCAAGAGGAGGATTAAAGTTCTAGGTGAAAAGGCGTCAATACAGTGTGCTATAGAGGGTCAAAATGGTAGAGAAAGAGGTACACAAGGTACCCTCCGCCACACAGCGTTAGGTGGCTTGCGGAGTATGGATGTAGATGTAGAATGGTATATATCCCGGAAATGATTGAGGATGTAGGCTTCAAATACTATTCCAAGGTGAAAAGGTTGGCACAGAAGAGGAGTTCGTGCGGGCCGTATCTAACCAGCTAGAAGATTAAAAAAATAAATACAAGACGATAGCGTCTAATAATGAATAAGATGGTTCAAGTGGCTCTGAGCACTATGGGACTTAACATCTCAGGTCATCAGTCCCCTAGAACTTAGAACTACCTAAACCTAACTAACCTAAGGACATCACACACATCCATGCCCGAGGCAGGATTCGAACCTGCGACCGTAGTGGTCGCGCGGTTCCAGACTGAAGCACGTAGAACCACTCGGCCACCGGCGGCCGGCAATGAATCAGGAAGTAGGACTGTAGGTAAGCTACTGTGAACAGCTTAGCGAATGCATTCTCACAGCCGAGACAGACATGAAGCCAACACTCAACATACAGTAGTGCAAGTTTATATACCAGCTGGTTCCGCATATGATGAACCTGAAAGAATGTGTGATGAGATACGAGAAATTGCTTAGATAGTCGATGGAGAGAAAAGTTCAGTTATAATGGGAGAGAAGAATTTGATAATAGCAAAAGGAAGGGGATGAAAAATAGGAGGAGATGCGGACAGGGGGAGGAATGTGAAAGGTACCTGCCTGATAGAATTTTGCTCAGAGTGTAAGTTTCTCATAGCGAACATTTTAAGAAGGTTGTACACGTGGAAAAGGCCTAAGAACGGAGAAAGGGGATCGACAAAAATAAGGAAACATCAAAATCACAACGCATTACCAAGCCTAATACGGTGTAAGGAAACTGTTGGCATTCAAAATAGCTTCCAGGCGTCTCGGAATGGATAAATAATGGTCCTGTAAGGCTTTCAAAGGAATTTCATGCCATTTTTCCTGCATAATAGTGCCAAGTTCAGGTAATGTTGATGGAGGTGGATAGCGATCACGTGCACTTCTCTCTACAGTAGACCACATCGATTTAATAATGGAAGATTTGACAGCTCATCCTCGTGCTCAGGAAGTCAGCCCTAGGTGATACGAGCTACTCATACGTGGACAGGGACCCTATCGTCTTGCTAAACAGCGTCACCATTGGGAAAGAAACATCAGCCAAAATAGTCACATAATCCTTGGCAGTATTGCGACGTCACAGAGTAACCGTGGGTCTAATGCCCAGATCATCAGCGAACCCCCGCCCCGTTTCACTCTTGGCATGGTATGTCTTCCAGTGAGTAGCAACTGTGTGCAAATGACTTTCGTCCTTTGCCCTGCAGTCCATGTTTTGTAGCTTCGGCACCACGTGTTTCTGTTACGGACTTTTTCATCACTGACGAGTGGTTCTGGGATTCCACTCACCCTGCAATTCCCTTCGTATTGTTCGGATGCTGATAGGGTTCACGGGTGCGACAGTTAGTTCCTCAGTTTATTTTGCAGCTGTCTTATTCTTATCGTCACAATCCTCTTCAATGACCGTCTGTCACTACCGTTCAACATTTTCCTCCTCATTGTGCCATAGCGGATGATGTTTTCCACTTTCCCAGTATGCAGTGTAAGTACTGGATGTGGTACCTCTTGAAACAGCAAACACTGCGGCTATCTTGGGTAAGGAGGCATTCACCATACGAGCACCATCAGTTTTCCCACGTTCTTATTCAGTTAGCTCCAACATAAGGCACTCACAACTACACTCACCGCAACTGGCAGTTCTACCGTACTGAGATGAAATACAACAGAACAACGTGCAGCCTTGGCTAGCATATAAAGCTTTGTTCAAGCATGCGTTTCTCGCGTTTGCATATTTTTACCCATACCCTGTATGATGCTAAGGCAGATATTTAGGAATCAGCTTTTAAACTATAAGATATATCTAGTCCTGAAGACTGGAAAGTGGCACAGGTCACACCGATATTCAAGAAAGGAAATAGGAGTAAACCATTGAATTACAGACTCATATCACTGAACTCGATTTGCAGTAGGATTTTGGAGCATATACTGTACTCGAACATTATGGATCACCTTGTAGAAAATGACTTATTGAAACATAACCAATACGGATTCAGAAAATATCATTCTTGTGCAACACAGCTAGCTCTTTATTCCGATGATGTAATGAGTGCTGTCGACAAGGGATCTCAGATCGATTCCATATTCCTGGATTTCCGGAAGGCTTTTGATACCATTCCCCACAAGTTACTATTAATCAAAGTGCGTGCATATACAGTATCATGTCAGTTGTGTGACTGGATTCGTGATTTCCTCTCAGATAGGTCACAGTTCATAGTGATGGATGGTAAATCATCGAGTAGAACAGAAGTGATATTTGGCGTTCCGCAGGGTAGTGTCAAAGGCCCTCTGCTGTTCCTGATTTACATAAATGATCTAGGTCATAATCTGAGCAGCCCACTTAGATTGTTTGCAGATAAAGCTGTAATTTACCGTCTACTAAAATCATCGAACGATAAATTCCAATTATAAAATGATCTAGAGAGAATTTCTGTATGGTGCGAAAAGTGGCAATTGACACTAAACAAAGAAACGTGCGACGTCATCCACATGGGTACTAAAAGAAATCCGATAAATTTTGGGTATACGATAAATCGCACAAATCTAGGGGCTGTCAATTTGACTGAATACTTAGGAATTACAATTACAAGCAACTTAAATTGGAAAGACCACATAGATAATATTGTGGGTAAGGCGAAACAAAGACTGCGCTTTGTTGGCAGAACACTTAGAAGATGCGACAAACCCACCAAAGAAACAGCCAACATTACACTTGTTCTCTGCTGGAAAATTGCTGCGCGGTAAGGGATCCTTCCCAGGTAGGACCGATTCGTGTATCACTGATATAATACACGAGATGGCGTGGTAGTCACTGAAACAAAGGCAGTTTTCTTTGCGCAATATCTATTTACGAAATTTCAACCACCAACTTTCTCTTTCGAATGCGAAAATATTTTGTTGACACCCACATCCGTAGGGAGAAATGATCAACACACTAAAATAAAAGAAATCAGGGCTCGAAAGGAAAGATTTATGGTTCCGTTTCCCCACGCGCCATTCGAGAGTGGAATGGTAGAGAAGTAGTATGAAAATGGTTCAAATTGCTCTGAGCACTATGGGACTTAACATCTACGGTCATCAGTCCCCTAGAAGTTAGAGCTACTTAAACCTAACCAACCTAAGGACATCACACAACACCCAGCCATCACGAGGCAGAGAAAATCCCTGACCCCGCCGGGACTCGAACCCGGGAACCTGGGCGTGGGAAGCGAGAACGCTACCGCACGACCACGAGGTGAGGGCGAAAATGGTTCGATGAACCCTCTGCCAGACACTAAAGTGTGAATTGCAGAGTAACCATGTAGACGTAGATGGAGAGACGATTTATTGGTTACAAGTTGTAGATTAAAACTGAAGAAATTTACAAGACATGGAAAATTTAGGATATGGAATCAGAAAAATTTTAACTAATCGGAAGTTGCTGGGAGTTTAGGTAACAATTTGACTGCAACAGTGCACAGAAGACCATAGAAGGCGACTGAGTAGCTATGTAAAATGAGATATTGAAGACAGCAGAGGATCAACTAGGAAAAAAGAAAAGGTCTAGTAGAAATTCTTGGATCTGACTTTAAATGACGAAAGGACAAAATATAAAATGCAGCAAATAAAGCAGATAAAAGGAAATACAGAGGTCTAGAGGTGAGACTTACAGAAAGTGCAAAACCACTAAGCAGTAAAGTAGGGCTAAGATACATACCATGTATATGAAGATGAAATAAACGCTTGAACTAAAGAGAATCAGTTGTATAAACATCAATATCTCACTAGGGCACCACACTACCATCGAATTTTTGTGATTTTTTTATGTATTGTATGTAACTCTCAAAAGATCTGAAGAAAATTGACTCTGAAGTTTTCCGAGCTTCTTTATCATAATGTATGGTCGATTTTTCGTTAGGTAACATGGGTCTGTGGTAGAGAGCTCACCTACCATGTAGGAGGCCTGTTTTCGTTTTGGACTAGGTTAATTTTGAAACAAAGGTGCATGTTGTATGAGGAATTTCAGTGAAAGATGAAAATAAATTCGTTTGTAATGTGAGAATTTATAGCATATTGCACCCTGTCAGCAACTGTGATAGACTAATATATTGAAAGATCTGCCTCAGTTGAGAAACTATTCTGGCCTTTGACACTTGGTTCAAGAATCATGAAAGAGGTTTATATACATGGAAGAGGCCTGGAGATACTGGGATAGTTTCAGATAGATTATATAATGGTAAGACAGAGATTTCGGAACCAGGTTTTTAATTGTAAGTTACTTCCAGGGGCGGATGTGGACTCTGATTACAATCTGTTGGTTATGAACTGTAGATTAAATCTGAAGAAACTGCAAAAAGCTAGGAATTTAAGGAGGTGGGACCTGGATAAACTGACGGAACCAGAGGTTGTGGAGAGTTTCAGGAAGAGCATTAGGGAACGATTGACAAGAATGGGGAAAAGAAATACAGTAGATGAAGAATGGGTAGCTTTGAGAGATGAAATAGTGAAGGCAGCAGAGGATCAAGTAGGTAAAAAGACGAGATCTTATAAAAATCCTTGGGTAACAGAAGAGATACTGAATTAGTTGATGAAAGAAATATATGTAAGAAAAATATGAAAATGCAGTAAATGAAGTAGGCAAAAAGGATAACAAACGTCTCAAAAATGAGATCGACAGGAAGTGAAAAATGGCTAAGCAGGGATGGCTGGAGTACAAATGTAAGGATGTAGGGGCATATATAACTAGGGGTGAGATAGATACTGCTTACAAGCTTACAAAAAAATTAAAGAGAATTTGTAGAAAAGAGAACCACTTGTGTGAATATCAAGAGTTCAAATGGAAACCCAGTTCTAAGCAAAGAAGGGAATGCAGAAAGGTGGAATGAGTATACAGGGAGCCTACACAAGGGCGATGTACTTGAGGACAATATTATAGAAATGGAAGAGCGTATACATGAAGATGATACTGCGTTATATGATACTGCGTGAAGAGTTCGACAGAGCACAGAAATATCTAAGTCGAAACAAGACTACACTCAACAACCGAGCTAGGTTATTAATTGGCTCCTTTTACCGAACTCCCGACTCAGCAGCATTAGTGGCACAAAAAACGAGAGAACATTTGGAATACATTGCACATAAATTTTCTCAGCATATTGTAGTCTTAGGTGGAGATTTCAATTTACCAGATATAGACTGGGACACTCAGATGTTTAGGATGGGTGGTAGGGACAGGGCATCGAGTGACATTATACTGGGTGCACTATCCGAAAATTACCTCGAGCAGTTAAACAGAGAACCGACTCGTGGAGATAACATTTTGTACCTACTGATAACAAACAGACCCGAACTTTTCTACTCTGTAAGTGCAGAACAGGGAATCAGTGATCATAAGGCCGTTGCACCATCCCTGAATATGGAAGTTAATAGGAATATGAAAAAAGGGAGGAAGGTTTATCTGTTTAGCAAGAGTAATAGAAGCAGATTTCAGACTACCTAACAGAGCAAAACGAAAATTTCTGTTCCGACGCTGACAATGTTGAGTGTTTATGGAAAAAGTTTAAGGCGATTGTAAAATGCGTTTTAGACAGGTACGTGCCCAGTAAAACTGTGAGGGACGATAAAAACCCACCGTGGTTCAACAACAAAGGAAACTACCGCGAAAGCAGAGAGAGCTTCACTCCAAGTTTAAAAGCAGCCAAAACCTCTCAGACAAACAGAACCTAAACGATGTCAAAGTTAGCGTAAGGAGGGCTATGCGTGAAGCGTTCAGTGAATTTGAAAGTACAATTCTATGTACCGAGTTGACAGAGAAACGTAGGAAGTTCTGGTCTTACGTTAAATCAGAAAGTGGCTCGAAATAGTATATCCAGACACTCCGGGATGATGATGGCATTGAAACAGAGGATGACACGCGTAAAGCTGAAATACTAAACACCTTTTTCCAAAGCTGTTTCACAGGGGAAGACCGCCCTGCAGTTCCTTCTCTAAATCCTCGCACGAACGAAAGAATGGCTGACATCGAAATAAGTGTCCAAGTAATAGAAAAGCAACTGGAATCACTCAACAGAGGAAAGTCCACTGGACCTGACGGGAAACCAATTCCTTTCTACACCGAGTACGCGAAAGAACTTGCCCCCCTTCTAACAGCCGTGTATCGCAAGTCTCTAGAGGAACGGAAGGTTCCAAATGATTGGAAAAGAGCACAGGTAGTCCCAGTCTTCAAGAAGGGTCGTCGAGCAGATGCGCAAAACAATAGACGTATATCTCTGACGTCGATCTGTTGTAGAATTTTAGAACATGTTTTTTGCTCGAGTATCATGTCGTTTTTGGAAACACAGAATCTACTCTGTAGGAATCAACATGGATTCCGGAAACAGCGATCGTGTGAGACCCAACTCGCTTTATTTGTTCATGAGACCCAGAAAATATTAGATACAGGCTCCCAGGTAGATGCTATTTTCCTTGACTTCCGGAAGGCGTTCGATACAGTTCCGCACTGTCGCCTGATAAACAAAGTAAGAGCTTACGGAATATCAGACCAGCTGTGTGGCTGGATTGAAGAGTTTTTAGCGAACAGAACACAGCATGTTTTTATCAATGGAGAGACTTCTACAGACGTTAAAGTAACCTCTGGCGTGCCACACGGGAGTGTTATGGGACCATTGATTTTCACAATATATATAAATAACCTAGTAGATAGTGTCGGAAGTTCCATGCGGCTTTTCGCGGATGATGCTGTAGTATACAGAGAAGTTGCAGCATTAGAAAATTGTAGCGAAATGCAGGAAGATCTGCAGCGGTTAGGCACTTGCTGCAGGGAGTGGCAACTGACCCTTAACATAGACAAATGTAATGTATTGCGAATACATAGAAAGAAGGATCCTTTACTGTATGATTATATGATAGCGGAACAAACACTGGTAGGAGTGACGTCTGTAAAATATCTGGGAGTATGCGTGCGGAACGATTTGAAGTGGAATGATCAAATAAAATTAATTGTTGCTAAGGCGGGTACGAGGTTGAGATTCATTGGGAGAGTCCTTAGAAAATGTAAACCATCAACAAAGGAGGTGGCTTACAAAACACTCGTTCGACCTATACTTGAGTATTGCTCATCAGTGTGGGATCCGTACCAGATCGGGTTGACGGAGGAGATAGAGAAGATCCAAAGAAGAGCGGCGCGTTTCGTCACAGGGTTATTTGGTAACCGTGATAGCGTTACGGAGATGTTTAGCAAACTCAACTGGCAGACTCTGCAAGAGAGGGGCTCTGCATAGCGGTGTAGCTTGCTGGCCAGGTTTCGAGAGGCCTGGATGAGGTATCGAATACATTGCTTCTCACTACCTATACCTCCCGAGGAGATCACGAATGTAAGATTAGAGAGATTAGAGCGCGCACGGAGGCTTTCAGACAGTCGTTCTTCCCGCGAACCATACGCGACTGGAACAGAAAAGGGAGGTAATGACAGTGGCACGTAAAGTGCCCTCCGCCACACACCGTTGGGTGGCTTGCTCAGTATAAATGTAGATGTAGATGTAGAAGGCTCTGAGAGTAGATAACATTTCATTAGAACTACTCCCAGCCTTGGGAGAGGCAGTCCTAAAAATTTCTACCATCTGGCGAACAAGATATATAAGACAACTGAAATACCCTCAAACTTCGAGATGAATATAATAATTCTAATTCCAAAGAAAGCAGGTGTTGGTAGATGTGAAAATTACCTATCTACCAGTTTAATAAGTCCAATGCAAAATACCAACAAGAATTCTTTACAGGCGAATGGAAGAATTGGTAGATGCCAACCTCGGTGAAGAAATGTTGGAACATGTGAAGCAATACTGACCCTACGACGTTTCTAAGAAGATTAAGGAAAGGCAAACCTACGTTTCTTGCATTTGTAAACTTAGAGTAAGCTTTTGACAATGTTGACTGGAATACTCTCTTTCAAATTCTGAAGGTGGCAGGGGTAAAATACAGGGAGGGAAAGGCTATTTACATTTTGTACAGAAACCAGATTGCAGTTATAAGAGTCGAGGGGCATGAAAGGGAAGCAATGGTTGGGAAGGGAATGAGACAGGGTTGTAGCCCATCCCCGATGTTATTCAACCTGTATATTGAGGAAGGAGTAAAGAAACAAAAGAAAAATTCGGAGTAGGGATTAAAATCCATGGAGAAGGAATAAAAACTTTGAGGTTCGCCGATGAAATTGTAGTTCTGTCAGAGTCAGCACAGGACCTGGAAGACTAGTTGAACGGAATGGACAGACTGTTGAAAGGAGAACATAAGATGAACATCAACAAAAGCAAAACGAGGACAATGGAATGTAGTCGAATTAAACATGGCGTTGCCGAGAGAATAAGATTAGGAAATGAGACACTTATAGTAGTAGATGAATTTTTGTATTTTGGGAGCAAAAGACTGATGATAGTCGAAGTAGAGAGGATATAAAATGCAGACTGGCCATGGCAGGGAAAGCATTTCTGAAGAAGAGAAATTTGTTAACATCGAGTATAGATTTAAAAGTCAAGAAGTCGTTTTTGAAAGTATTTGTATGGAGTGTAGCCATGTATGGAAGTGAAACATGGGTGATAAATATGTTTGATACGAAGAGAATAGAAGCTTTCGAAATGTGGTGCTACAGAAGAATGATGAAGATTAGATGGGTAGACCACATAACTAATGAGGAGGTATTGAATAGAATTGGGGAAAAGAGAAGTTTGTGGCACAACTTGACTACAAGAAGGGATAGGTTGGTAGGACATATCCTGAGGCATCAAGGGATCACCAATTTAGTACTGGAGGGCAACGTGGAGAGTGAAAATCGTAGAGGGAGACCAAGAGATGAATACTCTTAGCAGATTCAGAAGGATGCAGGTTGCAGTAGATACTGGGAGATGAAGAAGTTGCACAGGATAAAAGTAGCATGGAGAGTTGCATCAAACCAGTTCTGAAGACCACAACAACAACAACAACAACAACAACACCCAAGTTTTGGGTAGAATAATCTATCCTTCTTCAGAAGCATAAAATTACTATAATATGCCAGAGTAAGGCACAGTCAACATTAAAAATTAAAACCTGTAGTACCGTGGTACCATGTCGAACTAAGATTACTTAACTGAAGTCCAGCCTCGGCATCATTTCACCACGCGGTCGGTTGGCAGAGGCTAAGATGAGACTATTTCGCGAAATGATTAGCATACGGAACTTTTTTTTATCTAGTGTGATATAGCAGATGATGATGAGGTCCCATACTCCGAGGAGCGTAGGGGACGATGCTGGAGACCCCTACCGCTGTACTAGGTAAGGTCCTAGTGGAGGTTGATTGTCATTGTCTTCCTCCGACCGTAATGGTGATGACGAAGACGACACAACAACACCCAGTCATCTCGAGGCAGGAAAAATTCCTGACTCCGCCGGAAATCGATCCCGGGATTCAGTGCGCGGGAAGCAAGAACGCTACGAGCTGCGGACGATATAGCAGAAGTCATAGTTTTAATTTGGTTTCATTTTCTTCTTCAGTGTAATATCGTAATTTTTTAAGACTCATCGACAGTTAAAGAGAATTTGGTAGTACGAAAATAACCGAGAAATTTTATGATGTCCTAACACTGGCTCTTAGGAAAGACCGCACTTCCTGAGGCGTTAGGAGCGAATGCAGACAGAGAGACTTCCAGTGGAGGCAGTCTGACTGCTTGGATCAGAGCCAGACACTGTTACAGGACACGTGCGAGACGGTCGGATTTTGGGACTCGATAGGATGCTGCGGCAGGGGACTCAATGAACTCAGAGGTCTGATTAACACTATTTGCTTTCCATCAGTCTAACTACTACTCTGAAGGCCAATTAAAGACATAAGAAAAAGCAAAATGTGCAGCCGGCTGCACAACAGGAGTTAGTGTTTGAGCCCGTGGGGTGAGAGGTAACAGGAGCAGCGAACACTAACAGCATTGTAAAGTACGAACTTTAAAAGCAGCACTCCAAATGAGAAAAACAGTTCTGTCGAAGCTTACCCGAGGCTGGCGACGAGCGACACGGGTTTGGCGTCCCAACGGTCTGATAGAGAATTCTCTATGGATACAAAAAAATGGGATTTTAAATGATTATAGGGACCAATCCACCGACACTTTACAGGCATCGGCCAATCTGGCGTGGGGTTCTACATTTCCCTCGTGTCTATGGGCAAACAAGTTTAGGTCCTTTCCCTCCCTCTGGGTGGGCACCTTTCTAGCCTTTAAATTAACAAACTCTAAGTTTGGTAGCAACAGCGCCAAGATGACAGCTGCTATTCCTATTATGGCTAGCTATAGTAGTGTTCTACATCACTTGGCCCCTGAGGCCTCTCGTAAGTGTGTGCAGCATTTTTACCCATTTCCCATCTCAGCCTAACTTGTACAAACTCACTGACGTTGTGGTTCTCAAGGGCAAGTATCAGGATTGCTGCCTATGGTAGGACGTGCCGGTTTGTGACCATCTTCTACTGTGACGCCTCGCAGCAGCGTCTAAACGGTGGATGGAGTAACGAGCTAATTCTCTGAAGCGAAACTCCTCCCCTGAGACAGCTCAGAGCGTTTGCAGTTCGCAGGGCTGTAGCGTTGCTGTATATCTCCGGTAACCTAAGCGCTAACACTCTGCCTGCTCTCGCATTGTGCCTGATTTCGCTCGCATCTAGTGGTCCTGCGGTAGCGTTCTCGGTTCCCCCGCTCGGGTTCCCGGGTTCGATTCCCGGCTGGGTCAGGGATTTTCTCTGCCTCGAGATGGCTGGGTGTTGTGTGTTGTCCTTAGGTTAGTTAGGTTTAAGTAGTTCTAGGGAACTGATGACCATATATGTTAAGTCCCATAGTGCTCAGAGCTATTTGAACCATTTTAGTCTCTGATTTCCTATCTGGGAGTGCCTCGATAACTTCCAACAGCCTTAAGCTTAACAATGTACAAATCAGTATGATTAATACGTCGTTAGCTATTGACCTCTCTAGTTGCCAACTGCTTGTTTAACAACACACACTGTTTCAGGACCCTGTCACAATACCTACTGCAAGATCAGTTTGTGCAAATTATAGTGTTTGGGACGCAAATGAATTGCCAATTCTGTTCCAATTTCAGGGAATTCTGTAACTCAGTGTATCTTCAACTGTAATAAAGACAATGTACAAAGGACACAATTGTATAATTAGAACATCATTGAGGAACTATGAATACTTAGAAATATGACAAGGACTTAAAGTAGGAAGTATTCTATCTCGTGCACTTTTTAATGTTGTGATGGAGGGAGTGAATAAGACAGTTAAAGATATAGTAAAAGAAAAAGATAAAAGGATGATTTTTGCAGATCATATGGTAATATGGGGCGATAAAGAGGTAGATGCACAGTTAGAACTTGATGCGTGGACGGAAATAATGAAAAAGTATGGATTAAAAATAAATAAAGATAAGAGTGAAGTAATGGTATTCGGAAGAGGCATAGGGATCAACGGAAATATTACTTTGAATGGAGAACCCCTCAAAGTGGTAGACAGTTTCACTTATTTAAGGAGTGAAATATCTAGTGATGGAAGAATAACTAACGAAATTAATAGGAAGTTACAGAAGGAAGGCAATTTCTATCAAACAATAAAACACCTGATTTGGAACAAGGAAGTTTCAAAAAAAGCAAAACTCCTTATGTATAACAGTTATTAATTCCCTATTGTCACCTATGGAGGAGAAACATAGACAATGACAGAAAGGGACTGGGGCATACTGCAAGCAGGGGAAATGAAATTTCTCAGAGCAGTTAAGGGAAAAAGAAGAATGGACAGAGTAAGGAACGTAGATATCAGAAAGGACCTTAAAAAAGAAAGTATGAGAGAAGAAATTGAAAGAAAGAGATTAAGATGGTACGCTCATGTTAAGAGGATGTGTGGGCAGAGACTCCCCAAAATTATGAAAGAACTAAAGATGGATGGAAAAAGATCTAGAAGGAGCCCAAGAACACGGTGGAAAACGGGAGTGAGAATATCTGTCGAAAGGAGAGGTGTGACCTGGCAGCAAGTGGAGGAAGAAATGTGGTGGGAGGACCGAGTCAAATCGAGAGGACTCGTCAGCACCCAGACCCGGCAGTAGCTAGAGCGGGATCTGGATATAGATATAGTGTATCTTCAATAATCAACAACTGGGACTGAAACTTACCGAGGGATTTTCTTTTTACCCTTCTGTTACCTTCGACACATGAAAAAGTACAGCAAATAGTGTAATATCTTTTGGTTACTATACCTTTATAGAGTAAGAGAGTGTATCTTCTCTCTACAAATGTCTTAATTCATCAGTGATACTGACTTTGAAGATTGGTTGGCAATGTTCTGCAAGCCATCAGTGTGTTAACAGCTTCAGAGTTACTAATACGTTTCGTTGTCAATTCTACTTTGTAGCAAAAATGCTGCGTTGTTCTATTAGATATAACAAATTTATTGCCTGTTTATATATTGATAACAAGATTACGAAAACATGATAGTCGTTAATTTATGCACCACGTGAGATATTCATTAAGGTTAAAGTAGATTACAAGTGAACACTGCAGCATCAAAGAAACTGGTATAGGCACACGTATTCAAGCACAGAGATACGTAGACAGGCATAGTATGGCGCTGCGGTCGACGTCTATATAAGACAGCAAGTGTCTGGCGCAGTTGCTAAATCGGTTACTTCTGCTACAATGGCAGGTTATCAAGATTTAAGTGAGTTTGAATGTGGTGTTATAGTAGAAACACGACCGATGGGACACAGCATCTCCGAGGTAGCGATGAAGTGGGGATTTTCCAGTACGACCATATCACGAGTGTATCGTGAATATTAGGAACCCGGTAAAACGTCAAATCTCCGACATCGCTGCGGCGGCCGGAAAAAGATGCTGCAAGAACGGGACCAACGACGATTGAAGAGAATCGTTCAACGTGACAGAAGTGCAACATTTCCGTACATTTCTGCAGATCGCAATGCTGGGCCATCAGCAAGAGTCAGCGTGTGAATCATTCAACGAAACATAATTTCGGAGCCGAAGGCCCACTGGTGTACTCTTGACGACAGCACGACACAAAGCTTTATCTTCGCCTGGGGTCGTCAACACAGACATTGGACTGTTGACTGGAACCATGTTGGCTGGTGGGACGAGTTTCGTGTCGATTACAACTTCACGAATCCTTGGACACTGCAAGTCAGGAGGGGACTATTCAACCTGGTGAAGACACTGTAACCATGTGGGGCGTGTGCAGCTGGCTGATACATCTATATACGACTCTGACAGGTGACACGTACGTGAGCATCCTATCTGATCACCTGCATCCATTCAGGTCCATTGTGCATTTTGACGGACCTGGGCAATTCCAGCAAGACAATGCGATACCCCTGATGTCCAGAATCGCTAGAGAGTGGCTACAGGAACACTCTTATAAGTTTAAACACTTCCGCTGGCCACTAAACTCCCCATACATGGACATTATTGAGCAAATCTGGGATGCCTTGCAACGTGCATCTCAGAAGAGATCTCCACACTCTCGTACTCTTACGGATCTATGGACAGTCCTGCACGATTCATGATGTCAGTTCCCTCCAGCACTACTTGATACATTAGTCGAGTCCGTCTCACGTCGTGCTGGGGGCCTTTTGCGTGCTCGCGGGGCTCCTACACGATGTTAGACACGTGTACGAGTTAGGCAATTTAGTGTCGTACTGTCCAGGCGGGCGCTGTGGGTGCTGGTCTTACGCTCCTCTGCGTTTGTTTGACGTGGGTGTGACCCTCCCATTTCTGCATCTACATCTTCATGGATATTCTCAGAATGACTTTTAAGTGCCTGTCAGAGGGTTCATCGAACCACCTTCAAAATTCACTATTATTCCAATCTCGTATAGCGCTCGGAAAGAACGAACACCTGTATCTTTCCGTACGAGCTCTGATTTCTCTTATTCTATTGTGGTGATCGTTTCTCCCTATGTAAGTCTGTGTCAACAAAATATTTTCCCATTCGGAGGAGAAGGTTAGTGATTGGAATTTCGTGAGAAGATTCCGTCGCAACGAAAAACGCCTTTCTATTACTGATGTCCAGCCCAAATTCTGTATCATTTCTGTGACACTCTCTCGCATATTTGGCAATAATACAAAACGTGCAGCCCTCCTTTGAACTTTTTCGATGTACTCCGTCAGTCCTATCTGGTAAGGATCCCACTCCGTGCAGCAGTATTCTACAAGAGGACGGACAAGCGTAGCGTACGGAGTCTCCTTAGTAGATCTGTTACATGTCCTAAGTGTCCTATATATAAAACGTAGTGTTTGGTTAGCCTTCCCCACAACATTTTCTATGTGTTCCTTACAACTTATGTTCTTTGTAATTGTAGTACCTAGTTATTTAGTTGAATTTACGGCTTTTGGATTAGACTGATTTATCGTGTAACCGAAGTTTAACGAATTCCTTTTAGCACTTATTCCTTTTAGCTCCATGGCTCTCTGACCCGACCGCTACGCATTTATGCTCACATAATTATTTGGTTGCACCTGAAGATGAAGCTTTATGCTTCGAAATCATTCCTGGAATAAATTAAGAAATTACTAAAACTGAAGCGGAGTTGTATTTTATGAATTCATGTGTAATTACAGAAGAATGGAAAACGTACTAGAAGACGACCTTGGGGAACGTCAGTTTGGGTTGCAGATAAGTGGTGGAACACGTAAAGCAGTACGACCTTCCGCCTTATCTTATAACTTACAGAAAGGCATACCTACTTTTACAGTACAGCGTTTGTAGACTTAGAAAAAACTTATGATAGTGTTGACTGGAATACACTCTTTAAAGTTCTGAAAGCTACAGGGATAAAATACAGGCAGCTGTAGTAAGAGTCGAAGGACGTGAAACGGAAACAGTAGTTGAAGGAGGAGGGAGACAGGTGTGTTGTAAGGTATTGTAGTGGTTAATAAAAAAGAAAAAGAAAAGAAAAGGTTGAAAATGTGGGAAGAAATGGTGAATAAAAAGGGGATTTTAAAATCGTTAATGATCGTGAAAAAGGGAAAGAATGAAATGCAAATCGGACTTCGTATTACAGAAAAGCTATCGGACTTCGTGATTCGGAAAAGCTATTGTTGGGGTGGTCCTTGTGGCGTTTCTGAGCAAAAGTCAAACCAATTTCCACTACAAAAAATATTTGAAAGAGAACAGAGAATAACAAAATGTGATTAACAGGGGAAATGGCGTAGATAAGAGTACATTCATTACCATGTTAATATGTCTTCTCTCCTGCGGCTTTCAGGTCTTGTTCTCCAACAATCTCCTGCTTCATTTCTGCACGAAAAAGTCGTAGCTGCTCCAAAATCTTGCAGTAAATTTCATCGTCCAGGAATTACTAATGTCTACGAATGAAGACCATCTTGATATCGAATGCAATGTATTTTACTGCTGCTTCCATCCTCCAAATTTCATACAAGCTTCCACAATACTATATGTCTGCACATCAATAAGTTTTTACGTCTTAATCAGACCAAGACTAACCAATAAGTTTTTACGTCTAATCATACCAAGACTAGCGAATAAGTGAAGTTAAGCTTGTCTCAAGAGACAATAGCGGGTAGAAAACAAAAAAGTTACAATTTTTCTACCTTCATTTTTTTATAAATATTTTCCCTGCCGTCGAGCGCCTATAGATCTGCGACTCTATAATTTATATCTGAGGAAACGAGTGTAGCTAAATTCAAAGTCCCCCTACAGTATGTATGAGAAAAATTTGATGATGGCGGTGCGATCGGATATATCACACGTATTCCATAAGTAGGCTCTTGACTTAGACACCGATAACTCCCGCTACACCAAAATCCGTTGCAGGCAGCACGAGGACACACGCCGCGGGCGCCTGTCTCCACTGAGTCTGTTTCTCGCCCGAGCCTGATCACGCCACCGCACACTGTCCACTAACTTTGAAAAGGCGATCCTGCCTGCGGTCACCTTGTGTAGCGGCGACAGGGGCTCTGGGGACACACTGTTTCCTGTGTCACAGTGTTCAACTTCTCTCGAGGCACCTAAAACTTTACGCTAAGGTCCAAGTATTGCAACGGAAACTTCTTCGCGTGTAGTTTCTTATCAAGACAACTGGCACAGCAATTCAAAGACTAACGAATTTGTATTGTCACATTTGTTCTACTTGTGTTACGGAATACACATTTTGTGCTTACTTTTACGACAATATGGTAATATTTCACAATTCTGAACACGTCTGAATTATGAGAGAAAGTCAAATACATGGCCTGGCAGTGAAAGGTCATGTGTAATGAACGAATTATGTAATTTTTTGAAATAATATACTTATTGGCAACGGTCTTTTTGCAAAGTTTATCTGACGATTTTACAAACAAACCAAAGTGACGTGTTTCACTGATTCTTCAGGTAATATTTTCGCCCCTTAAGGTAATCGATGATAAGAATTATTGTTGCGATCCACAAAGGATTGGTCTTAACATTTCTAGCAGATGAAATCGACTCTGTCCTATTGTTGTATTGCTGTTACAACGTTATTTCATGGGTTAAATTAAGGATGACATTCAAAACCAAAGAACGAAAAGCACTAACTACTACATTTCGCTTGTCAGCGATGAAAGTTGATAGTTTTTATGTAAACCAAATAGTGTTAATCCAGTATTACTACTCTCCTCCCCTCCAATTGCCAATTTTGTTTAGGATTAAAACTAATGCGGAGCTCAGAGTGTGTTACAACTTGAGAAGTAGTGGCATGTTCGTAAGGTTAGGAGCTTGGATGTCCTTAGTCCCGTAACCATGTGGTTCTTCTCCGTAAGGATTCACTTATATCTTTCGATAGAGATCACGGTAGGCAAACGTGTTTGTCTGTGTCAAATGTCTTTTTCACAGCATGTGAGGAGCTGAAAGGGGCCGTCATATGGCGACTATAATCACTTTCTGGTCGTATTATAACGTACAAAGCTGCACTCACTTTGACACACCTTCTGATCTTACAGATTTACTTTTTCCATAATTTCCATAAATAGCTCGAGGCAAATGACGGAATAGTTCATCTGAGGAGGCACGGCCGATTTCCTTCCTCATCTTTGAAACAATCTGATGTTGTGTTTCGTGAACTGGTTATCTTCGAGGCAACTTACGCCTTCTTGATTATAACTAAGAGAGCACTTGCCAACATGTTCCTTTGGTACTGTAGGTCCCAGCCTCTGACTTTATGAGCAAGAGCATTCTACTAGGTCAGATACTTCAATATTGTTGTTGGGAGTGGTATTACAAAAAAAGTCGTAAGACGTAAGGTTTGATTATACTGTTGTTGCATTCACGTCATTTTTTATGGCGGTACGTATGCCACTGTAACGCCGTAACAACCTTAATAACTAGGATTTGATGCAATTGGCTTCACGGAAAACCTACTGAAGAATATTGATCATGTGTGTAACGCTAGTTCTGAAATGTAGTGAACGATAGTGCCTAAAGGATACGCAGTAAGCGTCAGATTAGGAAAAAAGAACTACACGAAGACCAAAAATACCACATATTTTGTTACGACCAATTTTAAGGTACTTTATTCTGGCATAAATCGTAATAAAGTATTTATATGTATTTCCGAAACTACGTTTTTCAGTGTATAAGGAACATTTTCTGCTGAATCATGGCAGATAAAAATGTGAAATTTGCTACAGACTTTGTGCTTACTATAATACAACTTCCGGCGGTACACCGAGCGAGGGGGCGAGTCGTTAGCACATTGTATTCGCATTCGGGAGGACGACGGTTCAAACCCGCGTCCGGCTGTCCTGACTTTGGTTTTTCGTTGTGTTTGGTGTGTGAGGCGCTCAGATGCGCAGTTATCAGCGCTCGTAATAAGTCCCAATCTTTACACATCCCAGTCCTGCCACGTTGACGAATGACTACGGAATGATGAGCACAACACAAACACCCAGTCCCTGGACAGAGAAAATCCCTAACCCGGCCGGGAATCAAATCCAGGACCCCGCCATCCAGAGGCAGCAACGCTAGCCTCTAGGCCCTAGCCGTCCGGTGTGGCCGAGCGGTTCTAGGCGCTTCAGTCTGGAACCGCGCGACTGCTGGTTCACTGGTTCGAATCCTGCCTCGGGCATGGATGTGTGTGATGTCCTTAGGTTAGTTACGTTTAAGTAGTTCTAAGTTCTATAGGACTCATGACCTCAGATGTTGAGTCCCATAGTGCTTGGAGCCATTTTTAACTAGACCCTAAATCGCTTCAGGCAAATGCCGAGTTGGTTCCTCTGCAAGGTCACAGCCGATTTACTTCCCCATCCTTCCCTCATCCGCTGGAACAGATTACTTCGGTGCTTGGTCCCCTCCGTCAAATCATCCAACCAACCTATCTGCGGTAGAATTCTTTAAAAGTTAATTACTGTCAAATTTATTTAAATTTTTGTGAAATAAAAATTGCAGTCTATCGTATACATAAATTTGAAAAAAATGTTGCGAGAGCTGTAAGACTGATATTAAAAAACTGACTAATAACAACAACCTACCACATTTTGATAGTGATAAGAAAACTAACCTTTGAAAAAATGTTTTTCATTTGATGGTATTTGTTGTAAAAATATCCATCAGTGTTCTGATCAAACAATTTGACAAAAAATTGAAAAACATTCAGACTTTACCCAGTTACATAAGGACCACATGTGCAAAATTTGATTCAATTATCTCTCGAACAGTAATAGTTATACTAAATTATATGTACCCGTGTATTTCCTCATATCACCACCCCCACTCAATAAATGGAATCGCGATCTTAATTGTGACTGACCAGGAACCGTCAACTCACAGAGCTAAAAGTCACATTTGAGAGCCGACATGTACCGCTTCTAATGGGACGACGAGCGGAGAGCAACAGCGTGAACGGATGCAGGTCAAGTTGCTTGGTGGTAGATCGTCAGAAGAGCGTTTCTCCAGGCTACCATCTATGCTGTACTTCCCTTGCCACGAAATGGCCAGCTGTGCTGTGGCCTTTCAGGCCGGATCTTGAGGAGAAAGTCGCTTCTGGCTTCAGCTCGTACACCATATGCACACGGATACATTTCACCCATAAGTTGTGCTGCTGCAGTCATTACTCCGAAGATTCAGTTCTCCGCGTTAGTCTATACTTCCAATTGAAACCACAAGTTTAATGTTACCCGTTGTAATTTATTTTATTTAGACTACACAGTTCAGAGGTTTAAACTTCCATAATTAGACAGATTTACATGAATTAAATTTGGGGTGCAGAATTGTCCCCATTGGTCAAAGGCTCCTTTTTTTCTCATTTGTTAGCGTAAGCGATCCCTCCCTCCCTTCACCAACCTGCAGTTAAACTGAACCGCTGTACTTCAAGCTATTCCACTCTGCCCTCACAATGTGTTCAAATACTCTAAGTGTATCCTTAAACGTTTACATCAGTACTCTGTGTTTTTCGAACTCTGTAAATACAATTAAGCAAGCAGGATGTCTGCCTCATATCAGCTGAGACGGACATGACTATCGTGGGCAGAAATGCTGTGGGGACTCTGACTAATACACTTCTGGAAATGGAAAAAAGAACACATTGACACCGGTGTGTCAGACCCACCATACTTGCTCCGGACACGGCGAGAGGGCTGTACAAGCAATGATCACACGCACGGCACAGCGGACACACCAGGAACCGCGATGTTGGCCGTCGAATGGCGCTAGCTGCGCAGCATTTGTGCACCGCCGCCGTCAGTGTCAGCCAGTTTGCCGTGGCATACGGAGCTCCATCGCAGTCTTTAACACTGGTAGCATGAGGCGACAGCGTGGACGTGAACCGTATGTGCAGTTGACGGACTTTGAGCGAGGGCGTATAGTGGGCATGCGGGAGGCCGGGTGGACGTCCCGCCGAATTGCTCAACACGTGGGGCGTGAGGTCTCCACAGTACATCGATGTTGTCGCCAGTGGTCGGCGGAAGGTGCACGTGCCCGTCGACCTGGGACCGGACCGCAGCGACGCACGGATGCACGCCAAGACCGTAGGATCCTACGCAGTGCCGTAGGGGACCGCACCGCCACTTCCCAGCAAATTAGGGACACTGTTGCTCCTGGGGTATAGGACCATTCGCAACCGTCTCCATGAAGCTGGGCTACGGTCCCGCATACCGTTAGGCCGTCTTCCGCTCACGCCCCAACGTCGTGCAGCCCGCCTCCAGTGGTGTCGCGACAGGCGTGAATGGAGGGACGAATGGAGACGTGTCGTCTTCAGCGATGAGAGTCGCTTCTGCCTTGGTGCCAATGATGGTCGTATGCGTGTTTGGCGCCGTGCAGGTGAGCGCCACAATCAGGACTGCATACGACCGAGGCACACAGGGCCAACACCCGGCATCATGGTGTGGGGAGCGATCTCCTACACTGGCCGTACACCTCTGGTGATCGTCGAGGGGACACTGAATAGTGCACGGTACATCCAAACCGTCATCGAACCCATCGTTCTACCATTCCTAGACCGGCAAGGGAATTTGCTGTTCCAACAGGACAATGCACGTCCGCATGTACCCCGTGCCACCCAACGTGCTCTAGAAGGTGTAAGTTAACTACCCTGGCCAGCAAGATCTCCGGATCTGTCCCGCATTGAGCATGTTTGGGACTGGATGAAGCGTCGTCTCACGCGGTCTGCACGTCCAGCACGGACGCTGGTCCAACTGAGGCGCCAGGTGGGAATGGCATGGCAATCCGTTCCACAGGACTACATCCAGCATCTCTACGATCGTCTCCATGGGAGAATAGCAGCCTGCATTGCTGCGAAAGGTGGATATACACTGTACTAGTGCCGACATTGTGCATGCTCAGTTGCCTGTGTCTATGTGACTGTGGTTCTGTCAGTGTTATTATGTGATGTATCTGACCCCAGGAATGTGTCAATAAAGTTTCCCCTTGCTAGGACAATGAATTCACGGTGTTCTTATTTCAATTTCCAGGAGTGTACGTGCTAATTTGGTTACAGTCTTAGAGCAGCACTTCTCTAGAAGTGTGGTACGGGAAGTACGCAGCAATCACATCTGGCTATTACCGTGTACTTATAACGAGCCAAGCTGGAGAGCATCGAGAGAAAATATAATTCATCCATTGGGACAATAGAACCATCGTACAATACTCCTTGGCTACCGGTACTACTGCCGCCATGAAGCCATAAGTGATGTCATGCATCTCTGTCTTCTTCAATTCTTTCACTATTTAGGGAGACGTACACTAGGATACAGTAGGAAGGGAGAATCAACTGATGGAGCATATTTCTATTACATTTTCGTCATGAGCAATCACATATCACTCAAAATAAAAGGTCTCAGGGAAACGCTCTCTAACGGTATAACACTATTTGTAGGAATATGCTTGTGTTTTAGAGTGATTTCTGATAGTACGTTATTTCAGTGTCAGTTTCTAACATAATTAACATAATATATTCGTCATTGAACTACTATCTTCTTATAACTAAGTTTCATTGTGAGTACAACGTCAGCAATAGTACTTAATATTGAGTTAAGGAACAAAACATTTTTCCCAAATTACATGTAAAATTTTTCTCCAGTTCCAAATATTTATTGTAACTCTTTTTCAGCGTGGGCTGGGCTCTGCGAAACAGAACGTCCTTCCAAAAGTCATCTAACATTCACTTTGCATCTTTGCAAAAAGAGTACACATTGCAAACACTTCCCTCATCTCCTTATCATCGGCACACAAGCAAGGAAATTCACCTGTATGATTCTTCACATTTCACTCTTCAAATCAGAATTACTTGAACGTTTCAATGATGAAAAATCAATAACTCATATTCAAAAATGTTCAAATGTGTGTGAAATCTTTTAGGACTTAACTGCTAAGGTCATCAGTCCTCAGCTTACACAATACTTAACCTAAATTATCCTAGGGACCAACACACACACCCATGCCCGAAGGGGGACTCGAACCTCCGCTGGGACCAGCCGCACAGTCCATGACTGCAGCGCCGTTGACCGCTCGGCTAATCCCGCGCGGCAGTAACTCATGTAGCAATGTAAATACTAGTTCTGTGGGAAGAGTAGCTTGGTCTCCTGCCATTCATTTTGTCTTGTTCTCTCAGTGGAAGATATACTAGAGAAATAGTAGAGAAAATGAGTGTCTCGAGCATTGCACGAGATAGATAAATAAATGACATAGCAGCAGAGTGTGATCCACTCGCCACACAGTCAGTTCAAAATTCCTTAAATGTACATGTAGATGGATTGACACTGGGTAGATGCTACTCGGCAACTCTAGACAGGGGAAAGTATCTGGAAAGCACTTCGACAGTGTACCGAGCAAGCGCGGCTGCAGCATCCGGTTCACACCGTGGAGTGCCCGTGACGAAGCCATGGAAACGTGTTACCACCCAGACTACTCGAAAGAGTTTTGGAACTCCTGTACATTAGACATGAAGAACATGGCTAAGTAATAAAAAAAATACGAAAAAGGATTTTTAAAAGAAGTTGAATTCGCTACTTGAAACATAAAGGGAATGCGAAACAAACAAGAAAAATTAGCTTACCTTTTGAAAAACGGAAAAATCATCTGAACTATAGAAAAGGCTCACGAAGATAAATTTTTTGAGAACCACCAACATTTTTACGGAGTAGTGATACTGGAGAGAGTATCCAAGGAAAGAGTAATTTACGACACAAGACCAGGGAAAAATAGAGTAATTGTATATTATTTATTTTGTTTTAGCGATAAAATTTAATGGAAAAAGAAGATATCTCACGGTATCGGTTGTTGAGACTCCCATGGTGTGGTGCTAACAAATTACGTTCGTAAGGCGCAACGCGCTACAGGAGCATAATACCGACATCTCGTGACAAGATTACGAGAGGCTTTCTAAATGAAGCGAAGCGGCAAGATGTCCAACGGGGTGCTTTTGCTGTGCGACAACTTCCCAGCTCATCCTGCACAGTACACAGTAACAGATGCCGCTTCACTGGCATACGAAATTTTGGCTCGCCCTCCCTCCTCCTGTATTCTCCTGAGGTGGAACTCATTGACTTCTTGCTCCTTTTTTACATGCATATAAAAATGCATGACAGAAGTTTCCAGAATGACGACGAGATAATTTTCTAGGTGTCACGTTTCCCGAGCAAAATGCAGACTAGGCCATCCGAGATCTCTGCCAAGTCACCCATCGTTGTGAAAAATCTGTCTCGCAGAGGAGTAACATGAAGTTTTTTTAGGTGATTATTAAAACGACCAACTCCGAGGAATAACAGGTATGTATAGTAATATGAACCAAACATTAATCTTGGATCTAAAGACAAAAAATAGCAAACATCATATTGCAGACATAACTGGAACCAAGCACCAGAACACATGAAGTGAATATAGAGCGTTGTTACGAGACCTACAAACATCCAGTGAATAAAATTTAACACACATATTTATTTCTAAAAGAAGTCCACAGATTCACGTAGTCAGCGAGACAGTATAAGATTTTAATTAGCTTTCTTTGAGTAAGACACATGAGATTCCAGTGAATATGGGAAGGGATCTGATCACTTACTTTTAAGCTGATCTATTTACCACGTGAAAACGAAAAATAAAGTACCTACAAATGAAACAAATTAAGTTTATATGGTATAACTATTGAAATAGGACAATACCACATACATCTAGGAAAAGAAGTTCAAACGAAGCGTTAAATGAGGCAGAAACAGATGGCAATGTTGGAGTAATAGCATTGAAAAGAATTATAGACGCAGCTGATTTGGGGTAGGAATAAGGATGCTCACAGGTATTTATCCAAGAGGTATAACTAAAATAGGCTTTTTTATATAAATTACCCCACTACCACTATGTATACTTGGAATGTGTTTGACTAATAGTCAAAACGTGTAGGCCCTGAGTTCGAACACAGACAATACTTACATTTTGATCAAAAATCATCAGCGACGGTGGCCGAAGACTTTCAGCATGTCACCCTCATTCTGCCACGGGCTTGTCAAGGAGCGGGCATAGTTTCTGGACACCCCTTTGCAACTATTCCCATTAAATAGTTGGTAACCCATGCTGTCCCCATCACTTCTTCGTGGGTGGTAGCACTGCTCCATGCGCCCCCAAGGAAGACATTTTAGAGTTCATAAAAACACATGTCGGCTATCCCATATCCCTGTCGACCAACCTATTTTCTTGTATTCCAGTTCCAAATTAACTCCTGTATGAAGATATTTTTTTGGCGCCCCATGCTCATCATACTCGACATTCCTGGTGCTAAGCCTCTCAGAAAAGCATCAAGTGGTCGTTGCTCAGTTTCCTGTAGTACCACTCTGTTCATCTCCATACTCTGTGACACTTCATAAGTGTGAATATTCGATTTCCTAATTCTGTCTGAATTTAATTGATGAAAGGAGAAAATATAAAAATTCAGTAAATGAAGCAGGCAAAAAGGAATACAAACGTCTCAAAAATGATATTGAAAGGAAGTGCAAAATGGCTAAGCAGGGATGGCTAGAGGACAAATGTAAGTATGTAGAGGCTTATCTCACTAGGGGTAAGATATATACTGCCTACAGGAAAATTAAAGAGACCTTTGGAGAAAGGAGAACCACTTGCATGAATATCAAGAGCTTTGATGGAAACCCAGTTCTAAGCAAAGAAGGGAAAGCAGAAAGGTGGAAGGAGTATATAGAGGGTCTATACAAGGGCGATGTACTTGAGGACAATATTATGGAAATGGAAGAAGATGTAGATGAAGATGAAATGGGAGATATGATGTTGCGTGAAGAGTTTGACAGAGCACTGAAAGACCTGAGTCGAAACAAGGTCCCCGGAGCAGACAACATTCCATTAGAACTACTGACAACCTTGGGAGAGCCAATCCTGACAAAATTTTACCATCTGGTGAGCAAGATGTATGAGACAGTCGAAATACCCTCAGACTTCAAGAAGAATATAATAATCCCAATCCCAAAGATAGCAGATGTTGACAGATGTGAAAATTACCGAACTATCAGTTTAGCAAGTCACAGCTGCAAAATACTAACGCGAATTCTTTACAGACGAATGGAAAAACTGATAGAAGCCGACCTCGGGGAAGCTCAGTTTGGATTCAGTAGACATGTTGGAACACGTGAGGCAATACTGACCCTACGACTTATCTTAGAAGAACGATTAAGGAAAGGCAAACCTACGTTTCTAGTATTTGTGGACTTCGAGAAAGCTTTTGACAATGTTGATTGCAATATCCTCTTTCAAATTCTGAAGATGGCAGGGATAAAATACAGAGAGCGAAAGGCTATTTACAATTTGTACAGAAAGCAGATGGCTGTTATAAGAGTCGAGGGGTATGAAAGGAAAGCAGTGGTTGGGAAGGGAGTGAGACAGGGTTGTAGCCTATCCCCGATGTTATTCAATCTGTATATTGAGCAAGCAATAATGAAAACAAAAGAAAAGTTCGGAGTAGGTATTAACGTCCATGGAGAAGAAATAAAAACATTGAGGTTCGCGCGATGACATTGTAATTTTGTCAGAGACAGCAAAGGACTTGGAATAGCACTTGAACGGAATCAACAGTGTCTTGAAAGGAGGGTATAAGATGAACATCAACAAAAGCAAAACGAGAATAATGGAATGTTGTCGAATTAAGTCGGGTGATGCTGAGGGAATTAGATTAGGAAATGAGACACTTAAAGTAGTAAATGAGTTTTGCTATTTGGGGAGCAAAATGATGATGGTCGAAGTAGAGAGGATATAAAATGTAGACTGGCAATGGCAAGGAAAGCGTTTCTGAAGAAGAGAAATTTGTTAACATCGAGTATAGATTTAAGTGTCAGGAAGTCATTTCTGAAAGTATTTGTATGGAGTGTAGCCGTGTATGGAAGTGAAACATGGACGATAAATAGTTTGGACAAGAAGAGAATAGAAGCTTTCGAAATGTGGTGATACAGAAGAATGCTGAAGATTAGATCACATAACTAAAGAGGAGGTATTGAACAGAATTGGGGAGAAGAGGTGCTTGTGGCACAACTTGGCTAGAAGAAGGGATCGGTTGGTAGGACATGTTCTGAGACATAGAGGGATCACCAATTTTGTATTGGAGGGCAGTGTGGAGAGTAAAAATCGTAGAGGGAGACCAAGAGATGAATACACTAAACAGATTCAAAAGGATGTAGGTTGCAGCAGGTACTGGAAGAAGCTTGCACAGGATACAGTAGCATGGAGAGTTGCATCAAACCAGTCTCAGGACTTAAGACCACAACACAACAACAATTCTGTCTGCAAAGTCCTCTATTGCCTTATTATACCTTCTACAGACCACACTCAATTTCTCATGAAGAAATGGTGCACTGGTTTGTTTCCTATATGTCTGCTCTAATCCCTGTCTCAGATAATCAAAACTTTTGGGATTGCGTAAAGCTTCCGTGGATCACACGAACAACTTCCCATCTCGTGTTTAATGCAATCTGGCAGTCTGCAATAATTGTTTATCTGACCAACCCCCATGTCAGCCAGTTATATGAGATCCTCTGCCAATGATAACACACCTTCCAACGATCTACCAGAAAAGGAAGGAACATGGTTAGCAACAGCCGGATCCACTCTTCGAATCTGTAAAGTCAACAATTTATCTCCTCGTTTTTCTCTTTCAGTTTATTATCCGGAACCACAATGTTGGCCTTAATCGAGATAACTGATTCATTAATGACAGTATAGCGTCATCTCTGGTGATACCCTGTGTGGTGTCACCGCCAGACACCACACTTGCTAGGTGGTACCCTTTAAATCGGCCGCGGTCCGGTAGTATACGTCGGGCCCGCGTGTCGCCACTATCAATGATTGCAGACCGAGTGCCGCCACACGGCAGGTCTAGAGAGACTTCCTAGCACTCGCCCCAGTTGTACAGCCGACTTTGCTAGCGATGGTTCACTGACTTCTACGCTCTCATATGCCGAGACGATAGTTAGCATAGCCTTCAGCTACGTTATTTGCTACGACCTAGCAAGGCGCCAATATCCGTACTATTGATATTGTGAATCATGTACCATAAAGAGCGACGTTCGTCATTAATGGATTACAGTTAAGTATTCCACCAGCTACGTCCGTTTTTCTCAATTCTAATTCCCTTGTCATGTTCCAGACTTCACGCCAGCTTGCGTGAGCTAAAACACGTGCATTTCGGCCTCCTTCAGTAACACGGTTGGCTCTCCTGGCAACCACAACACCCTGTGTCTCCGATTTTGCTACTGCTTCCCCGTTAATCATTTTTACGACTCAGAAAATAAATAAGAAATAACACAGGAACAACAATTGAACACTGACACAGACAGAGCAGTTCAAAGCTACGCGTATTTCCAACTTGCTTCTGTTGGCCTAATTATGATCCACCTGGACTCCCCGCATTGTATAGCTATGTGCCCAAGACAGTGTAAAGAAAATCACTGCTACAGATTCGGCACAAAGGGCAGAAGTTCCAAGCAAATTACACTGTGCACAGGCACCAGCCATTCATCTCTAGCCTTGTCTCTAAACTGCGATTAATCATTAGGTTCCTCTCGTTTTACAAAGGTACCTGACATGTGACCACGTCCCATAGACTTCTATCCTATGCCACATGACTGCCACCACACAAGAGCAAAAATGATCTCACTCACCCTAAACTTATGAACTGACTTGGCAGAAAACCCTAAGAAATTTTGGTCTTATGTCAAAGCGGTAGGTGGATCAAAACAAAATGTCCAGACACTCTGTGCCCAAAATGGTACTGAAACAGAGGATGAGAGACTAAAAGCCTAATTACTAAATGTCTGCTTCCAAAGCTGTTTCACAGAGGAAGACTGCACTGTAGTTCCTTCTCTAGATTGTCGCACAGATGACAAAATGGTAGATATCGAAATAGATGACAGAGGGATAGAAAAACAATTAAAATCGCTCAAAAGAGGAAAGGCCGCTGGACCTGATGGGATACCAATTAGATTTACATAGAGTACGTGAAGGAACTTGCCCCGCTTCATGCAGCGGTGTACCTTAGGTCTCTAGAAGAGCGTAGCGTTCCAATGGATTGGAAATGGGCACAGGTCATACCAGTTTTCAAGAAGGGACGTCGAACAGATGTGCAGAACTATAGACCTATATCTCTAACGTCGATCAGTTGTAGAATTTTGGAACACGTATAATGTTCGAGTATAATGGCTTTTCTGGAGACTAGAAATCTACTCTGTAGGAATCAGCATGCGTTTCGAAAAAGACGGTCGTGTGAAACCCAGCTCGCGCTATTCGTCCACGAGACTCAGAGGGCCATAGACACGGGTACACAGGTAGATGCCGTGTTTCTTGACTTCCGCAAGGCGTTCGATACAGTTGTCCACAGTCGTTTAACGAACAAAGTAAGAGCATATGGACTATCATATCAATTGTGTGATTGGATTAAGGAGTTCCTAGATAACAGAACGCAGCATGTCATTCTCAATGGAGAGAAGTCTTCCGAAGTAAGAGTGATTTCAGGTGTGCCGCACGGGAGAGTCGTAGGACCGTTGCTATTTACAATATATATAAATGGCCTTGTGGATAACATCGGAAATTGACTGAGGCTTTTTGCGGATGATGTTGTAGTATATCGAGAGGATGTAACAGTGGAAAATTGTACTGAAATGCAGGAGGATCTGCAACAAATTGACTCATGGTGCAGCGAATGACAATTGTATCTCAATGTAGACAAGTGTAATGTGCTTCGAATACATAGAAAGAAAGGTCATTTATCATTTAGTTACAATATAGCAGGTCAGCAACTTGAAGCAGTTAATTCCATAAATTATCCAGTAGTAGGAATTAGGAGTGATTTAAATGGAATGACCATATAAAATCAATCGTCGGTAAAGCAGATACCACAATGAGGTTCATCGGAAGAATCCTAAGGAAATGCAGTCCGAAAACAAAGGAAGTAGGTTACAGTACGTTTGTTCGCTCACTGCTTGAATACTGCTCACCGCTGAGAGATCCGTACCAGATAGAGTTGATAGAAGAGATAGAGAAGCGCGGTTCGTTACAGGACCATTTAGTAATCGCAAAAGCGATGCGGAGATGATAAACTCCAGTGGAAGACTCTACAAGAGAGACGCTCAGTATCTCGGTACCTTCATCGAGGAGTCAAGCAGTATGTTTTTTGCTCCCTCCTACGTATATCTCGCGAAGAGACCATGAGGATAAAATCAGAGAGAATAGAGCCCACAGTGTTTCTTTCCACGAACAATACGAGACTGGAATAGAAGGGAGAACCGATAGAGGTAGTCAAGATACCCTCCGCCACACACCGTCAGGTGGCTTGCGGAATGTGGATGTAGATGTAGATGTAGATATAGATGAACGTCATTACTGCGGGCTATGGCTCGGACTTTTTTCTACGGGTAGTTGGTACCTCTCCACTGGCGCCAGCACCCCTGATGCCACTCTGAAGACTGCCGACAGTTAAGAACGCATCTAATTCCAGTACATGACGTGTCGGAGCTCAGAGATTCAAACACGCCTGCCTCTCCATCGCTGACATATGGGCGGCGGCTTCCACTCCGGATGCTGTGAAGGCAGCCTGTAGAGGCCATTGCCATTACGTCAGTGGTGTCCTATTTCCCTTGTGGAAATGGAATCTTGGTGGCCTCTTAGCACCGCGTGTGTTTAACGTGGCTGTGTGTGAAAACGTCTGCGTATAGTCTTCTACTTGCTGCCCTCTGGCAGGAGTCAGACGGTGGCAGGCACTGAGGCACAAAGTCCCACCAGGGACAAGGTGCTGGCGGCAGCAAGCGTACACGGCACGTTGGAAGGCCGTGGCTGCAAGTCCTGTGAGGAGCTTGGTGTTGACAGGGGCAGGTGGCGGCCAGTTTTCAACCCGCGGTTCCTGCAGGCGATGCCCAATCTCCTCACTGCTCGGTGTCGCCCTTGGCGTCGTGGTGGTGCTCCTGGACTCCGGCGACAAGCCGTCTCAAAATCCACACACGTTTATTTGTTTCACTGAAACCTGGCCCCTAGTCTCGTCGCCCATAACAAGACTTACACTGGTGTGTGACGTTGACCCACCTACTACTATCATTCCGGCTGTGAGGTGCCGTTTTCCACTTCGCAATCCCCTTATTATTCTGACCAACATCTCGCTACACTTGCAGCCACCACCCCACGGCTGTTGAAGCAACGCGCCTGTTCCACTACCTATCAGTTTAGCTAAAAGCTGGCTAGCAGCGTATGTGCTTTTTGTAGTCACAATGAGACTTAACGCTGGGTCCATCACGGCTCTCACCGACTTATATAAAAGACTACAAAAGCCTAAAATACAGTTGATCAAGCTCTTGAAAAGAAGTGAAAACCCTGTGGGTAATTGTAATACACATTTTAGAGCAACTGACATGTAACACCGAATAGCCTCCATGTGCCAGATATGTGATCAGCTCTTCCCCCACCCCTCTCCGCAATCCCACCCCGTTTGTAGACGCCAATGGAGGGAGGAGAGGTTTCAGAATTTGATCTAATGAACTACAATATGTCATAAAAATAAAACAACAAAGTTATCCTTAACATAAGAGTGACCAAACCGAAGAAAACTTGGAGAATCAGATACAGAAACTTTGCAAAGAAAGCAGTGAAAGCAGCTCATTAAGAAGATTTATTAACGCGATGTTCATGGAAGTCTAGTATTTGCATATGGGGCAACTGGAGAACGTCAAACATCGTCAGATTGTTAATACATTATGCTGTTAGAATACGCAGTATTCTTATCATACATTACAGTGATTATTACAAAGTAATTTCCAAATAAATTGAAGGAAGTACGCCACGCGGTATTAGCCGAGCGGTCTAAGGCGCTGCAGTCATGGACTGTGTTTCTCGTCTCGGCGGAGGTTCGAGTACTCTCTCGGGCATGGGTGTGTGTGTGTGTGTGTGTGTTTGCCCTTAGGATAATTTCGGTTAAGTAGTGTGTAAGTTTAGGGACTGATGACCTTAGTAGTTAAGTCCAATAAGATTTCACACACATTTGAGCATTTTTGAAGGAAGTACAAAACAAAGCACAAAATTTTCTTTCCTTTACCAGAAACGTTGGATGAATTTTGCAGCGTTACTCCTTGCTTTGTCACTTGTTAACTTGTTTGCATATTTTGTTGAAGGTTTAAAATTCTTAATGCAATTTAATTTATTTTCTCTTGTTTATCTCACCTAATTTATAAAGACCGTGCTTAATGTCATGCTATAGATGTCCATTGTTCTGAATGCGTTGATTTTTAGTGATTGTTTTTGTGATATGAGTTGATCTGTTTACCACATCTTTTTTGGGAAGCCGTCTTTGTATAGGATATTATCGGTCTAATAATCTTTGACCACGTTTCAACCTCCACAGCATAAACATCTGCGCAAATGAAAGTTATTAAGTGATGCTTCTGATTTTATTCATAAGTCCACTGTGCTAAAAATAGATAACATTCTCTCAGGAGAAGTAAACTACTTTATTTCATACAGAACGAAACCTAAAAATCATAAGATAATTATAACTATTTTATATTTTAATTCTTATTCGTAGGCAACACTGCATTATCACATAAACAACTCCGTGCTTTAAACAAGTTTGTACCGTAGAGAATATTAATAAGCGAAATATAGCAATATTTGCCGAAACGCGTCGGTCAAACCTGTTTTCACTAATAAATGTGACTGAAGCAGAAAATGTGTCAAGCCTTATAAATTTGGAAAGGCTGCTGTAGATATTAACAAACTTTCTTGTACTACGAATGAAGTTTAGCTTTTTAATCGTATTGTCGCTGCCCTTCCGTTTTTATGCTTGTGTAAGCATGTTACAAAAACTTCTGAACGGATTTTGATGTCATTATCACCGGTGTATTCACTGTACGGCAAGTAATATACTTTGTTTCAGTGAAGCCGGTCCTCAAGAAGAGAAGAGTTGCTTCTTTGAAGTCGACGAGGACGTTTTTAGAACGTCAGTTTACCTTTAGTAAAGAAAGCTTCCGCCGTATCACTGAAGTGCACATAAAGATCACCCATGCTTGATTTTTAAAATACTGCCACGTGGCATACTACGTCAAACAAACGCTGGCGTATGTCCCTTAAACACCGAAACAACTGTATTGTGTCAACAGTACTCGCTTTCATGCTCCTGTTTCCTTTTGACTTGACAGTTTTTTCTATTCTGCAGTTTTTTAATAATAATTAAAAAATAATATTGCAGGTGATGTATTCTCCTAATCATTTCTCTCGTTATTTGAATGTTTGTTGGTGTTTAATTCTTTGTTACTATCGTTTATGTAGATTAATGAAACGAGTTTTAAAACATTTTCCTTAATGTTTTAGATCGTCAAAACTGCTTAGGTGCCATAAGGACGGTGTAAGTCGTGAGTCACGAAAGTAGAGTTTTTTTTCCTATTTATTTTTATTTAGAAAGGGTGTCTCTGAAGCAAAAGTTACATTTCGAGACTGAATAAACCATCGAAGGTGGCCAAATCTACTTATATCATACCATAAAGGTATGTACATCAGTTGACGCAGACGTACAACGCGATTTAAAAAGTTATAGCGCGAGATGGCACTACCAGTTCCCTACGTCAGTTTGAAAATACTGAAACTTGTCCCTGGACTGCGGCTCCATAGAAATCGAAGCCAACGTGCCACGGCTTTGTGCTGCAAATACACTATTCGCGGCATCCCACTTTTCTATTTGGTACGTTGGCGGTGTCTGCTATATCACGAATCGGTGTAAAGTTATAACCAGATATTTAAATACGACACCGCGAACTTCGAGCGTGTATTCACATAGCCCACGAAGTTTCCTGAAAAATAGCTACTATTGAGAGAAACAGCAAGTATATGGTGAGTTTAGATAACCAGGTGTGTGCAGTGAGAGAAAGCAATTTCTGAGATGTTTGCATTTATTTAAATTTCATTCGTTTCATTGGTCACAGGGAGCTTTTTGAGATTCTGACCATTGCTGAGCTCAAGTCTTTTCAGTCTTGTCAGAGTGAGTGATTTCCAACTGTAAATATTTGGAACAAGATTGCCAGTCCGCATTGTTAGTGGAATACACGGTAGCTGGGTATCACAGTAATCACTGACGTCACCACTGACCCTGTCGCCTCTTCTCTTCGCGCCGCATAGGAATTCGTAGCCACATCGTGTATACGTGTATGACTCGTGCACAGGTATGAATACATTCGGATTTTCGTGGCATAATGTAATATTATCAACTTATTTTACTAGTTAAATAAACAAACTTGACTTCATTTAAATAATGGATCAGTGAAATGAAACGTGCGTATGGCTTTATTAGCCGGGGGAGCCCTTTCGGGATGTTGGGTCGTTCGGTGCAACTGTTTTTATTGACGGCACTTCGGCTTGTGAGCCGATGATGATAACATGATAATAAGAAGGTCAACAAAAACACACACACACACACACACACACACACACACACACACACACACACACACGCACGCAACCGACCGGTGAATATACGACCCTACTTGGAACTGAACCCGGGACCTCGTGTGATCAGTAAACGACTACTTGCTGTTGACGCTGATCAGTAGTTTTGGTACGATGAGTGATGGTGGCGCTACTAAAATAAAATGTGACCTTCCTAAACGTACTAAACGGCGTTTCACTAACGAAAAAAGAAAATTAATATTTTATTGCTCGGTGAAGCGAAAATTTTATAATATTTATATGTATAATATTTGTACATACAATAACGTGAGGTTCCCTCACGTTTCCGCATGCCACCGGCGGCGCCTTCATAATCAAATGCAGCCTCACTAAAAGCTTTCCACGTTCTACATGTAAAGGCCCGACAGGTCTCTGTTTGTTATACAGCATTTAATGGACGTAGTTTTTGTGGGTCTTCAAGCACCTCAGGAGCTATAAGAAATGAGTGACTCAATGACTAAAATGTTACGGACTTGAGTCTGATAATAGTACAGAAGTTTGAATTAAACACGATGAGTATTGTATGACTATTTTATGCATTACGTTCCGTCGTATTATATAGACCGTATTAAACAATGAAAGCAATATCACCAAACACAAACTGCAAAAGTCAAAGAGTAAATAGCTTTTTCAAAGAGCAACTACTCTCCATGCTTTGCATTATACTTTTCAAATCGATAAATATCTTGCAGTACACAGATTATAAAGTAGTCTATATTCTTCCTCAGCATCCGCGGTATCCCCATATCAAATTTCATCAAAATCAGGTGAGAGGTTTAGTTGTGAAAGCTTTACTTTCGCATTTGTAATATTACTGTGGATGGGCTGCATCCATTTACGTACTAAACTTATGATGACTACAACTTCAGTTGGTCGTGTCATAGTCTCCTCTGCCAAGTGAAACCATAAGTCACTGTTACCTTTCATTTCATCAAAGCTAAAAGGTGCGTCTTTTTCAAATATACACTCCTGGAAATGGAAAAAACAACACATTGACACAGGTGTGTCAGACCCACCATACTTGCTCCGGACACTGCGAGAGGGCTGTACAAGCAATGATCACACGCACGGCACAGCGGACACACCAGGAACCGCGGTGTTGGCCGTCGAATGGCGCTAGCTGCGCAGCATTTGTGCACCGCCGCCGTCAGTGTCAGCCAGTTTGCCGTGGCATACGGAGCTCCATCGCAGTCTTTAACACTGGTAGCATGCCGCGACAGCGTGGACGTGAACCGTATGTGCAGTTGACGGACTTTGAGCGAGGGCGTATAGTGGGCATGCGGTAGGCCGGGTGGACGTGCTGCCGAATTGCTCAACACGTGGGGCGTGAGGTCTCCACAGTACATCGATGTTGTCGCCAGTGGTCGGCGGAAGGTGCACGTGCCCGTCGACCTGGGACCGCACCGCAGCGACGCACGGATGCACGCCAAGACCATAGGATCCTACGCAGTGCCGTAGGGGACCGCACAGCCACTTCCCAGCAAATTAGGGACACTGTTGCTCCTGGGGTATCGTCGAGGACCATTCGCAACCGTCTCCATGAAGCTGGGCTACGGTCCCGCACACCGTTAGGCCGTCTTCCGCTCACGCCCCAACATCGTGCAGCCCGCCTCCAGTGGTATCGCGACAGGCGTGAATGGAGGGACGAATGGAGACGTGTCGTCTTCAGCGATGAGAGTCGCTTCTGCCTTGGTGCCAATGATGGTCGTATGCGTGTTTGGCGCCGTGCAGGTGAGGGCCACAATCAGGACTGCATACGACCGAGGCACACAGGGCCAACACCCGGCATCATGGTGTGGGGAGCGATCTCTTACACCGGCCGCACACCTGTGGTGATCGTCGAGGGGACACTGAATACTTCACGGTACATCCAAACCGTCATCGAACCCATCGTTCTACGATTCCTAGACCGGCAAGGGAACTTGCTGTTCCAACAGGACAATGCACGTCCGCATGTATCCCGTGCCACCCAACGTGCTCTAGAAGGTGGAAGTCAACTACCCTGGCCAGCAAGATCTCCGGATCTGTCCCCCACTGAGTATGTTTGGGACTGGATGAAGCGTCGTCTCACGCGGTCTGCACGTCCAGCACGAACGCTGGTCCAACTGAGGCGCCAGGTGGAAATGGCATGGCAAGCCGTTCCACAGGACTTCATCCAGCATCTCTACGATCGTCTCCATGGGAGAATAGCAGCCTGCATTGCTGCGAAAGGTGGATATACACTGTACTAGTGCCGACATTGTGCATGCTCTGTTTCCTGTGTCTATGTGCCTGTGGTTCTGTCAGTGTGATCATGTTATGTATCTGACCCCAGGAATGTGTCAATAAAGTTTCCCCTTCCTGGGACAATGAATTCACGGTGTTCTTATTTCAATTTCCAGGAGTGTAGTTAGTAGCTTTGACTGGGTTTTCAAGAAATTAACTCAAAGCGTAACAAAATTCAGTTCACAATGGAGCTGGGGGCCTGTCCGATAAAAGTATTGGACCTTCATATAGACATCGGCAGAAGGAGACACTAAGTATTTAGAGGGAACAGTAGTTACTGGCTCAGCAGTCCTTACAACGTCCTGGCAACGACACTGCTACAGACATGCACCTTTCCAATCGATGGTGGTACGCGTCGTATCTGTTTGTTATTTCAAAGAGAACTGCAAACCATCAAACCTGTCGCTTCCAGTAATGGATGTAGCTCTGCCCCAATTGATAATAGACTACGCGAAAAGAAAATTTATGAAGTTCTATCAGTTCTGTGCGATAGCCAAAAGCAACCATTTAGCAGTTGTAAAAATTAATGCATTATCCAATATGTTGGCACAAATTTAGATAAAAGTTTAGTTTCGCTACCGCAAATCTGCATTTTATAATACCAATAGCACATAAAAGTTTTTATTCAGTAGTGAAGACTAACTGCAACGCCTACCACAGCGTTCTGTGTACAAAATCACGAACAAACACTGCGGAAAGTTATATGTTGGTCAGTCGGACAGAGCTTCGACAATAAGTTGCGGTATGTGAACAGGGGAGAAGCTGGAGATTAGCAAGGATAGATTCAACCTTTGACAACCGTCTTTTATCAGAAAGTATAGAACGAGAAGTTTTGTATTCTGTTAAGAAAATGAGAAAGAGGACCCTACTGAAATTTTGCAAACAAAAATGCCAGTTTTGTAGGTCTTTAAAATAATGAAAAACAACTCCCTTTTTCTCCATTGTTAAATTAAGTTTTAGTTACAAATATTAGAATAAAACTGCAAATTCAACTTTATTTTTCATTAGTTGCTGAGTAGATCACCACATAAAAATTATATTTCTTTTTTAATTAATGAAACTATTTCAGCGTGACATATAAATATAATATTTGGCTATGTAAACACTCTACGTGTCGACATGTTCGTATCTTTTTCTTTTCCTCTTGCCTCTTTGCCGCACATTGACAAAGGGTCAGCACGGACTAGGAACGAATTTGGCATGGTTAATTTAAGTGGTGGACGGATGCCCTTCCTGTCGCCGTCGCCACCCCGTTTCCACCATTTTTTTTTTTTTTTTTTTTGCGTCATCAGTCTACTGACTGGTTTGATGCGGCCCACCACGAATTCCTCCCCTGTGCTAACCTCTTCATCTCAGAGTAGCACTTGCAACCTACGTCCTCAATTATTTGCTTGACGTATTCCAATCTCTGTCTTCCTCTACAGTTTTTGCCCTCTACAGCTCCCTCTAGTACCACGTCTTAGCAGATGTCCTATCATCCTGTCCCTTCTCCTTATCAGTGTTTTCCACATATTCCTTTCCTCTCCGATTCTGTGTAGAACCTCCTCATTCCTTATCTTATCAGTCCACCTAATTTTCAACATTCGTCTATAGCACCACATCTCAAATGCTTCGATTCTCTTCTGTTCCGGTTTTCCCACAGTCCATGTTTCACTACCATAAAATACTGTACTCCAGACGTACATCCTCAGAAATTTCTTCCTCAAATTGAGGCCGGTATTTGATATTAGTAGACTTCTCCTGGCCAGAAATGCCTTTTTTGCCATAGCGAGACTGATTTTGCTGTCCTCCTTGCTCCGTCCGTCATTGGTTATTTTACTGCCTAGGTAGCAGAATTCCTTAACTTCACTGACTTAGTGACCATCAATCCTGATGTTAAGTTTCTCGCTGTTCTCATTTCTACTACTTCTCATTACCTTCGTCTTTCTCCGATTTACTCTCAAACCATACTGTGTACTCATTAGACTCCGTTCAGCAGATCATTTAATTCTTCTTCACTTTCACTCAGGATAGCAATGTCATCAGCGAATCGAATCATTGATATCCTTTCACCTTGTATTTTAATTCCACTCCTGAACCTTTCTTTTATTTCCATCATTGCTTCCTCGATGTACAGATTGAAGAGTAGGGGCGAAAGGCTACAGCCTTGTCTTACATCCTTCTTAATACGAGCACTTCGTTCTTGATCGTCCACTCTTATCATTCCCTCTTGGTTGTTGTACATAGTGTATATGACCCGTCTCTCCCTATAGCTTACCCCTACTTTTTTCAGAATCTCGAACAGCTTGCACCATTTTATATTGTCGAACGCTTTTTCCAGGTCGACAAATCCTATGAACGTGTCTTGATTTTTCTTCAGCCTTGCTTCCATTATTAGCCGTAACGTCAGAATTGCCTCTCTCGTGCCTTTACTTTCACTAAAGCCAAACTGATCGTCACCTAGCGCATTCTCAATTTTCTTTTCCATTCTTCTGTATATTATTCTTGTAAGTAGATTCGATGCATAAGCTGTTAAGCTGATTGTGCGATAATTCTCGCACTTGTCAGCTCTTGCCGTCTTCGGAATTGTGTGGATGATGCTTTCCCGAAAGTCAGATGGTATGTCGCCAGACTCATATTCTACACACCAACGTGAATAGTCGTTTTGTTGCCATTTCCCCTAATGATTTTAGAAATTCTGATGGAATGTTATCTATCCCTTCTGCCTTATTTGACCGTAAGTCCTCCAAAGCTCTTTTAAATTCCGATTCTAATACTGGATCCCCTATCTCTTCTAAATCGACTCCTGTTTCTTCTTCTATCACATCAGACAAATCGTCACCCTCATAGAGGCTTTCAATGTATTCTTCCCACCTATCTGCTCTCTCCTCTGCATTTAATAGTGGAATTCCCGTTGCACTCTTAATGTTACCACCGTTGCTTTTAATGTCACCAAAGGTTGTTTTGACTTTCCTGTATGCTGAATCTGTCCTTCCGACAATCATATCTTTTTCGATGTCTTCGTATTTTTCCTGCAGCCATTTCGTCTTAGCTTCCCTGCACTTCCTATTTATTTCATTCCTCAGCGACTTGTATTTCTGTATTCCTGATTTTCCCGGAACATGTTTGTACTTCCTTCTTTCATCAATCAACAGAAGTATTTCTTCTGTTACCCATGGTTTTTTCGCAGATACCGACAATCATATCTTTTCCGATGTCTTCACATTTTTCCTGCAGCCATTTCGTCTTAGCTTCCCTGCACTTCCTATTTATTTCATTCCTCAGCGACCTGTATTTCTGTATTCCTGATTTTCCCGGAACATGTTTGTACTTCCTTCTTTCATCAATCAACAGAAGTATTTCTTCTGTTACCCATGGTTTTTTCGCAGATACCGACAATCATATCTTTTCCGATGTCTTCGCATTTTTCCTGCAGCCATTTCGTCTTAGCTTTCCTGCACTTCCTATTTATTTCATTCCTCAGCGACTTGTATTTCTGTATTCCTGATTTTCCCGGAACATGTTTGTACTTCCTTCTTTCATCAATCAACAGAAGTATTTCTTCTGTTACCCATGGTTTTTTCGCAGATACCGACAATCATATCTTTTCCGATGTCTTCACATTTTTCCTGCAGCCATTTCGTCTTAGCTTCCCTGCACTTCCTATTTATTTCATTCCTCAGCGACCTGTATTTCTGTATTCCTGATTTTCCCGGAACATGTTTGTACTTCCTTCTTTCATCAATCAACAGAAGTATTTCTTCTGTTACCCATGGTTTTTTCGCAGATACCGACAATCATATCTTTTCCGATGTCTTCGCATTTTTCCTGCAGCCATTTCGTCTTAGCTTTCCTGCACTTCCTATTTATTTCATTCCTCAGCGACTTGTATTTCTGTATTCCTGATTTTCCCGGAACATGTTTGTACTTCCTCCTTTCATCAATCAACAGAAGTATTTCTTCTGTTACCCATGATTTCTTCGCAGATACCTTCTTTGTACCTATGTTTTCCTTCCCAACTTTTGTGAAGGCCCTTTTTAGAGATGTCCATTCCTCTTCAACTGTGCTGCCTACTGCGCTACTCCTTATTGCTGTATCTACAGCGTTAGAGAACTTCAAACGAATCTCGTCATTCCTTAGAACTTCCGTATCCCACTTCTTTGCGTATTGATTCTTCCTGACTAATGTCTTGAACTTCAGCCTACTCTGCATCACTACTATATTGTGATCTGAGTCTATATCTGCTTCTGGATACGCCTTACAATCCAGTATCTGATTTCGGCATCTCTGTCTGACCATGATGTAATCTAATTGAAATCTTCCCGTATCTCCCGGCCTTTTGCAAGTATACCTCCTCCTCTTGTGATTTTTGAACAGGGTATTAGCTATTACTAGCTGAAACTTGTTACAGAACTCAATTAGTCTTTCTCCTCTTTCATTCCTTGTCCCAAGCCCATATTCTCCTGTAACCTTTTCTTCTACTCCTTCCCCTACAATTGCATTCCAGTTGCCCATGACTATTAGATTTTCGTCCCCCTTTACATACTGCATTAACCTTTCAATATCCTCATACACTTCCTCTATCTGTTCATCTTCAGCTTGCGACGTCGGCATTATATATGTGAAATTGAGCAAAAATTTTCTAGATATTTGAAAATCGTGTAACTGAGGTGGGACATGGGTCCCAGCCCGGTAATCACCTAGGGGGATATGGGATATCGCTTGAAAAACAGCTCCTGGGTGGTTGGCACACCTATCCTAGTCGTTAATGTGCTTGGCGGACACGATTCGTTACTGACGCACCATGCCGATCTGTAAAGGGCAGTTTAATCTGCATGGCTATCCAGGTAGGTTTTAATATATGTCATCTATATATAGGATATAACGGTTATAAGTACAGATATTTTTATTTGAGGTACCTTGACATGTTCACACACCAGTGTGTTGGTTGTTTTTTCTCTGCATCGAACAGTCTTCCCAGAAACACGTCACATAATTTACTACCTTATGTTTTCTCCATGGTTATAACTTTATCACGAAGTGGACCACTCCTGTTAGTATAGACTATTCATTTCACGTACACAATTCAACACCTCACGTGCTGACCAGTGGAAAATAAGCATTATTCGCTTGCTATCGCATAGTGTACCTGGAGATACCACACAAACTAAAAATATACAATAGCTTAAATTATTAGTCTGCAAATGAAATAAATTCTGATGTAAAGTTGTTCAGTACGCTGTCTTCAGTCACCAACAGAAATATCTGTACTTATATCTGTCACACCATGTATAATATCTGTGTAGGTCGTACGTAATTTTATTTGTGTTTGTGACATTCAGTTGCCATCTGAGCACGACCTAAGATGCCAAAAGATGGTTGGTGACCAAATAAATATTCCAGAACATCAGGAAATGTTTCCTATTTAACGTTATTATGATAAGAGGGCACAATTCGGAATAAATTCTGCTCCGTTTTTATACCAAAGATACTGGAACTGTTAATTAGAAAGCTTCCAGGATAGCAAAGTACATAGATAATATAGCTGTTGTTAGTTTCAATCCAAGTATTGGTCTCCATGCTAGTTTACCCCGTGTAAGGCTCTTTATCTCCAAATAAATGCTACAACCTACATCCATTTGAATCTGCTTACCGTAAGCAAGCCTTGGTATCATTCTACACTTTTTACCCCTCACCTCCCTCCTCCTCACTTCCTTCCATTACGAAACTGGCAATTCCTTTATATCTCAAGATATGTTCTGTCAACCGATCCATTCTTTTAGTTGCGCCGGCCGGGGTGGCCGAGCGGTTCTAGGCGCTACAGTTTGGAACCGCGCGACTGCTACGGTCGCAGGTTCGAATCCTGCCTCGGACATGGATGTGTGTGATGTCCTTAGGTTAGTTAGTTTTAAGTAGTTCTAATTTCTAGGGCACTGATGACCTAAGAAGTTAAGTCCCACAGTACTTAGAGCCATTTGAACAATTTTTTGAATAAACTGATAAAATTCCCTATGCAGATAAACAATGAAATAGATTTCTTTTAGCTCTTGAGTCGCAACGGATGTAATGTTGGCATTCTGTTCTCTCGACAGTAGACATACAAAATATTCAATCCGGTCGTAAAATAGCTTCATATAAATAATGTCAGTAGATTAGTTGATAAATGAATAACCTTACAAATGTTCAGCGATAATTTTGGATACTGGCTCAACGCTGTGCAATGCTGCCCGCACTAAAGCTGTTACAAACGTTAATACTTTTCTGATTCTGGCACATTAAATTCTTTCTCACTCTGATTGTAAAATCATTTCTTTGAAAAAATATTCATGGGATAAATAAAGACGATGTGGAAGAGGATGAGGTACTGATAAGGGGATATGCTAAAACAGGATGGTTCAGTTAGAAAGTTGTACTCAAAGTTTCTGCTTCACAAAATCTGATATGAAACGTTTTACGCTAACTTCAAAATCAGTGAACTTCTCAACTGCTCTATAATTCTCACCTCCTGACATAGTGAACAATACTTGGACTGTTACACAACAAAAGGTTTGATATCGTTTGGCAAAATAGATTCCAGAATTTAACTTCACTGTATGAGGTTTACAAAATTCACAAAATATTACAAATCAGGTATACCTAATCAACCTATACATTAAACCTGGTGGAAGGTACTTGGTCGCTACGTTCAAGGGACGCTACTGTTAGAATTAGCAAAATCCACATTGTGTTGCTGCATACTTAAAACTAAATATACAAAATTTCATTACCTTACAATACTCTATTACGCTACGTCCATAGGCCAACAGCTAAATTCTCACAGCCAGCCACTATCTTAAAGTCTTAGATCCTACCTTTAACAGAGTGCAACGGCAAATGCTACTGCACTCCGCGCGCCCGTACTTTCAGTCTGCAGTTCAGGCAACATCTTTGATTCTCAGGTGTCAAACAGACAATCTCTTCTACATGCGATAACAATTCCATGTCATTTTTCATGAAATATATTACAAATCGGGCTCCATGTAAAGTGGGCCCCTCATATTCTTTACCATACACGGAAAGACGAATAATGAACAGAACAGTGCACAGATTTTAGCCTCCTCCCCAGGCAGTCATGTGGCAGTTACGTGAAAATCACTTTGCAATTCATGTGAGAAGCACTGTTGCTACTTCAGTGATCAGGACGAGGGGTTGAAATATTAAATATCTCACTATCTTACACTGTTGCACTCATTAGTTCAGGTGCAAAGGGATGTAGATGTAGATTTTCTAGTCATACTGTACTGGCAGACACCTGTTCTTGTCTCTCATAATTCGTAAGAATGAGTGACACAGATATTTCGAAAATAGTTCGAATACTGAAGAAAATATTGTCAGTAGAATGTTTACCAATAGCCAGTTAACTGAATACGTCACATAGTTTATCGCTAGAGAATTTGGGGATGTTTATATGGAAAATGCACTACTCCATCTTGAGTTGGTGAGCTGAGCATTTTGTCAGAACTTTTAATACGCTAATGTGGAAGTAAGCTATGAAAATAAAAGAGAAGTTTCTATAATCTTACAGAAACACTTGCCACAAGGAAAAAGTCCCAGTTGAAATGCTCTGTGGAAGGAAGTAACAACGGCAAGAGAGAATAAAATTAGGACAAAGAAATTCACTGACGATGAATATATTAATGTATGTATATATGACATGTGAATACACTGAGATGTGAAGAAAGGGAAAAAAAATATGGTACCGAGGTACAGTATAGTATAATCCGGGGAACATGACATGTGCCATAGTGGATGAGGGTGATATTACCCATTGCAAGCATGTGGAAAAGCGGCAGACACAGGATGGTCAGCCATTCCAGTCGGAAAGTTACAAACCTTTTTCACTTTAAAATGGGATCAACGAGTCGACATTGGAGAAAGAAGGAGGGGTCGCAGAATCGCACCGTCAACCAGTCAGTGCTGACACCTCGCAACAACGAGGACCCATGCAGGTTGAGTTCAGTAGTTAGAGAGTAGTGGCCAACATGGATATGGATCTTATCTGCCCACATCAGAAGCAGAGAAGAAGAAGATGCTCCCATGAGGGGATTATTGTGACCGTGAGCTGCATGATCGCAACTCAAGGTAGCCTTCCCTCTAGCAATGCGGGTTGCACAGGACAGTTTACTCACCAGGCGAGAGCACTAGCAATTACGGCAGGCCACTACAGAGGTGCTAGCATAACAGGTATTATGTCTGCGTGTCAGCAATGAAATAGAACAAGCTGGGCAGAGTATCATGTCGTTGCACAACGCAGGGCGTAAGCCACGTTCTAAGGCTTAGCAGGGATTTCCAGTTCCCTGTAGCTCATCAGTTCCATCGCAACTCAACTGTCGAGTCGAGGAGCGTCGACTTGTTTGTCGAAGAAATCGTGATGCACTCCGATAACAAGTCCCACGGGAAATCATCAGCAAGAATGTGTGTTTCTACACTTGGAGGAAGACAGTTACATTTGCTTGTCTGGACTTGGTCCTGGGACAATGGCTATGACTATTGGTACACCGATGACATGAGAGTTGAGTCATTGCGTTAGTGAATAAGTTAGCGTGCTGGGGATAAGCATTTGTAGTTGTAATATTTATAAGTACGCATGTCTGATACTGTTCATATGGAGCAGCATCCCTGTTCGTAAGCCAGGAGTGACGGTAACCACATCCATTGGCAACGAAGTGAAGTTGCAACACAATGATCATTAAATCAAGTATCTGCTCCTATTTGCACACAGATGATTGTTGTTCTAAGGTAATTAACAGTATAGTCAAGTAGATGTTAAACTACCAGCAGGAGGTAAATAATATCTATACGTAAGGAAGCGACAGCTTTTTCGAAGTGGTTTCCTTTTCTAAATTTTAACAGGGTAAACATAGCTAACTTCGTTATATTAAGGATAGTTAATGAAAAAAGCAAAACAAATAGTCTGGAGATTGCATATTTTATACCCACGAGAACAGTACATTGTGCTATTAACCCACAATGAAACCCGTATAAGAAATGAAGAACTGTTGAAACTATAAAAAATAGTAAACAAACCGGAAATGCTATCTAATTTCGCTAAGGCATACCTGATTCTCTGTACTATATACTTTAGTAGTAACGGGATTATGATGGTTTTCAATTGTCAAAGTTCTAATTGAGTAAGTCCAAAAATTAACGCAATAGCTGTTTATTATGTTACATTGACTCGCTCCAGACCATGAAAGCTTTCTGTCGTACAAAATCAATGTTTGAATGAATGGTTCCTTCATATAGCCTGTGGCCAGCTTCCTGCCCTATTATTAGTCCTTTGAGTTTACATCCTACTCTACTTCATTCATCAGAGGCTTCATTCAGCATCCTCTCTACAAATGTTACCATCTGTGCAACATAACGAAGGAGCGCACTTAGTGACAGCGGCTATAGGAAAACTCTGTAAAGCACCTCTTCAATGCGTAATATTTAATGATCTGTCTACAAACCAGACACTGATCATTTTTGAATTAAGTTCCAACCAATAATGCGTCCATCGTCTAAACTTTAAGATGTTTCTTAGCTAACTGTCTCATTGGTGGTCTCGCTGCCTCCTGTAGTTCATGATGCTGTTCACGGATTCTACTGTAATGTCAAGAAACGTCAACTGATGAAAGGATTGTGATATTCATGTGGATACCTAAGATTATTGAATGAAGTAAAGTTTCTAAATTTTCAAATACTTATATTCAGCAATATTTCACACTCTCTAGGAACACGAATACATTTGCGTTCAGCAGTTCTACAAAAGCACACAATATCCATTTACAACAACTCTCTCCCAATGCCCGTCCATTCACAACTCTGCTCTTTCCAAGACTCTGCACACTGAATAAGAACAGAAATATAGCTCATAAATCAAAGAGTTTGCAACTTTGAAAATAACAAACGCCACTACTAATTTAAAAATTAAAAAAACTGCGTTTACAGAATTTCAGGTAAAATGCATCAACATCAATTCATGTTTCTAGGAAATGAATATATCAACATGAAAAATTTAGTTTTATAGAAACTCATGTTTAAACGAAACTTTTTATATAGAACTGAAAGACTTTTTTGTATCAGTGGCTCATAATCAGTTATCCAAAATGACAGTCACAATCGTATTATTTATTTTGTCGCCAACCGGTTTCAACCCGCGATGGGGTCATCTTCAAGGCTCGTTGCAGACGTCACCCAGCGTGTGCACGGTTGGTACCTATTAAATATCATAGCTACCAACCGCGCACACGCAGGGTGACTTCTCCAACGAGCGACAAAATGGTGTAAATTGCTCTGAAGATAACCCCATCGCGGTTGGCGACAAAGTAAATAATGCGAGTGTGACTGTCATTTTGAATAACTGATTATAAGTAAACCAATCGCTGTTATCTCCACGCAACTATGTTGTCTAAAAATGTATTAATAGCTTGGTGAATTACAACTTAAAAAACCTTTTCCATTCTTCCGGCTATTGAATACTGCAGCAGAGAGACACATCTCTCTTAAATGGTGAGAAAGTCTAACGTTACAGGTTTTTCTTTCATAAAGAGTGAATCATGGGAAATAATGATTTTTCAATGGAATTTACAATTTCAGTTCGATTTTGTATATTGTATGTAAACAATTGTCTTTATTGTTAGTAATAATGTACACACATCAAAAAATGTTTTGCATCACCTCGATTCCGAGAGTACTGGAACCTGTACAGAAAACTGGGATAGAGATCAACATAAACATCATTTCCGCCCTTTTTATTCGCCATGAAAACCACACATTGTATGCGAGACCTTTAGAGGTGGTGGTCTAGATTGCTGTACACACCGGTACATTTAATACCCAGTAGCACGTCCTCTTGCATTGATGCGTGCCTGTATTCTTCGTGGCATACTATCCGCAAGTTCATCAAGGAACTGTTGGTCCAGATTGTTCTTAATGGCTTTTCAAAATAGATCCCTGAGAGTGGTTAGTGGGTCACGTCGCCCATAAACAGTCCTTTTAAATTTATCCCACGCATGTTCAATGAGGCTCATATCTGGAGAACATGCTGGTCACTCTAATCGTCATCCTGAAAGAAGTCATTCACAAGATGTGCACGATGGGGGCGCGAATTTTCGTCCTTGAAGACGAATGCCTCGCCAATATGCTGTCGATATGGTCGCACTATCGGTTGGAGAATGGCATTCACGTATCGTACAACGAGTCAATACCGCGGTTTGATCGCGTCTCCATTGTTACTTTGCGCCAGGAAGGGCTCTCAACAAGGGAAGTGCCCAGGCGTTTCGGAATGAACCAAAGCGATGTTGTTCGGACATGAATGAGATACAGAGAGACAGGAGCTGTTGATGCATGCCTCACTCAGGCTTCCCAAGAGGTCCTACTGCAGTGGATGAAAGGTATCGACGGATTATGGCTCGGAGGAAGTCTGTCAGCAAAGCCACCAGTTTAATTATGCTTTTCGTGGAGCCACAGGACGCGTGATATTATTCAAACTATGCGAAATAGGCTGAATGATGCACAACTTCACTCTCGAAGTTCATGGCGAGGTTCACCTTTGCAACCACGACACCGTGCAATGCGGTACAGATGGACCCAATAACATGGCGAATGAACCCCTCAGGACTGCCATCACGTTCTCTTCAACGATGAGTGTCGCATATGCACTCAACCAGAAAATCGTCGGAGACGTGTTTGGAGGCAACTCGGTCAGGCTTAACGCCTTAGACACACTGTCCAGCGAATGCAGCAAGGTGGAGGTTCCCTGCTGTTTTGATGTAACATTATGTGGGGCCGACGTACGCCACTAGTGGTCGTGGAAGGCGCTGTTCATGCGTGGTTGTTTACATCTCTCGGCGAGTTTAGTGACATTATTGAACAGTCAAAGGGACTGTGTATATTACTGGGTACTGTACCAGGAGCTCTAAAAATGTATACAGTATGTCTCGCTACTCATAGCATCTACTTTCGAAAAATAAATGACACAGATATTCGGAGAGAGAAAACAATAGAGCTACATTAAATGTTTTAGAGAACAGACATTGAAATGGCTCTGAGCACTATGGGACTATGCTCATCAGTCCCCTAGAACTTAGAACTACTTAAACCTAACTAACCTAAGGACTTCACTCAACACCCAGCCATCACGAGGCAGAGAAAATCCCTGACCCCGCCGGGAATCAAACCCAGGAACCCGGGGGTGGAAAGCGAGCACGCTACCGCACGACCACGAGATGCGGGCGAGAACAGAGGTGTTCGTGTTAGTACACTGGGCTTGAAGTACAGAGATTACCTATTCAAACTCTCATGGGCAACTGAATTTCGATACCATTTGTGTTGTAGACAGAGCACTGTCGTCACTGCAAGTGGAATAGTTCGGCGCGTCAAGTAACGTCAAGTTAGTCAGACATGTACTGGCTTTTGGTGTAACATTTGAGCCCAGAATGCTCAAGATCGCACTGACTGCACATTTCACGGCGGGCATACGTGGGTGACTTTGACGGGGGTCACTCCATTTTTGTTGTTATACTGGGACAGGATTTTTCATGTGCCACTACGTCAAGAGTATACAGACAGTACCTCCGTTCTAATAACATAGCTTCCACCAATATTCAGCAACAATGCGTCGATGACAAGGTTGGTAACAGCGGCTAGATGAACCACAGGTGAAAAAGTTACTCGTCATCTCATGTGGAGGAGGAAAGCTATTCAGACACTCCAAGTCAATGCTACCCACGCACTTATAAACATTTACTGAACGTCAAAGGATTGAAAATTGACGTGGTCGGAAAAACGTCGTCATTAGACCCTTGAAATATGGAAAAATGTGCCTGGATTTTAACGTTCGTAGACAGTGACAGTAGGATACAAGTCAATCGAAAAAATGTAGTGGTGAATACCGTTTACCAACTGGGCAACATTTAGACAGAGGCGGCTGTATCCTCATCTGTGTGTGTGTGTGTGTGTGTGTGTGTGTGTGTGTGTGTGTGTGTGTGTGTGTGTGTGTGTGCGTGCGCGCAGGGGGGGAGGGGGGCAGTGTAAGGTGTCAGGCAAATCCAACACCTTCCATGAAAACCCCGACATGATAAGCAGATCCAGTAGTATGTCACATAGCTCCGAATAAATCGTGACAGTAAATTAACCAAAGTAATACGAGTAACGAGTGAGCAAATGGAATACCACAAACTAACACAAGAATGCTTAAATGCATGTCATACCTTCCCACCGTGAGACAGATGCAGTTCCGAGGGGAGAAACGAGAACAGAAGCTAAGAGCAGAACCGTGTTAAGCTAGAAGGCCCTACGATAAGGGGCGGACACCCATGTCGCCAGCTAACCACCAGGACTACCCCCAGCCCATGTTAAAATCTAGAGCCCTCCAGAATAACAGTATAGATCTTACGATGACACTAAATTGGCCACACCAGCCGCAAGTTTTAACAAGAGACTTTTCCGCGTCTCTGTTACGTTGCAAACTTTAAAAACATTGCCCCACCACGAAAAGTATAACGATTTCTCATTGGATAGACAGAATTGTTGTAGGCGGAGCTGATCTGATTGATCAGATGAAAACACAGCCAGATATATATTTTTTTTAAACCAAGTTCGGTAAATTGTAGTAACGAGAAGTTAGGAGGGAGTTGCTTGTGAGACGGCGAGCTGGATGGAGCTGCGCCGGCCGCCACCCCCTGACGAACACCGACAAGGTAATGAACGCACGCGATGCCACATTTTTGAGCGCATAAGGCTTCACTCAGAACTGCAGAAGTCTCATCTGTTACATCCCCTTTTTGCGTAATACTAGTGTCGATCGTCAATTAAAGCTCATGGTATTCACATTCCCTATGTAAGTTAAAATCTGAAACGCGATGATTTTTCTGTTATATAATTATTGAGAAACCACATCAGCCACTGTAATTTACGACAAGTTAAATAAGTAATTAAAGATAATTGATGGTCACTGTAGACCATTTTGATAGTTTTCTCTTTTGTGAAACTTAATTTAAACCTAAATTATAGGTGTGATATGGCGTATGTCATTCTTCGATCGATTGTAGAACTTGGAAACCCATTCAGGGAATATTCGTTCACATTTTTGTTGAACGCAGTTGGTTTTTACCATCCTGTATTAAAACATTTCCTTTTATCAATAGTGCATTTTATAAACGATGTTTTGTGAGTAGAATAAAATTTCCAATGGTAAACTTAACTGCTTTCTCGACGTTATTTTACCAGCTAACTAAAAAAAGGAAAGCTGTGAATCCTTTCCACTAAATTTAGTTAGTATTAAGATTCTTTTACAGGGAGTGCAGTGGAGCTGACGCTGAAATCATTAAGTATTTGGTTATATCATCGCTAGTCTCACTGAACTCTTCTGAACTCTACATGTCATGTGTTGTCTGGCGTCTCCTTACCAGTAACAGGTCCCAGGTTCAAAGTAGTGAGTTTCCTAAAAAACACGCTCAGAGCGTCGTTGCGCGAAATTGGTAGGGAGACACAACCTAGAACAAAAGACACCACGCGGAATGTTAGAAGAGAGATGTTTAGAAGCTGTGAAATGGTCTTCTGAGACGTCTCTGAATGGCGAATGCTACAGGAACCTGTTGTTCGATCATGTACAATATGCAAGTCAGAGCATATCGAAATGCAGATGGACAGATGAGGAATGGGAAGACTGATCCACGTGGCCATCTTGTGAGACACCACTCTGAGAATTTCAAAATTCCGAACACATATAACATCGACATCGGTACAATACATAATACAAAACCACCCTGACGCAAATCCTCTGGAATAAGATACAAGTTTTGAACTGTAGCAAAGTGAGCTGCTGGCTAGATCTCACACGGTGTCTTTCATCTCCAGATATTGCAACCGAACCCTCACTCTTATGTAACTGAATTGAACGCGTATTTTCGCTCGCAGCGGTTCAAGAAGACGATACAACTAACACCCACCTGTTTTTCGCCTCATAGAGCAAAGTGCATGGCAGGCGAGGACCGGCTATCGAACACCAGTAAATGCGTTCGCTTAACAAAAGTATCATGTACAGAAACGAGGCTAGCAGCCACCTCTCAGTTGTGTGTAGCTAATGTCTGCAGTCAAGCGCTATTAAGCTGCAACAGACTAGTTTTCAGGTGAATGAAGAGTTGTTATATTCCTCGTCGCACATTCCTTTATTAATTAATTTAACCTGATCGGGTTAAGGACTTCGTGCTTTTTGTTACACTGGACAAGCGTTTTATATATACATCTTTCAAGGTAGTAATTTTAATATCATACTTGATGATGAAACTGTAAAATATACTGGAATCGATGAGTTGGAAAAGGAGTCATGTTCCAGAATGTACATTTCTCAGGACACAAAAAGCTGTTTTACTATACAACAAATATAAGCATAGTGTCGTGGAGATGCCATGTAGCAACTGGCCGCAGGGTGAATCAATATACACTTTTAGAACATTGACTACGATCAGTAACTGGGTTTGAATTTATTAGAAATGACACCTTTCGAACTTGATGAGGGAAATAGCGTTCTGTTTGTATTGGAAGGATTGTGTTATGCAGGTACACTCCTGGAAACGGAAAAAACATATTGACACCGGTGTGTCAGACCCACCATACTTGCTCCGGACACTGCGAGAGGGCTGTACAAGCAATGATCACACGCACGGCACAGCGGACACACCAGGAACCGCGGTGTTGGCCGTCGAATGGCGCTAGCTGCGCAGCATTTGTGCACCGCCGCCGTCAGTGTCAGCCAGTTTGCCGTGGCATACGGAGCTCCATCGCAGTCTTTAACACTGGTAGCATGCCGCGACAGCGTGGACGTGAACCGTATGTGCAGTTGACGGACTTTGAGCGAGGGCGTATAGTGGGCATGCGGGAGGCAGGGTGGACGTACCGCCGAATTGCTCAACACGTGGGGCATGAGGTCTCCACAGTACATCAATGTTGTCGCCAGTGGTCGGCTGAAGGTGCACGTGCCCCTCGACCTGGGACCGGACCGCAGCGACGCACGGACGCACGCCAAGACCGTAGGATCCTACGCAGTGCCGTAGGGGACCGCACCGCCACATCCCAGCAAATTAGGGACACTGTTGCTCCCGGGTATCGGCGAGGACCATTCGCAGACCGTTAGGCCGTCTTCCGCTCACGCCCCAACATCGTGCAGCCCGCCTCCAGTGGTGTCGTGACAGGAGTGAAAGGAGGGACGAATGGAGACGTGTCGTCTTCAGCGATGAGAGTCGCTTCTACCTTGGTGCCAATGATGGTCGTATGCGTGTTTGGCGCCGTGCAGGTGAGCGCCACAATCAGGACTGCATACGACCGAGGCACACAGGGCCAACACCCGGCATCATGGTGTGGGGAGCGATCTCCTACACTGGCCGTACACCTCTGGTGATCGTCGAGGGGACACTGAATAGTGCACAGTACATCCAAACCGTCATCGAACCCATTGTTCTACCATTCCAAGGGAACTTGCTGTTCCAACAGGACAATGCACGTCCGCATGTATCACGTGCCACCCAACGTGCTCTAGAAGATGTAAGTCGATTACCCTAGCCAGCAAGATCTCCGGATCTGTCCCCCATTGAGCATGTTTGGGACTGGATGAAGCGTCGTCTCACGCGGTCTGCAACTCCAGCACGAACGCTGGTCCAACTGAGGCGCCCGGTGGAAATGGCATGGCAAGCCGTTCCACAGGACTACATCCAGCATCTCTACGATCGTCTCCATGGGAGAATAGCAGCCTGCATTGCTGCGAAAGGTGGATATACACTGTACTAGAGCCGACATTGTGCATGCTCTGTTGCCTGTGTCTATGTGCCTGTGGTTCTGTCAGTGTGATCATGTGATGTATCTGACCCCAGGAATGTGTCAATAAAGTTTCCCCTTCCTGGGACAATGAATTCACGGTGTTCTTATTTCAATTTCCAGGAGTGTATATATTATTCATATTCATTATAGCAATAAAAGAGTGTGTTATGAGTAGTCGTATACTAGTTTATTCCTAATATAAACAAAATACAGCTACAAGAAAAATACAGCATTCATTTTTATCTCTTCTGTCCTTTGCTGGCCACTGCAGATGCTGTTATAAAATGGTTTCTGCTTGCCAGGTATTTTTGTGACATTTTAGTTACATCGTCTGGTTTCTTATTTTTTATTGGAACAGATCTACCATATGCTTTTTTGCATGGATAAGGCCACTGCTCTAACTCAACACCATTTTAACGAGCATTTCTGCTGATGGGAAATGACGCTCTTGTTATACTAAATGATGCTTACAGATACAAATATCAGTTATCTATGGTAAACGTAATTTGAAAAAAAAAGTGGACATTACCCATTTTCCAACTCACTGAGTCAATTAAAAATGAAATGAAACAAGATTCGAACTCATCTAAAACGCTGTTAAATTATAGTACTGACTAAGAACAGCAATAATACTAGAAGGGCTGCTAATATATTTCTGCAACTGATGGCGATGATGACAGCAGTATAAACAAAATGTACCTATGAATGTTCAGTAGTGAAATTTTATGACAATGAGCTTTGAAGGAGAGTAATGCAGATAGACTGCATGAGCTAGGGGCTATGGGAAATGACAGAGGTCTGTTAGCAATGGCGCTTATGTAACGGATAATTAAACAGCAAAGGCAGACATTATTGTTGTTTTAATACATATTGAAACGTCACCTTAGAAAAATTATTACAAGACTGTGCTTAAACTGAAACACAATATTTTTTTAGCGCAACGCAATCTGACTTCCAAAAACCCCTACGAAAGAATGGCCCTGACTAGCATTAAGCTATACGTTTCACAAATCACTTACCTCACAAAAATCTTCGTTACTCAAGCTACTGCAATACAGCGAGCGCCACTACTGCCAGCTAAATAAAAGATTCAAACTACTGAAGGCACTAACTACTGATAGGCATAGTTAGCAAATGAAAGATTTTAATAGAGAACAAACAATGTATTTACCTCACTAGTCATAATATATATAGCAGTTCATGACACCAATTCTTACAAATTTCAAAACTCCGCCATCTCTCTCCCCACGTCCACCACTGCTGGCGGCTCACCTCCAACTGCGCAACGCTACGCGCTGTTAGCATCCAGCTGCCGCTGCCCGACACTACAATGGCAGACAACAATGCAGACTAAACACAGACTGCACACGGCACAGCCAGTGATTTTTTCATACCGAGCGCTATGTGGCGTTACCAATAAGAAAACCTAAACAGCCTACTTACAATATATCTGTAGCTCTCTTTTGAAACTGTAGATGTCATATAGCTCTTGGACATAGTGAGAGATATAATTCCAGAGTTGGGTTCCTGTTACTGAAAACGAGAGAAAGTGGCTGAGTGGCGTAGTGGAACATAAAGGATTTTGCCATGATAAGAACGAGTATTTCTCCGATATTGTTCAAACAAGAATGTTGAAGTCGTAGACTTATGAGGGGAACTGTATACGTCGATAGGCAGGTGAAGGAGACAGAATGTGTCGAAAATCTCTGCACTTGTTTGCATTTAGCCAAGATAGCTGTGGACTTGATGGTGAAATATGATCAAAAAGTCAAACGTGATAGATACTTTGTGCGCAGGCGTTCAGCACCAGCTCCAAGCGTTGGGAACTACCATGAAAAAGATATTGCAGGACAACATCACCATCAACAACTGTTGGAAATACACATATCTTTTTCAGATCAAGAAGAAAGAGCTGTTTCATACATTTGTAGGGCATGGAGAGATGCTGATGCCTTTTCGCAAATTGTTGCTATGGTTTCAGCCCAGTTTAGGTTTACATATTTCATTGATCCTATTGTATTTGTTCCATTTAGGATTGAAGAATGTAGGAATTTTCTAAATTTCTCGATGATGAGCCTAGAATGATCTGCCAAGATCGCTTGTGTTTGGATGGATTGAACTTTAACACTATATTCTGTGTCCGTTTCGAAAATTCACGCAGGTCGGCACTGACATCTTCGATGGTTCTTCTCAGGTTGTTTAGTAGTATACTTATGTATAACTGGTTATCAGCACACATGTGGTATTTACAGTGTACAAAACTGATGAACGTCATTGACGGACAGTGAGGAGAATAACGGACTTAATAGCGAATTCTTGGGGACATCTAATGTCACCAGTCTCCACTGAGACTTCGTGGTCGCAGACATAGACCTCGCTGGCGAGACGTCAGGTACAAGCGAAACTATTCCAGTGTGCTTTAAGAAAAACGTTAAGTTGCTATGTTTGGCAGTTAAACTGTGTAAGTCGGCAAAGTAAAAAATTTTGATATGTTAAAGCTACATGACTGTCGCATCCTGTCTGCCTTCAGGTCGTCCGTTACTTTTATTAAGGCAGGTGTGCTGCTACGTTGTCTGCAGAACGTTGGTCGTCTACCATATACTCTAAGGCTTTCAACTTCGCCAAAAGAGGATAAATGGGGATTTACACAAAGGGAGCCCTAGCGACATCCTTCTTGGGTAGCGACTTGGCCAGTTCCTGTTGCAGTGAAGGAGTATTTGAAGAAACGTGTTACGAACGCCGTTAGTGGCTCAATAATTAGTTTAATCATTCTGACAGTCATCGTGTCCAGTATAAGCTGATTAGATAGATATGATTTTTTGACATATTGCCATATTACTTAAGGCAGAATTTTTTGAAACTACATTCAGCCAGCCACTTGAAATAATCCATGAGTCACTGTTTTGTTTGCGTTTCAACGATAGTTGTCGGTAAAGTGAAGTACAATGAGACCAGTTGCTTCTTTTACATTGTCTTTCCCTAGACTATACAGGAATTTCTGTATCACAGTTGGTCTGTGTGTTATGGGTTATCCTATTAGGGTTGACGTTTCTCACAGACTGACAACGTTCCACAACTGCTCGTAAGCAATATGATTTTTGAGGATATCACGTCGTTTCTATGTCCGATATGCAGCGTTCCTGGGGACCACAAGGTACTGTAGTTCATCCGTTAGCCAAGGCGCAAGCTTCCTTCTCACATTTGAGATCCCTAGGTGAGCATATTTATCTAATACCATTCGCTCACATAGACAATACGACTTTAAAATTACAGAAATAATAAATGTATGCGATAATTCTTCCTATGGTCCATCTTCGACTGCAACCAATAGAAACGCTAAATATGGAAACATAAAATCTAACTTCTATCTCGCCCTTCAAATTTGTTAATAAAGACTAAACATCGATCAGTGATGAAAAATAGTATGATGGGTTTCCAGAAAGTAAGTTCCGGTCGGTCACGAAATGGAAACCACAGTGAAAATCCGATGAAGCTTTGCACATATGTGTTGGGCAGTGTCTGTAATATCACCGTCGACTGCATCATGTTGCTCTTTGCAGTCGAACGCGCAGTTAGCAGGTTAATCAAAACCTCTTTATCACGGTTTCAACGCTTATAAAAACGTCTTCTACAGAAGAACATACGGACAACAACATACCTCTGCAACAAGATGTACTCCAGTTGTCTACATTTCCTTCTGAAGAAGACATTTTTATAAAAGGGACTTTAATCAACGTTCCAGTTTACAACTGATTGGCTGTTTCTTATTTCTACAAAATGATTGCATTCTGCCCCAGCTATGTACAAAGTTTTAAACTGCCTAGGAAATGCTGTCTCCCGCCAAGTATGGGTGCCTGCAGAGAGATTTCTCCTGATTTCATGCAACCCCTCATTCAACCTGTCATGCATTTCCTTCTTTAACTCAAAAGTTTCTCGGCCTCACACTCCAGGGGCAATGAAGGCGCTCCTGCAGCATTTTCGACAGAGGGTATTTTGTCACCCACCATACAGACTTTACGTGGATCCCTCTGATTTTTGACTCTGCTCACTTGAACCGCTGGCTATGAAGACTACAGTTTGACACAGACATCGAGCAGCAGACCTGCGTAGAGAATCAACGCAAATCACAGGCGGTTACCTTCCATGGCGAGGGATCTGGAAAGTTGGCATAATGCTGCTACAGATGTTTAAGTCGGAGCGGCACCTATGTAGGGAAGTACGTGAATGATGTAGCTAAAAGTTGGAAATAAAATATTTCTGATTTTCACTGTGGTATTTATTTTTCCATCGATCGAAATTTACATTCTGAACAACCCTCAAATACTACTGAAATCAGATACCCAAAAATAGGTGTTCATAGCAGTGCTGAACAGAGCCAAGTATTTCGAATTTGTGCAAAGCACTGAGGTGTGTCGGTGGCTTCATGTAGCTGATAGTTACATCTTGACGCATGTTATTACCAGGCATACAAAAGATTTCAAGCTAAGACAACATGAAAGAACGAAATTGGCGTACTTTTTACTTCCCGATTTTGCAAAGAATGACTTCTGTAATTTTTCCTCTCTGATATGTTACCAAAACAACACATTTGTAATCCTGTTTTTGTTGACTTAATGTTATCCGTGAACGGAGAAAAGATGAAATTTACGTAAGACTGTTCACCATCTTTCCACCACAGAGACCTAGGTTTGATTACATCATACGAGGTGTGCCTGCCCGGCCGCGCTATTAGTTCACATCGTGGCAATTATGCAGGAAGTAATAGCTCGGCTGCGGTCGCGTAAGCTGAGAACAGTTCCTCTGCGGCCGGCGCTGTCCCACGGGGTCCCTAATGGCCCGCCGGCTCCCTTAAGGACGTAAATCACGGCTGGCTGCCGAAGGGGAGGACTGACCCACATCCCGTATCTCGGGGCCTCTGTCTAAGCTTAAAGGGTAAGACTGCAAAGCATGCAATATCGACCTGCGAGCAGCAAGCGCACAGTGGAGAGAACCTTTGTTGGCCAGACCGTATTCAAACACGCGCTGGCATGCACAATGATGAGCTTTCAGAAGACGATGGCTGCTGGTGTGTCACTGCGTAAGTTACTAATTAAATTAATTTTGTCCCTTTTGATTTACTAAATTTAATTACTTTGGATAATTTGTTTTACATGGTCCGAAATTTCACTCATAAAGGTTCCTGTAGTCTAGTTGTTTCCCGTTGTGTGGGAACATGAACTGCTAGATAAAACTTTTAAATAAACGCACAGCGCATGGAAAAAATAAAGCAGAACACTTTCGAATTGCAGCTAAGAGGAAGAATGGACAAGCGAGGAACTTTTCTCTTCTGAAGAAGCAGACTGAGATCCAAAGCGTCGTAGGGTGCCGAAGTTTATGCCATGTTTTTCGACTTCCGAACGGCAGGCAGCATAGCCTGGCATTGTCTTTTAGCGAATGAAATACGGGTTATCAAGTATTGGGTTAAATTATTGACTGCATTCAGGGCTTCTTACCAGACAGAGCTCACCACGATTTCAAAATATTTCAGGTGTGGCCAGAGAGTGTGCCTACACTCGTGGTTACACTCGTTTATTTCATGGGGATCAATCTGTTTCGTGCTTGACCCGCCAGGGTAGCCGAGAGCGCCAACGCGCTGATTCCTGGCGCGCCGGTCCCGGATAGAATCCGCCTGGCGGATTATCGACGAGGGCCGATGTGCTGCCCAGCTGGGATGTGATTTTAGGCGGTTTTCCACATCCCGTTAAGTGAATACCGGGCTGGTCCCCATGTTCCGCCTAGTTCCACGGCTCGAAGACATCTGAACACATTCGCACTATTCCATGGATTACACTCGACGCAGACAGTTGGGGTACACTAATTCCGTCCCAGGGGGTATGGGGTGGTGGGAGGAAGGGATCTGGCCATCCTTTAAACATTAAAATTCCAAATCTGATTAACGATGGCTGACCCTACGTAACTTTGGGACAAGGCTCCAGCGATAGATAGCGATAGAGAATCGGTTTTGTGCTTGTTGTTCGCTATGAACTGCAGAGTGTCCGCCTCCATAGCTGAGCGGTCACCAAGGCTGACTGCCATGTGGGAGACCCTGGTTCGATTCCCGGCATTGCTAGGGATTTTTCCTTGCTGGGAGGCTGGACTGGCGTTGACTCAACCTCATTCTGACACTTGCAGAGCTACTTCACTTAGTACTAGCGCCTTCATATCACGAAAACTCACAACGGCCAGGAGGGCGGTGAGCTGTCCTCATTAGTCCAGTGACACCATCGCCGGAGGATGGCACGATGGTCGGTCGGTAGCGATGGGGCCGCTAGGGCCTATGGACGGAGTTTATATCAAATGCAGAGTAAATGACACTTGCATTAGAAATCCATGTAGCTACATATCTGAACAACTGTCATTGTCGAATAACACGAACCACTGTCCTACAAGAGTATTTGTACACGTTTTGTGGAAAATCAGATGGCCGCCTGAAACTGACTGGTAGGACCTCAAGGAAATGTAGTTCATCTTCAAAAAGGTGGTTTCCTTAACACTCGTTTGAACAGTTCTTGAATATCGTTCTCCAATCTCTCATCCTCATGAGATAGGATTAATGGAGAAGACAGAGAAGATCAATCGAAAAGCGACGCGTTTCTTCATTGGTTGGTGCAGAAAGCACGAGTCAGTATGGAAGCTCTCAACATACTATAGTGGTAGACGCTACGAGACAGGCGTATGCATCACGGAGAATTTTATTGTACCTTCGAAGAAGTCGTGCTAATGTAGTCCTTCCTACCACAAAGAATTCACGTAAAATCGGTATGCGGAAATCAGACTTATAGCTCACCCAAATGGTGTCCTACAGTTGTCGGTCATACGCATCACTTCCGAATGGAATACGGAAGGAGGAAATGGTAGTGATAGCAGATGCACCCTCCGCTACACACAGAGATGTGATTTACGTAGTAGCGATGCAAATGTAGATTCAGGCAGTGACTGTTATTGTCAGTATACCAATCAGTCTCACAGTCCTGGCAGTTTTCCTCTATTGGCCGGAGACAGTCACTGCTCTTTGAACAACTACGTTTTAGCTACATGTACAACTAGGGATTAGGGATGAATAATCGCTTTTCCACGCCTCATATATCTTTCGGTGTGAAGTTCAATATCTTAATGATTCATATTCTAAATGGTCGACTAACATTAAAAAAGAATTTCATAGAATATAAGTCTTGTACCGTTCTCATCACCCATGTAAGAAAATAACTGTATGACAACCATTCGCTTGTGAAGAGCTACTGTATTGACTGTAGGATGGTCAGGTTAAAAACGATTATCGTGCTCTCGGCCCTCATACGTTCTCGAGCTATTTTTATCAGGAATTAGGAAAAAGTGTAAGAATGCCTTCAGGGATTACCATGCTTTTCATACAAACAAGAGTACATTATCAATTGTATTCAGATATCGTATTTTGTCTGTAGAAAATGGTTCAAATAGCTCTGACCACTATGGTACTTAACAGCTGAGGTCATAAGTCCTCTATAAATTAGAACTACTTAAACATAACTAACCTAAGGACATCACACACATTCATCCCGAGGCAGGATTCGAATCTGCGACCGTAGCCGTCGCGCGGTTCCAGACTGAAGCGCCACTGCGGCAGGCAAAATGCTGCAGAAAAATAGCAACCACTAACAAATAAATATAAAACAAGAAAATGTGAAACTTCTGTAAATTCATGCGTGTACCCTGCGACTGGCTCCAGCGTAAACTAGTTGAATCTCCGAAAAGCCATTATTTGCAAATGATCACGAATTTCGCTGACGCTATACTATCTTCCACTAGTTGTTAATGACGGACAACATCCATACTGCTGCTGATTAACTGTCAGAGTTGATAACGCATGCTGGTATTTACTACCACTTAGCATTAAATTTTGTTGAACTCTTCAATCAATTGATTCCTGAGAACAATGATCAAATAATTAAAATGTACAAAAAATATATGACCAAGTTCATATTTCAAAGAAGTGATGCTAGATATTCTGCAGTATTTCGATAAATAACTTACACATAAGTTTAAAGCTGAAGTATTGTACCTCAATTTCACGTGATGCTAACGGCTGTTGGATCGTGGAAGATGGAGAACTAGTTGTTGACGACAGCGTGGAAATGAAACGAAAGAATCTTTGAGCTGAATGTCTTGTTGACAACGATATCACTAAATACGGTATACTAACATTGTTGGTGAGGCAAGGGAAAGAATCGAATGTGTTCTTATCTAGGAAATAGCGCCCCCACCCCTCCAGTAGCGTTAAGGAGAAAACGTAGGAATGTTAGTAAGATCTGATAAGGGAGTCAGAGACTTGAACTCCGTTCCCTGCGATGGAAAAGAATTTTAGGACGAATGTGTAACATTACAGGTAGGCCACAGAAAAAATAGAGACTAAAGCACAATTGTAGTAAAAGTATCACATGGTGAAATTACCAAAGAAGTGAATAAAAATTGTCAACCATAGAATGAAACCAAAACTCAACAAAAGTAGCTCAACAGAACGTTAAACCAAGCAATTAATAACCAAGCTCCACATCAATATAATAAACTCATCTTCCACAAAACGGTGCTTTTCTATCAAGAAATTACCTGAACAGGAAAACAGTCTACTTGAAAACGGTCGTAAACAGGACATAAATAAAGCGTTCTCCCACAAAACATTACAGAGCAACACAACAGAAAAGGAAAATATCGTAAAGCAACTAGAAAAACTGACTACAGCCGAGTTCAGTACAAACCCTACCAGAGAATAAGTTGCTGAGGAAATATAACACACAAACAAAGAAGACAAAACCAGCACAGAGAAAAACAGAAACACGACTGCGAAAAGACCTATCCTTGGGGACCATGTCCACTCCTACACGCGGTATGTTTTCTCCTCGGCACGATGGCATCAGGCAACAGTACAATGCAACGTGTCACACAGTTCACAGTGTACGTGCATGGTTCGAAGAGCATCAGTATAAATTTATCACACTCCTCTAGCCACCAGATTCTCCAGATTTAAACTCGATCAAGAATTTGGGGGATCACCTCGATCGGGCTATTCGCGCCGTGGATCCTCATCCCAGAAAACTAGCGCAGTTGTCGACGACACTGGAGTTGGCATGGCCCCTCATCCCTGTCCATACCTTCCAGAACGTCACTGACTCTGTTCCTGCACGTCCACGCTGCAAAAGGGTTTTGACAAGGGGTCACATTAACGTGATTTAACAGTATGCCTATCTAAGCTATACGTGTAAACCAGCCTAAAATTTAACGCTCAAAATTCATTCCTTTGTAACCTCCCCTTGATTTATCGACCTTAATGACAGTGAAAAATTAAACCGCGTGCACCTAATGGAAATTTGGGAAAAGCAATCGTCATAGAAGTTAATTTATCGGTAAAGAGGGAGGAAGGGGTTACATCTAAATGAAAGGAAAAATGCAAATGAAATTGGTGAAAATTAATTTTGAGAAAAGGGTAAAATTAATAAAGAAAGTAAAGGTGCGGTCGTTACGTTAACAATTGATTGGCTTTAATTAGATATTTGAAATTTGGGAAAAATATAGTCGCCAGTTGTATGGACAACTACTATAATAACTGAAAAACAACATATAAATAGCACTAACAGCGTGGCAACTGAAGGTTGATTCATGCTGTGTGAAAACTGAATGTTTGTCAGAAGTAATAAATTTCGCTACATTCTGACTTAATTTAGCAAAAGAATTAATAAAAAAAGAAAACTGAAAGTTAATTTAGTGACTGAAATTAATAGTGAACTTTGTTTCTGAATCACTGCGAAATTCAACAATCATTTCAAAACCTACTTGAATCTTCGCAATTTAGAAATAAGAGATTTAACTTTGAACTTGACTTAAATGATTCTGAGCAATTAACAGTAGTAAAATTTAGTATGTACCAAGCAGAGCTGCAGTCACAGATAAGCTAAAATATGGTAACAAAACTCGCACTCTTAATTTCTGCTTGTGTAATCTAAATAGTGTAGCCAGCTATGAATACTTTAACTGAACTTTGAAATTAAAACTGTGAAATGGAATGATATTACTTTAATGTTGGCGTATGAATTTCAATGACACTCGGGCTCATTCCAGAAAAGGAAGGGACCTTGCTTGGTAATGCAATTGGGACAATGAGCAACAAAGGTTCATGCTAAGTTGCTGTAATTTTGTGAGGCAAATGGAACAATTTTAAAAGCTGAGGTCTGCCATACAGTCTAACACTTTACATGCTTCCAGTCTCCCTTGTTGGTTGATTGAAGGTTTGAAGTTGTCGGTCGAGGAGGTGGCGACAGTCACTCATTGTCGGCCGTCGCTGTTGCAGAAGCTGGACGTTGGCACGCCTTCTTCTCGACACTGTCACCAGGCGAAACGGGCTCTTGATGTGCACCAGCTAATGCTTCCCATCCGTGACACCGTGTCAGAAACTACCATAGCAAGTCGAGCGCAATTACATGCTGCCAAGCCCAGAGAGCGCGGCAACTCGCGGGAGCGTCACCCAACACACCTGCTCCACCGCCCTACTCCAGTTAGACTCTCCCTCTGCCCACGCTCCATGCTGCAGAGTTAACACTACCAAAGATCCTAACACTTTCGTTCTCCACACGACGTATCGATGTAATCGTTCGATAGCATAGTTTCCCCTAGGCCAGACTCAGCATAAAAATACAAATAATATTTACAAAACAAACCAATTATACATCAACATAAATTAATATATATATATATATATATATATATATATATATATATATATATATATACAAATAGTAGAACAATTACAATATATAAGGACACAGAAAAATAACAAAATACAGAAAAAACTTTATACTACAATAGATGTAAATAGGAGGATATGCATTACCGGCGTTACACCTTGAATAAAGAAACAACTTTAAACCTACATTCATCTAACCTCCATAAGATGTAGCCATGTCATAATCATTTTTAGATAGAATAATATGAAAATATCCAATGAAGACAGCACAAAAATTGGTGTAACATGTCAGGGTAAGGCAAAAATAATGTGTTACCTAAGGCAGAATTTCTTTGCAATAGGCTGTCTAATTTACAGGACTAAGTTCAGATTTTACCTAAACTTCATAATGCTGAATTCACTTCAATACTTTAAATTGTCTTTGGTACTCAAAATGCTTTCCATCTTCAGAAAATACATTGAGACAGTGGACTGAAAAATGAGGAAACCTAAGGATTAATGATTGTAAGGTGACAAACAGAAACGGAATAGTACCATTGAAGACAGAGAATAAATCTAATAATTTGTTTGGTGTGACAAGAGACGTATTAAGCGTTGTACTAAGTCTAATGCTACTGCCTAACCCAGGTACACTCTTAAAATGTACAGTCTCACCTATATATTCTGTTTTCACTGTCTAGAGGGAGGTTGTACAGCCGCCGCACTGCAAACCTTTCGTGGGCAGCTGATGTGTCCGGATGGTCCACTGTAAACAAATCTATATACTAGTACGATCTGAGAAAGCAGCAGTGATATATTCCACAGTAGAATTTGCAGTTGCGCTTATTCTTATATCCAAGTTACAGCAGGACTGTAACCAATAGTGATGATTACTGGATAGACCGCGCCGATTCATTACTGCCAAATAACCAGTCACAGGCATATAAATGGTTCTCAGGCAGCCTGCAAACTATGTCTATCGCCCTCAGAAAGCAGTATCAAACTCGCCGAATGCAAAGGGAGCATCACAATATTTCTGCTGACGAAAACGCACTACCAAAATCTCTTCCTGAGCTACTGCCGTAACTTATGCACAGCCTATGGGATAGTTTCCAGAACGGATAGCTCGCTGTGTGTCCTGTTTTGAAACTTCATGGCAGGTTGAAACTGTATGCTAAACGGACACTGGAACCCGGATCCTTGCTTTTCTTGGGAAATACTCTTACCTGTTACACTATCTAGGTACGACAAATGACGCCTACACGCAGCTGTTTCAAATCAGGGCAACGCTGCAGGGGGAAATTTGAGTTCTGGGAACAATCTGATGGGCTATGGCTGAGGTATTCCTCAGCTATGTCCTTGCTTCCAGCAAGGCACGCAGGAGAACTGTGAGGTTTGGAGTGTGGGAGAAAAGTACTAACGGAAGTGAAGCTGTGAATACGTGTCGTAAGTCGCGACTCGGTAGCTCAGTAGGTAAGAGAACTGCAAGTGAACGACGGGCTTCCGTATTCCAGTCATTGTTCAGCAAATAGTTTTAGTCTGTCAGGAAATTTCAAAACATTGCACAGTCGGAAAGATTCGTTCAGAAAAGAAATTTATATTCGCAATACCGGGCATTGGTAATAACTGTATATGACATGAAGTGATCGGAAAGTTTTCAATACTCACGAAAAGTCAAACAGAGAGAAAACTCTTTTTATTTTAAATGTTAGGTGATGCCACGAACATGTGGGAGTGGCTTCAACCGCAATCACTGTTACATACCCAAATATGTGCAGGGTTTCCATAGTGAGATTTTCATTCTGCAGCGGAGTGTGCGTTGATATGAAACTTCTCGTCAGATTAAAACTATGTGCCGGACCGAGACTCGAACTCGGGACCTTTGCCTTTCGCGAGCAAGTGCTCTACCAACTATTTTTTTTTGTTCGTTTTTGATCATTGTGCTTGGTTGTTGCGGACGTCGCAAGACATCCTGTTCAAGTTCGGTAGTTGATCCTTCTACTCAGTTTTTTATTACAGAGGCCAACCGGTTCTCTGACCGAACACGCTGAGCTACCGTGCCGGCATCCAACTGAGCTACCCAAGCACGACTCACACCCCGTCCTCACAGCTTTACTTCCGCCAGTACCTCGCCTCGGTCCGGCACACAGTTTTAATCTGCCAGGAAGTTTCATACAGCGCACACTCCGCTGCAGAGTGAAAATCTCATTCTGCGGACATCCCCGAGGCTGTGGCTAAGCCATGTCTGCGCAATATCCTTTCTTTCAGGAGAGCTAGTTCTGCAAGGTTCGCAGGAGAGCTTCTGCAAAGTTTGGAAGGTTGAAGGCGAGGTACTGGCGGAAGTAAAGCTGTGAGGACGGGGAGTGAGTCGTGCTTGGGTAGCTCAGTTGGTAGAGCACTTTCCCACGAAAGGCGAAGGTCCCGAGTTCGAGTCTCGGTCTGACACACAGTTTTAATCTGCCAGGAAGTTTCATGTGCAGGGTTGTCCACTGTTATGACCACATTTTTATCAGAATGGTTCAAATGGCTCTGAGCACTATGGCACTTAACTTCTGAGGTCGTTAGTCCCCTAGAACTTAGAACTACTGAAACCTAACTAACCTAAGGACATCAAACACATCCATGCCCGAGGCAGGATTCGAACCTGCGACAGTAGCAGTAGCGCGGTACCGGACTGAAGAGCCTAGAATCGCTCGGCCACAACGGCTGGCCATTTTTATCTTCCATAAAGTTTGTTACATTATTGATTTCACTTGTATCATGGATTCTGCAATTTCATGCTTCAATACAGGCACCAATATTAATAACACTCCGTTGAACTCTGGTTGCAACCTTCCTGAAAGACCACTGCAACATATCGTTTCGTATGCTCTCGCCTACCTCCCTCGTCACTGCTTCCGAAGTGTTCTTCATTATCGGTCAGAGCAAACCATGTGATAATGAGGATTCCATGTGACACTGTCTCAGGGGCTTCTTAGGATCTTGTGCAAACACCGTGGCAGTGTTAGCTTTAGCCTCTTTAGTAATATATGTCGTTAAGGACCAAGCCCTCTTCTGGTGAGTAATCGAACCCGTACAAGGCTCTGAAGAATGTGTTACAGAGATGTCATGTTGATTAGTCGTGATTTACTAAAACTGCATAGTAGCCGATATTATGAAAAAGAGCGAAATACACCCGAGATGAGGCAATCATTTCTCACACGCGAGCCGTTATGTTGGTTCTATGGACTGGCTTTCATATTGTCTAAGGGTTCCGAAGCGCAACGATGCGGAAAATCTATTCCATTAGTATGCATAGCTATTCGGAAATGGAATAATGGTGTGTATTATGGAAAGGACTGAAACCACGTGGAGCTAAATCCGAATTGTTGCTTCAGAGGAACTAAACATTTTGACAACGAATCATTTAGTGTAATATTACGTACGTCGAATAGGTCGAGGCTTTTATAAAATTTCTGTCTCTTTTAACGAAGAGTTAACACATTATTGTAAGATATTTTCTAAATTGAACCCAAGTATAGGTAATTAATATAAAAGGATTCGCGGTGGATAAAGGAGTTTCCCTACGAAATCACGGTTTGTACTTTGGTAATCTTACTTGGAGCACGATGGAACACGTATATTATTATCTATTTCAAGCTCTACGACAGAATTACATGAAGCGAATTGTATCGCGATGGAAAAAATCTACGAAGAAAAGAGGCAGGAGAAAAGGTGTCTCTGTAATCGTTTGCTCTAGGTGATTTACAGCTTTTCGGCAAATCGAAACAGCAGACACTGCTGTCCAGACAGAGGCATACATGGCAGACAAAGGGCAGCAAACTGAATTTCCCATGCCACTCATGGCTCCCTCCCCTCGAAGCCGGGGATCTGAGCCGAAAACAGACCATCCACGGCAAGGGCATCCTGTGGTAGTGGCAACCCCCAAGGAGAAAACTGAACAACTACCTATACAAGAAAATGTAGTCACAAGTTCGAGTGTAAGTTGCACCACTGATACACCAATTGTCAGGCTTCCGCCTGTTGATCCGGTGAGGGTGTACCCAAACCTTGAATTTACGATGCAACTGGCAAGACTGGAGCAGCCGGCAACCCTGACCACTGCCTTGAGACATGTGGTCCGAATCGGACATGAGAACGGTAGAAAGGTAACCTTCTCGGTGATGGAGGCTGTAGATAGAATACAGCTAAAGTCGGTGAATCTCCCCACGGACTTCGGAGCCCTGTGTGACCTGCTAAAGAAACTGTTTGAAAGACGAGGAGAGAAATTTGACTTAGACGATATTTACGTGCAATCAGTGTTGGCAAATGGAAGAATTACTTTCGATCGGAACAAGACCTGGCCATATGACCGAGTACATACATATTACCCATGACGACTAGGACATCTGTTGGCCAACTAAATACGCACAACAGTCGACTTGTGATGCAGGAACTCCGTAGGGAAGTGGAGGAGAGGAGACTGGATGTACTCTGTTTGCAGGAGCCTTACTCTGTGGCTGGCAAAATTGCTTTTGTGGCCACCACATGGCAAGTTATCAGCTGTGGGGATGTCCCCAAAGCAGCTGTGGTAATCACCAATAAAACACTACAGGCAACTTTACTTTCCCAGTACTCAAACAGTCACTGCAACGTCATAGAATTGCAATCTCCAGCAGGCACTATAATACTCATCAACATGTATTTCCAATATGGAGATGATATTGATATACATTTAGACCATCTAACGAGAATAGCTATGGCGTTGCAGGGACGGAGAGTTGTCATAACTGTGGACATAAATGCGAAGTCCCCCCTATGGTACAGTGGCACAAGGGACGAAAATGGTGGAAATGTGGAAGAAGTGATTATGTCGTTGCAGCTTGTGGTGGCAAACAAACCGGGAAACTCTCCCACCTATGCGGCGGGAGGGGGGCAAGGCACGAACATCGATGTGACCTTGGTCACGCCAAATGCGGCAAACCTAATACAGAACTGGAAGGTGATAGACAGTGCCACCACAAGCGATCATAACCTTATCACTTTTACCTTAGGGAGCAGGGAATGCCACTGGTCAATGGGGTGGGAAGTGCAGCTAAATTTCAGAAAAGCCAACTGGGAACCCTTAGCCAGAGAGTGTGACATTCCTCCATTACCGGAAGGTGACGGACAAATTGACATTGACAACAGAGCTGAGGAACTGGTGTGTGCAGTGACTAGAGCGATGAAGGCGGCCGTGCCAACTAGGAGGAGGGCCATGGCGGCCTCGCCGTCACCATGGTCTGCTGAGTTGCAGGAGCTACGTCAGTCTGTCAGGAGGCTGCGAAGGCACTACCAGCGCAGTGTCGTCTGGTGGGAGAAGCAGAGATGGTTACTGCTATACCGGGAGGCAAAGGAAAGATTTAAGAAAGAACTAAAAGCGGTCCGAGTCAGAAGTTGGGAGACATTCGTGACCAATCAGCTGGCCTTAGATCCGTGGGGGATTCCGTACAAACTAGTAAGAGAAAAGATCCGCTCCCCGATGATGCTGTCCACAGTCAGGCATGGGGATGGGATGACGGACTCATGGCAGGAGACTGCTGAGGTCCTACTCCGATCCCTGCTGCCTGACGACGACAGAACAGAGGATACTGATGAACAGCGACGGTTGCGGGACTTAGATCTTGACGATTATGCAAATGATGAGGCAGTCCTCCCTTTCTCGGAGGAGGAGGTTGCTGCCCTCATAAAGACAATAAAGAGAGGGAAAGCCCCCGGGCCAGACGGCATTGTGGCGGAGGTGGTGCAGTTCTTAGCCCCACAACTGGTCCCACCATTAACCCAGCTGTACAACGAGTGCCTTCGGCAGGGCAAATTCCCAAAGACCTGGAAAGCAGCAAACGTTGTAATCATTAAGAAAGGCCCTGATAAAGATCCAGCTGAGGCAAAGTCTTATAGACCCATCTGCCTTCTGGATGTGCTCGGGAAAATCCCTGAAAAGCTGCTTGCTGATAGGCTGACTGCGCACCGAGTGCTGCACGGGATGAGCGACAGACAGTTTGGCTTCAGGCCTGGACGTTCTGCATCTGATGCGATCGCCCTGGCTGCCGAGGTCTGTGGTTCGGCCCCGTGCAAGTACATTGTCGGCATCATGGTGGACATTAGTGGCGCCTTTGACAACCTGTGGTGGCCTTCGCTCTTCTCCTGCTTGCGGGAGAAAGAGTGCCTAGGGCCGCTATACGGTTGCCTTAGGAGCTATTGTGTAGATCGGGAGGTCTGGCTATCATCCCCTAGCGGGAGGATTGGAAAACCTATAACAAAGGGATGTCCCCAGGGTTCCGTCTTAGGTCCCCTATTTTGGGATATCCACATGGAGCCACTTTTAAATACATTACAACAGAATGAAGATGTGCTAGAGGTGATAGCCTACGCTGATGACCTCCTTCTACTGGTTGGCGGCCGAAGTCGCGAGGACATTGAACCTAAAATAGACAGAGCCATGACACAACTACTATCATGGTGCCGTAACACCAAGATGACCATCTCACCGGCCAAATCAACTTATCTATTACTGAAGGGACAGTTAATAAGAAACCCGACTGTAAGAATTGAGGGCACACCAGTACTCCGACGACGAGAGGGACGTTACTTAGGGATCATCATCGATGAAAGGTGGAACTTCGGAAGGCACATTGAAACCGTGACCCAAAAATCACTGCAAATCCTCAATAACCTCATCACCATAGGTCATAAAAGATTTCATCTCCCCCCTCACCTCATTAAATTGTAGCATATTAACATCAATAGTGGGTTACGGCGCGGGAGTCTGGGCACACAGGCTCACGAGGGTTGTGCCCGCCATGTCAGTGAGAAGGGTTCAAAGGATCTGTGGGGGCATATAGGACATCTCCGGGGGGGGGGGGGGGGGGGCCCTATTAGTAATAATGGGGCTTTGTCCTCTGGACATCAAAATCAGAGAACAGGGTGCATGGTATTGGGCAAAGAAAGGGGACAGAGAAAGTAGAAGAAATCATGGGAGCAAGGGTTAGGGATGAGGGGGAAATACGGAAGAGGGGTGAAGAGCTATGGCAAGAAGTTTGGGAGGCAGAGGAATCCGGCAGAAGAAGTTTCAGCCTCCTGCCGAATGTGACGGAAAGAATGACCATGGGTTATTTTGAACCAACTAGGGGTTTGTTCCACTTTCTCACTGGACATGGGCCTTACCCGACGTATCTATGTCGGTTTGGGAAGAGGGCAACGCCTGCGTGTGACTGTGGTGTGTCGGAGGGAACTCCCGACCATGTGGTCTACGAGTGCCCCCTTTTCGATGATGTAGCAGCTACACTAAGACAACAACTACCCAACCATGACACTTATATGTTATTAAGACAAGACGAGACCTTTCGACTGCTAAATCAGTTGGCAAATGAGGTATCACGGAAGGTCTTAATACAATACCTGAGAGAGCTATGAGACTTAGAGAAGTCACATACTAAGTCAATACCCCAATCCCGTACCGCCTGTGCGTGGACTGGTCGACTGGTAAAGTTGGAATCCGCCACGTGCAGGATAGGGGGAGAGGGGTGATTATAGCGGACCTGACAACGCACTGATTTTGACTTAGAATAGTTCATTAGGTTAGGAAATTAGAATAGGAATTAAGATAGAAACCGGCAGCGGACAAAAGTACTGGCCTGCCCTGTGCCAGGGGCGCGTTCACCGGGGTTAGCTCGGTGAGCAAGGCACACAAGTAGGTTTGTATATTTACTGGCACGTTTGTAACGCTGCAGGCAGTAGAGACTAGTCTAAGTAGTAATATAAGGTAGTAGTAGATTTGCTAATTAGTAGGTCTGCCCATTTAGCTAAACTATACTGTCTGCAGATTAGAACTAAAAATGCATATGCTGTACTAAACTAATGTATGATCTTATGACCCACTAATTCATAAGGTGGTGGGTTTTATTGTATAAATATTATATTGTTGGAATAAAGATTTAAAAAAAAATCTGAGGTACTATCTCTTATCATATCTTGATAGGTAAAAATTACAGCAGCAAGAAAGAGTTGTGTGAAGTAAACGAAAGTTGTTAGTACTGTTTCTACAGCCGAAGGTTATGTTTATTCACATTTCGCACCCAGCGGTATAAGAGTGGCGCTGTTAGCGCCAATAGGAGGATGCAAATCAGGTTTGCTTTAAATACACATGGTGACGGTCGTGAGTGTTGACTGCCTTTGAGATTCGACATGGTGAATTGATGTTATGGTTGTAATCACAAACGATGGCGGTCGAGTTTAGGCTCGCTCTGTGCCCCTACGTCACGCATTCACCGACAGCTAATGAGCGTTAAGTAGTGTTGTGAGCGATCTGCTGCAGACGTCATACTTAATAAAAGCATTAAGCGTGGTCGTAGCAAGTTACTTAGGGATTTTTTATTCCATTTATTGCGAGTTATCATGGCTGATGCTGGCGTAAGCGAAAAATTCTACACAAGTAAGTGAGAGACATAATCTGCAGGATACACCCTTGCAGCAAGCGCAAAGCACGTGTTGCGCGTACCGCAATTGTCGCTTGGAACCAGCGATAATGTAATCCACGTCCGTTTCTCGACCTGCGCGAACCGTTGTCGTTCATTGCTCTGACTATAGTTAACACTGTCTTTAAGGCGACAAAGACGCCATTTTCAACACGTGACTCAGTTTGAAAGTGCTCATGTAGTAGGGCTAAAGAAGCTGGTTATTCCTTCTGCTATAATTCAGAAAGACTTGACAGGAATGTAGCCACTGTACGTGACTACTGATAGCAATGGTCAAAACTTTATCTACTAAGTCCCTTCTCCTCTGAAACACCTACAAGCATGTAATGGAAATTGTGAAACACTCTCATTAACGAATGGTAACTCCAAATTTCACTCGTCGTCGGGTTGCGAATCGGAAATGCACCTCTTACAGAAAACTAAAAGTCCATTTCGATCTCTTAGGACTACAACTTCGCAAATTCCGTTTGTAAGAAGCACGTAAGTTATGTAACAAATGCTTTCTCAACATTTGACGGTCTAGAACCAATACCTAAAACTGGACGTCGATACGTTAACAAAATTTTGAATCCGATTTCGATCAGTCAGCGATGACTGTTAAAAAATAATTTTTTATCTGGAACCTACGTCACACAAATAATGTTACATCCAAATTTTATATTTTATGTCTTTATGACCTATGGTATCGTCCGAGTGTTGATTCTTCGACTGTACGACATCCCATTCCCCGAAACTACGTTCATACTCGTTTCAGCTTCTTTGATTTTTTATTGATTCCTCAGTACGAGCCTAAATAAAAGAGGCCCATCAAGTTTCATATTTCTGGGGTGAATGGTTTAGGCAGTGCATCAATTGGAAGAAAAACTCGAAAGTTCATTTCATGCTTTTTGAGGCTAAATTTTGAATTTCCTTAGAGAGCTGCTACGTCACACGAAGAACATTCCGTCAAAATTTCATGTTTCTAGGATCAGTGGCTTTTGCTTCATGTTGTCACTGGAACAGTTTCTCCTTTCATAGACACGGTGACACGCGACAACACCCCCCCCCCCTCCCCCCCCCCCCCCCACACACACACACACAAAGACAACGCTTAGAATGTTGTGTTGGATTTTCGAGAAGCAGAAATATCCGAAATATCCGGAAACGCATAGCTTGGACACTAGAGAGTGCCTAGATGTGTGTGCTTTCCGCCTTACGTCAATAGACCCCTCCCCATGTGAACAGCACATCGCGCTGTCTACATTACAAACATTTGTGGAACTGCGTACCTCTAACATCAATGCGGAACCTATATCGACGGTGCTTGAGCCTCACGCGCATGAGCTAATACGTGCAGTTCTGTTTGAATATTTGAAGTATTTCAATCGCTCCGTGGACTCGAGAAATACTGTACTCTGCTGACGTTACAGGTGTTCCATACTCCACACAGTTCATAATAGCCACAGAAAATAGTCGCGAGGTGTCAGATCTGGCCACCACGCTATGGAACTGGTCCAGCTTGACTAATTCATCTGTTGGAATATGCGACGTTGAGGTGATTCCGCACATCGATATCAAAATGTGCTGGAGCTCCGTCGTGTAGCGGCCACATATCCATCCGAAAATTTAGTGTCAATACATCCAACATGGTAGGCAAAGCGCCTCTGATAAATGTGGGGCTGATCGATCGTAATATATATGGCGCAATGATATGGTCATTAACTATCCTGGTCCATTTGTTAATACCGGCCCTGTGTTTGTGAGTTTGCGTCATCTGCGCGTGCGGAATTTCGTTCGCCCAAACATACACGTTGTGCAGATTTAATATGCCGTCTCTAGTAAACGTGCATTCACCAGTGAGTAACACCAAGTCGACAATTGTGGCTGGAGTTTGCATTGTCGTAAATACCACTGCACAAAATGTACCCATCGTTGGTAGCCACCCTCCTGTAACGCCTGGATTTGCTGCAGATGATATGAGTGGAGCCGGTGTTCACGTTCAACACGCCAGATGGCACTTTTTTTCCTTATACAACGCCTGTGCCACCTACCGAGTACTGGTAGATGGGTCTTCTTCGGACGTGTCAGCGCATCCATCTCCACAGCAGTGTTGAAGCCGAGCGTCGGCCACCCGCGTCACGTTTTGGCACCTACCAGAGGAAAAAAGATAGACTGGTGGTACTGACAAGTACCAAGCACAAAGTGCTATTGCTTTACTGTACAGCAGACACACCTCAGGCAGAAAATATCTATGTGCAACTTTCCGACTTCTCTGAGGCATCTCTCGAGGGTCGAGAACGTGGAATGATGTGGCGAATGTCTGTTTGCAAAACGTTCCGGATACAGCCTTGCAGTAGATTTCCTGGTACATGCCAGAGTGCTGACAGCAACGTCACTGCACTGGCAGACTACACGAGCCGGCCGCGTGTGGCCGTGCGGTTCTAGGCGCTCAGTCCGGAACCGCGTGACGGCTACGGTCGCGGGTTCGAATCCTGCCTCGGGCATGGATGTGTGTGATGTCCTTAGGTTAGTTAGGTTTAAGTAGTTCTAAGTTCTAGGGGACTGATGACCACAGCTGTTAAGTCCCATAGTGCTCAAAGCCATTTGAACCAGACCACACGAGGTCCGCAGTAGGATGCACCCAGCTGCTGGTGTGGAGGAATGTAATGCATGCGCAGGAATATTACTAGCCTCAGGTCGTCCATCTGCAGTACACAGATGGATAACGGGTTCGATACGTTTTGCATTCAGACGCCAAAATAGCAACAAACCGTCACAACCGTTCGTTCTCAGACATTGACGCTCTCTAGCTCCCAAGCTGTGGGTTTCCGCATCTACATCTACATCTACATCTACATCTACATGACTACTCTGCAATTCACATTTAAGTGCTTGGCAGAGGGTTCATCGAACCACAATCATACTATCTGTCCACTATTCCACTCCCGAACAGCGAGCGGGAAAAACGAACACCTAAACCTTTCTGTTCGAGCTCTGATTTCTCTTATTTTATTTTGATGATCATTCCTACCTATGTAGGTTGGGCTCAACAAAATATTTTCGCATTCGGAAGAGAAAGTTGGTGACTGAAATTTCGTAAAAAGGTCTCGCCGTGACGAAAAACGTCTATGCTGTAATGACTTCCATCCCAACTCGTGTATCATATCTGCCACACTCTCTCCCCTATAACGCGATAATACAAAACGAGCTGCCCTTTTTTGCACCCTTTCGATGTCCTCCGTCAATCCCACCTGGTAAGGATCCCACACCGCGCAGCAATATTCTAACAGAGGACGAACGAGTGTAGTGTAAGCTGTCTCTTTAGTGGACTTGTTGCATCTTCTAAGTATCCTGCCACTGAAACGCAACCTTTGGCTCGCCTTCCCGACAATATTATCTATGTGGTCCTTCCAACTGAAGTTGTTCGTACTTTTAACACCCAGGTACTTAGTTGAGAATTGTACTATTTATCGAGTAATCGAATTCCAACGGATTTCTTTTGGAACTCATATGGATCATCTCACACTTTTCGTTATTTAGCGTCAACTGCCACCTGACACACCATACAGCAATCTTTTCTAAATCGCTTTGCAGCTGATACTGGTCTTCGGATGACCTTACTAGACGGTAAATTACAGCATCATCTGCGAACAGTCTAAGAGAACTGCTCAGATTGTCACCCAGGTCATTTATATAGATCAGGAACAGTAGAGGTCCCAGGACGCTTCCCTGGGGAACACCTGATATCACTTCAGTTGTACTCGATGATTTGCCGTCTATTACTACGAACTGCGACCTTCCTGACAGGAAATCACGAATCCAGTCGCACAACTGAGACGATACCCCATAGCTCCGCAGCTTGATTAGAAGTCGCTTGTGAGGAACGGTGTCAAAAGCTTTCCGGAAATCTAGAAATACGGAATCAACTTGAGATCCCCTGTCGATAGCGGCCATTACTTCGTGCGAATAAAGAGCTAGCTGCGTTGCACAAGAGCGATGTTTTCTGAAGCCGCATATGGGCTCTTTCCTGAAAACCTATCAGTTTACCTTCCTGCGTAACGTAATAATTGCTGACGGTGTTTTTTGCGACTCCCCGTGTAAGGAAAACTCTGCGAGGATACGTGAAAATATTTCAGTACGATATTTGAACATCTTAAGCAAATTGATGTGTCTACAAAAATACGTACAGTTATAACCACACAGTAAAACAGGAATAATAATTTCCGATCTAGGTGGGTAAGTTAACTTGGAGCAAGCACAATGCGAGGAGTGACGGGGAGTCTTCCAGTACGAGCACATTTTTGTGCGATTAGGTAATTTAATCACTCAATTTAACAGAAAGAAATGTTTAATTTTATCAACTGCCAGTCCATGTTCTGCAGGTAAATTATTTCTTAAGCATACTTCCTACCACACATTATGTTACTCTGTTGTCACAGTGCAGCAAAGTATGGCTACATAGCGTTGCGGACAGTAACATTATGGCTCCTTCAAAGAGTATGACTCTCACTTGACTCACCTCGACTATCCGGTACTGATGGGGCAACGAGATTGACGAACCCGCTGGTGGAAAACTATTTGGAACGATGGCACTTTCTGAAAATTAACGAAGACATTTCAGCCAGGAGGTACACGTGTAGCTCGCTATAATAGGTGGAAGGAGGAACTATTTAGTCGGTCTGTTTACGTATTTTTGGTTGCATATGGAGAGGGGTTTACGAATATTTTTTCCCAGTCTATCCCCCGCTAACGGTTAATAGTCTACATTTTAATATCTTTCAGTTTATTGTCAGCTTCTTGTATCCAGGTGCACCACATAATACACTCCTGAAAATGGAAAACAGAACACATTGACACCGGTGTGCTGGACCCACCATACTTGCTCCTGACACTGCGAGAGGGCTGTACAAGCAATGATCACACGCACGGCACAGCGGACACACCAGGAACCGCGGTGTTGGCCGTCGAATGGCGCTAGCTGCGCAGCATTTGTGCACCGCCGCCGTCAGTGTCAGCCAGTTTGCCGTGGCATACGGAGCTCCATCGCAGTCTTTAACACTGGTAGCATGCCGCGACAGCGTGGACGTGAACCGTATGTGCAGTTGACGGACTTTGAGCGAGGGCGTATAGTGGGCATGCGGGAGGCCGGGTGGACGTACCGCCGAATTGCTCAACACGTGGGGCGTGAGGTCTCCACAGTACATCGATGTTGTCGCCAGTGGTCGGCGGAAGGTGCACGTGCCCGTCGACCTGGGACCGGACCGCAGCGACGCACGGATGCACGCCAAGGCCGTAGGATCCTACGCAGTGCCGTAGGGGACCGCACCGCCACTTCCCAGCAAATTAGGGACACTGTTGCTCCTGGGGTATCGGCGAGGACCATTCGCAACCGTCTCCATGAAGCTGGGCTACGGTCCCGCACACCTTTAGGCCGTCTTCCGCTCACGCCCCAACATCGTGCAGCCCGCCTCCAGTGGTGTCGCGACAGGCGTGAATGGAGGGACGAATGGAGACGTGTCGTCTTCAGCGATAAGAGTCGCTTCTGCCTTGGTGCCAATGATGGTCGTATGTGTGTTTGGCGCCGTGCAGGTGAGCGCCACAATCAGGACTGCATACGACCGAGGCACACAGGGCCAACACCCGGCATCATGGTGTGGGGAGCGATCTCCTACACTGGCCGTACACCTCTGGTGATCGTCGAGGGGACACTGAATAGTGCACGGTACATCCAAACCGTCATCGAACCCATCGTTCTACCATTCCTAGACCGGCAAGGGAACTTGCTGTTCCAACAGGACAATGCACGTCCGCATGTATCCCGTGCCACCCAACGTGCTCTAGAAGGTGTAAGTCAACTACCCTGGATAGCAAGATCTCCGGATCTGTCCCCCATTGAGCATGTTTGGGACTGGATGCAGCGTCGTCTCACGCGGTCTGCACGTCCAGCACGAACGTGGGTCCAACTGAGGCACCAGGTGGAAATGGCATGGCAAGCCGTTCCACAGGACTACATCCAGCATCTCTACGATCGTCTCCATGGGACAATAGCAGCTTGCATTGCTGCGAAAGGTGGATATACACTGTACTAGAGCCGACATTGTGCATGCTTTGTTGCCTGTGTCTATGTGCCTGTGGTTCTGTCAGTGTGATCATGTGATGTATCTGACCCTAGGAATGTGTCAATAAAGTTTCCCCTTCCTGGGACAATGAATTCACGGTGTTCTTATTTCAATTTCCAGGAGTGTATTAGAGTGATCTTTATATGCACCGACCTTCTGAAATTACCATTTTCTCTAAATTTTGATTCTCTGTTTCTATGCTGTCGATTTCTCCTCTATTAATATACGCACTGAGCTGCATATAAATTTTCTGAATATATCAGTATGTTGTAGTTGCCTAGCTACACATACTATGAATTTCTTGTAGTACGCAACTGATATAACATTCCTATGTTTCTCCCCTATCTTTTTTGATATATCAGGTATTCAGACAACAGATATTAGCAAATACAAACAAAATTAATCATTATTCGTGTGTACTGATCACCAGGAGAAAATATGCACTGCTCTGGAAAACTCCGTCCCCTTATGAGCCGTGGACATTGCTGTGATAGGGTGACTTCCAGGCTCAAGACACAGATAGTCGTACCGTAGATGCAACCACAAGAGTCGCCAGATAATCGTGTGGTTCCTGAAGACAGAGAGTAGTCTTTTTAGTAACTATAGACGCCGCAGTGAGGACGATTGACTGATGTGGTCTTGTAACATCAACCAACATGCTCTTGATGTGTTGTTACTGCAAATAGCTGAAAACAAGGGGAGTAGTTATTTTGCCCGAAGGTATGCAACTCTGATGATGGTACCCACTTCGGTAAAGTATTCCGGAAATAAAATAGTTCCTCATTATCTCCAGTTGGGGACTACTTAGGAGCGTTTCATCATCAGCAAAGTGAAACTGGCCATTCTGCGGGTCGGAGTGTGGAGCTTAGGTCGCCTAGGGGGGTGGGTAAGAAAATGTAAAGGATTTCTGGTTAAGTGAGTACACGGTTATAAACACAAAATCAAGTAGGGGTGTAGCAGGAGTACGTCTAATAATGACTAAGAAAACAGGAATGTGAATAAGCTACTATAAACAGCATACTGAACGCATTATCGTAGCTAAGACAGACACCAAGCCAACACCCATCACAGCAGTACACTTCCATGCGCCATCCAGCACCACTAATAATGAAGAAATTGAAAAAGTGCATTTTAAGTCAAAGAAAATTATTCAGTTAATTAAAGCACAGGAAACTGCGAGGGACGGGAAAATCCACCGTGGTTCCACAACAAAGTTAGGAAACCACTGCCAGCCGCGGTGGTCTAGCGGTTCTAGACGCTCAGTCCGGAGCCGCGCGACTGCTACTGTCGCAGGTTCGAATCCTGCCTCGGACAGTTGAGTCCCATAATGCTAAGAGCCATTTGAACCATTTTTTAGGAAACTACTGCGAAAGCAAAGAGAGCTTTACTCCAAGTTTAAACCCAGCCAAAACCTCTCAGACATGCAGAAGCTAAACGATGTCAAAGTTAGCGTAAGGAGGGCTATGCGTGAAGCGTTCAGTGAATTTGAAAGTACAATTCTATGTACCGAGTTGACAGAGAAACGTAGGAAGTTCTGGTCTTACGTTAAATCAGTAAGTGGCTCGAAACAGCATATCCAGACACTCCGGGATGATGATGGCATTGAAACAGATGATGACACGCGTACAGCTGAAATACTAAACAACTCTATCCAAAGCTGTTTGACAGAGGAAGACCGTACTGCAGTTCCTTCTCTAAATCCTCGCACAAACGAAAAAATGGCTGACATTGAAATAAGTATCCAAGGAATAGAAAAGCAACTGGAATCACTCAACAGAGGAAAGTCCACTGGACCTGACGGGATACCAATTCGTTTCTACACAGAGTACGCGAAAGAACTTGCCCCCCTTCTAACAGCCGTGTACCGCAAGTCTCTAGAGGAACGGAAGGTTCCAAATGATTGGAAAACAGCACAGGTAGTCCCAGCGTTCAAGAAGGGTCGTCGAGCAGATGCGCAAAACTATAGACATATATCTCTGACGTCGATCTGTTGTAGAATTTTAGAACATGTTTTTTGCTCGAGTTTTTGGAAACCCAGAATCTACTCTGTAGGAATCAACATGGATTCCGGAAACAGCGATCGTATGAGACGCAACTCGTTTTATTTGTTCATGAGACCCAGAAAATATTAGATACAGGCTCCCAGGTAGATGCTATTTTCCTTGACTTCCGGAAGGCGCTCGATACAGTTCCGCACTGTTGTCTGATAACCAAAGTAAGAGCCTACGGAATATCAGACCAGCTGTGTGGCTGGATTGAAGAGTTTTCAGCAAACAGAACACAACATGTTGTTATCAATGGAGAGACGTCTACAGACGTTAAAGTAACCTCTGGCGTGCCACAGGGGAGTGTTATGAGGCCATTGATTTTCACAATATATATAAATAACCTAGTAGATAGTGTCGGAAGTTCCATGCGGCTTTTCGCGGATGATGCTGTAGTATACAGAGAAGTTACAGCGTTAGAAAATGGTAGCAAAATGCAGTAAGATCTGCAGCGGATAGGCACTTGGTGCAGGGAGTGGCAACTGACCCTTAACATAGACAAATGTAATGTATTGCGAGTACATAGAAAGAAGGATCCTTTGTTGTATGATTATAAGATAGCGGAACAAACAATGGTAGCAGTTACTTCTGTAAAATATCTGGGAGTATGCGTGCGGAACGATTTGAAGTGGAATGATCATATAAAATTAATTGTTGGTAAGGCAGGTACCAGGTTGAGATTCATTGGGAGAGTCCTTAGAAAATGTCCATCAACAAAGGAGGTGGCTTACAAAACACTCGTTCGACCTATACTTGAGTATTGCTCATCAGTGTGGGATCCGTACCAGATCGGGTTGACGGAGGAGATAGAGAAGATCCAAAGAAGAGCGGCGCGTTTCGTCACAGGGTTATTTGGTAACCGTGATAGCGTTACGGAGATGTTTAGCAAACTCAAGTGGCAGACTCTGCAAGAGAGGCGCTCTGCATAGCGGTGTAGCTTGCTCGCCAGGTTTCGAGAGGGTGCTTTGCTGGATGAGGCATCGAATATATTGCTTCCCCCTACTTACACCTCCCGAGGAGATCACGAATGTAAAATCAGCGAGATTCGAGCGCGCACGGATGCTTTCCGGCAGTCCTTCTTCCCGCGAACCATGTGCGACTGTAACAGAAAATGGAGGTAATGACAGTGGCACGTAAAGTGCCCTTCACCATACACCGTTGCGTGGCTTGCGGAGTATAAATGTAGATGTAGATGTAGAAAGCCTAATAGTGATAGTGATTCGATAATAAGAAACAGAAGAGAATAAAAGAATAGTTCCTGAATATGGACTAGCCGAGAGGAATGAAAGAAGAAGCCGCCTGGTAGAATTTTGCACAGAGCATAATTTAACCAACGCTAACACTTGGTTTAAATATCATGAAAGAGACACCGGCAGGTTTAATATTGGTTATGTAAGGGTAATACAGAATTTTATGAACCAAATTTTAAACTGTGAGACATTTACAGGGGCTGATATGGACTCTGACCACAATTTATTGGTTGTGGACTGTAGATTAAAACTGAACAAATTGCAAAATGAAGGAAATTAAGGAGATGGAAACTGTGTAAGTTGAATCAACCAGTGATTGTTGAGAGTTTTAGAGGGAGAATTAGGGATTGAGTGTCTATGCCACGGGAAAGGAATACAGTTGAGGACGAATGTGTACCTTTGAGAGATGAAATAGTGTAGATAACTGATCAAACACGTAAAACGACAAAGACTAGTAAAAATCCTTGTAGCTCAATGATCATATTAAATTTAGATGATGAAAGTAGAAACTATAAAAATGTAGCAATTGTAGAAAGCGAAAGGGAATACAAACGTCTAAAAATGAGGTTGACAGGAAGTGCAAAATGGCTTAGCAGGAATGGCCAGAGGGAAAAAATGTGAGGATATAGCAGCATATCTAACTAGGGAAAAATAGATAGTGCCTAAAGGAAAATAAAGAAGCATTTGGAGACAAGAGAAGTTTCTGTACGAATATCAAGAGCTAAGAGGAAAACTAGTACTTAGCAAAGAAGCGAAAGCAGAAATGTGGAAGTAACATGAAGAGGGGCTATACAAGAGAAATGAAGGCAATGTTATAAAAGAAGGAGAAGACGTAGACGAAGATGAGATAGAAGATGTGACACTGGGAGGAGAATGTGACAGAGCACTGAAAGATCTACGTCGAAACAAGGTCCCTGGTGCAGACGACCTTCCATCAAAACAACTAATTTCCTTGTGAGAGCCAGTGAGACAAAACTATTCCTCCTGGTGCACGAGTTGTGCAAGATTGGCGGAATACCCTCATACTTAAATAAGAGTGTGACAATGCCAATCCCAAAGAAAGCAGGAGCCAGCAAGTTGAATATCACCAAACTATCAGTTTAATAAGTCATGACTGCAAAATAGTAACGCGAATTCCTTCCAGAAGAATGGAGAAGCCGACTTCGGGGAGCAGCAGTTTGTATTCAGGAGAAATGTAGGAGCTTGCGATGCAATACTGATCGTACGATTTGTCTTAGAAGATAAATTAAGGAAAGGCAAACGTTTATAGCTTTTGTAGATTTGGTGGAAGTTTCTGACAATGTTGACTGGAGTACACTCTCTGAAATTCTAAATGTATGGAGCGAAATGTTATATACAACTTGTACAGAAACCAGACGGCTGTTATAACAGTCAAGGGGCTTGAAAAGGGGGCTGTAGTTAAGAAGGAAGTGGAACAGATAATTGAATCTGTACATTGAGGAAGCAGTTGAGCAAACTAAAGAAGAAATTGGAGTAGGAATTCAAGTTCAGACTGATATTTCCCGAGAAAATTATAATTCTGTCAGAGACATCCAAGAACTTGCAAGAACAGTTGAATGCAACGGGCAGTGTCTTGAAAGAAGGATAAAGACGAACATTAAAAAAGGCAATGCAAGGTTAATGGTATGTAGACGTATTAAATCAAGAGATGCTAAGGGAATTTCATTGGAAAACGATACACTAAAAGTAGTAGATGAGTTTTGCTACTTCGGCAGTGAAATAAAGTAAAATAACTGTTGAAGCAGAAGTAGAGAGGATATAAAATGTAAACCGGCAATAGTAAAAGAGATGTTTCTGAAGAAGAGAAATGTGTTAACACCGAATATAGGTATAAGTATTGGGAAGTATTTTCTAAAGTTATTTGTCTGTATTGTGTATGCAAGTGAAACCTGAACGATAAACAGTTCAGACAAGAAGAGAAAGAAAGCTTTTGAAATGCGGTACTACAGAAGAGTGCTGAAATTAGGTAGGTGGATCGAGTAACCAAGGGTGAGGTATTGAATAGGATTGAGTAGAAAAGAAATTTGTGGCATAACTTGGCTAAAAGAAGTGATCGATTGATAGTATCCATTCTGACACATCAAGCAATCACCAGTTTAGTAGTGAAGGCAAGTGCGAGGGTAAAAATTGTGAAGGGAGTAAAAGAGTTGAACACAGTGAACAGGTGGAAAAGAGAAGTTGAAGTAGTCATTCAGAGATAAACAGCCTTGCACGGAATAGAATAGCGTAAAGAGCTGCATCAAACAATTCTTCGAACTGAAGACCACCACAACAACAACAACTCCTAAATGTAAGGACAACGCAGATAAGGTAACATAACATATTAGCAACTTGGTGGAAATGAGTGAAAGTGCGGGAGCATGTTGCCAGAGGTCTGTCAGTCGCGCACAATAAACTGGAGATCACATGTCATGAGGTCAGCGTGACTTTAGCGACAAATGTGGCTGGTCCCGCAATACGAGATAGTAAGGAACGACAAAAGACTGTGTGTCAGTTAGCGAGCAATATCTGTGTACTATGGAGGTGTTTAAAAATATATTTCCAAAACAACATCTGGATGACTTCACCCGGGAAATAGAACAAGGAAGAAGTGTGACGAGCGTAGCCCAGAAGTTTAGTATAGACCAAAATATTATTTCATGTGCATGGAGAGCGTTCCAAGCCACAGGCATTGCTGCCCGAGGGAAAGGAGGTGATTGACCGAAGTACACTACATCTACAGATGACAACTATGCTGTACAACATGGAAGAAGGGACGCAGGTCAAACAGCGGGTGCAAATACAACCACATTTTAAAGGACTGCAAGGCACGCAATAACATACCCGACAGTGTCACGACGACTGCATGGCGGTGGTCTCTTTGCTGTACTGCGTTGGAAGCTGCACATCATCGGCACGCCAAGAGCGTAGCGACGTGAGCAACGACGAGTGAGGTCGCGTTCGCTTCTCGGGTGTGAGCAGGAAAATTGTCGAATATCATCGTTTTTGTGCACCAAGTATTATGGAGGCCTAAAGTCTCTTGGCCATACTGATCTCCAAATCTTCGAACACGGTACACTTAGCAGTCAACGTTAATGTGACGCTGTATTCCTTCCCCGAGTGGATCATGTCAGGTTTGCTTTGGGCCTTATTTCATTACCGTGTGTGACAATGCGCGTCTACGTCGAACAGCGCTGGTGGATGAGTTCTTGGAACAAGATGGTATAGGGCTAATGGACAGTCCTGCCCGTTCTCTCGACTTAGGCATGTGTCGTATACTTTGGGGAGATGCATTGCAGCACGCCCATGTGCACCAACGAGCATCCATCTGCTGTCAACCCCGTTGGTGGAGGAATGGACGGCCGTACGACAACAACTGCTTCCCAACCTTGAGGCCAGCATGGAAGCACACTGCAGAGCACGCACAATGACTTTCAAAATTTTCGAAGTAGTTTCGATGTATTTAATGTACCTTTTCCGAGCGGTGTCCTCAGACGAAATGATGGCACAGTTGTTAGCGTCTCAGCTTTCTTTTTAAAATTTTGCACCCCTTGCTCAATACCTAGTTATTACTTTTATTTTTGTCTTTCATTATTACAACCATGTCTGTAAAATTTTACTAGATGATAGTTTTGCCACGTATGTGGATATAACGTTGCCCTTATTCATCTAATTAATCGTCAGATGAATGAATTTAGAAAAATGAAGAAATATTTGAAATTATTTTCGGTGAAATTACTGTAGTGTATCTTGAGTTATAATCAACTGCAAACGCCAGTTTTCTGAAAAGTGATCCGTTAGGCACAGATCGCCGCGGAATTATTGCTAATGCCCGAAATCTTCTTCAGTGCTAATGGTGTTTCTTTTCCGAGTGAGATTCATACGAAGAAATGTCACAGTGGCAAACTTGCCTTGGCACGATGCTAGTAGTTTTCGGAATATCTGTATTTCGATTGTTTTTACGGTCAGTACCATCGAAGGAAATGCACCAAATCTTCCTGTAGGATAAACATATGAATAAAATATAAAAATTATTACAAGAATTGATATGAAAACAAAATATCAGTATGAGTATTTAAGAAGATTGCAACCCTTCAACATACCAGACACACATATACCATATAATATACATGTGATACCAGTTATAATTTTGCACTTTGTATAACGTCCTTGCATACTATAATTTGATAAGAAACATCCGTCTAGTAATCTTCTACGGACATGGTTAGATAAAAGAAAACAATAAAAGTAAAATAAAATAAATAAAAACAGTAAGCCGGTTTGATACATGGGACGCAAGATAAAGAAGCCATGAAGCTAACCACTGTGACACTATTTGACTGGGCAACGTCGCATAGTAAAAGACAAATAAAGTACGTCGAAAATACCTCGAAAACTTTGACCACCGTTTTATTCAGAAAACGTCCAGTATCTGCGAATAAGCTGAGACAAGTGAAGGTTCCTTTTCCACCAAGCTAAGTTCCTGGGAGACCTTGTATGGTTTTTGCCGTGTTCTCCTTATCAGAATATTTCTTCGAACGTTCGACAGTGTTATGTCAGTGGAGTATTATTTCCATTCCTTGAAAATACTGTTCAGTGGTACGTGTATAATCCTAAATTGTTTAATTATTTTCAATTCAAAACTGCTGAGGGTCACTGCTGTTCGCCTGCGGTGAAGAGATCGTGACATCGCGGCTCCCGCAACATAGCGCTAAGTGTGGTTATATGGATAAACCGCCTGTTTGATGCGCCATTTATTCTTCCGTACCTGAGTTCCCGTGTATATTCCGATCACCGAATACAAACTCTGACTGCTGCTACGCTGAAGTCTATTTCACCAATAAACTTAAAAACAAATATGGAAATGAGGTTGGAATTTAAATTTCCATGATGAAATACTCATCGATAAGAATTTGTTAAGTGCCGTTCATACAAAGAGCAAGATTTGTGCCTACTTCAGAGTGGAAAGAGGGATTTTAATATTTTATTAGATCGAGTGTTTCGAGTCGATAAACTAATATTTGATTCAGGATTAGGTCATACGTTGTGACTAGAGAATTAAAATGCAATGAGAGTGTATACTCGCCTGTTATGTCTTCAGCCTCATGATTTTCACATGTAATATGGAAGACTTGTAGGTTTACCAAAAAATTTCGGTACTATATCATTGCACTTGTGCCAAAGTTATCTTCTCCGGGTTGGTCTGACCTGAATATCTGTACGTCACTGTAAACGGTTCATTAGGGGTTCATTACTATTCGCTAGCGTACTTGAGCAGATGTAATTTCGATGGATTGCTCACGTGCTGCCTGCGGTATGGAATATCTATGCTACAATAGAATCGTAAATCAGAGCAGCGTTGGCAGTAAGACGAGCTCAGTAGCTCGCAGAGAGCAGTCGTGTTTTGTTGCTTGCACAGAGCATTGAATTATGGTGTTCGGGCAGGGCAGTGCAGCGGCTGACTTGTGTTGGCTAGGCTGAACTCAACCAGTTGAGGAAATTTTAGGAAAAGAGTGGAATCCCTAGGAACCAAAACTGCAGTTCAGATAGTTATGCATTTTCTACCTTTGAGAACAAGGAATGTGCATGAAGTACGAGGAAATGGACTGCACAAAAAATTCAAGTAATACGAGAGATTGCCTATTGGCTTCCGTCTCGGGACCTTCGGACGACGTTCATCTAATGATTTTTCTGACGTTTCCCCAGCACAAGTGGCTGGCATTGTCAAAGCTTCACCCTCCATTGCCGGTGGTGAACTGGAGCCGAGCTCGCGGGCGCAGACTGCTGTAGAGAAGCACTATCACACGCGCTTGTTCAGAGAAGCTGTAGAAATACAAAAACAGTTTGAACAAGAAAGAGGAAAGCCTTAAGGTGAACGGAGCCTGGCTTCCCGTACTGCAGCCAACGACAGTCGCAGGTAGCAAGAGGAGAACCGCACCGGAAATGACCGCGGGGAAGCCCTCGGACGTTGGCGCGCCAGGTACATATAGTCTGCGCCCGCGAGCTCGGCTCCAGTTCACCACCGGCAATGGAGGGTGAAGCTTTGACAATGCCAGCCTCTCGTGCTGGCGAAACGTCAGAAAAATCATTAGATGAACGTCGGCCGAAGAACCCGAGACAGAGGCCAATAGACAGCTTGTCAACAAGTGGCCACGAAAGCCTTAACCATTTTGTAATACGAGAGATGATTACTAACGGCAGAGAGGAGAGGAGAGAAAATGTGAATTCTCATCACTGATAAGAAATCGACCTTCAGAGGTTCGATGCACCAATAACTGACGGCGAGAGGGCTGTCTCTTCGAAAAACCCTGTGGTTCCATAGACTATCATCTCCCTTCTCCACCTTCCCCTAAGATGCAGACAGGCGGCAAGAGCCGTCTGATGTATTTCCGAGAATATCACGGACTGTCCAAAGTTCCCTTGTCTCGCGCCGTGTGTCGCCCTGGAGGAGGGGGAGGCGGGTGTTTCCTTCACTTTTTGGTATAAATAGCATTAACAGCCCCCCCCCCCCTCATGAACCATAGACTGTTGATGGGGAGGCTTGCGTGCCTCAGCGATACAGATAGCCGTACCGTAATTGCAACCACAACGAAGGGGTATCTGTTGAGAGGCCAGACAAACGTATGGTTCCTGAAGAGGGGCAGCAGCCTTTTCAGCAGTTGCAGGGGCAACAGTCTGGTTGATTGACTGATCTGGCCTTGTAACATGAACCAAAACGGCCTTGTTGTGATGGTACTGCGAACGGCTCAAAGCAAGGGTAAAGTACGGTCGTAATTTTTCCCGAGGGCATGCTGCTTTACTGTGCGGATAAATGATGATAGCGTCCTCTTGGGTAAAATATCCCGGAGGTAAAATAGCCCCCATTCGGATCTTCGGGCGGGGACTACTCAGGAGGATGTCGTTTCGTTATCAGGAGAAAGAAAACTGGTGTTCTACGGATCGGAGCGTGGAATGTCAGATCCCTTAACCGGGCAGGTAGATTAGAAAATTCAAAAAGGGAAATGGATAGGTTAAAGTTATATACAGTGGGAATTAGCGAAGTACGGTCACAGGAGGAACAAGAATTTTGGTCTAGTGAATAAAGGGTTATAAATACTAAATCAAATAGGGGTAATGGAGGAGTAGGTTAAATAATGAATAAAAAAATAGGAGTTCTGGTAAACTACTACAAACAACATAATGAACGCATTATTGTGGCAAAGATAAACACAAAACCCACGCCTACGACAGTAGTACAAGTCTATATGCCAACCAGCTCTGCAGATGACGAAGAAATTGAAGAAATGTTTGATGAGATAAAAGAAATTATTCAGATAGTGAAGGGAGACGAAAATTTAATAGTCATGGGTGACTGGAATTCGATAGTAGGAAAAGAAGGAGACATAGTAGGTGAATATGGATTGGGGAAGCCGCCTGGTAGAATTTTGCACAGAAAACAACTTAACCATAGCTAACTGTTGGTTCAGGAATCATAACAGGAGGTTGTATACATGGAAGAAGCCTAGAGATACTGACAGGTTTCAGATAGATTATATAATGGTAAGACAGAGATTAAGGAACCAGGTTCAAAGTTGTAAGACATTCACAGGGGCAGATGTGGACTCTGACCACAATCTATTGGTTATGACTTATAGATTTACACTAATGAAACTGCAAAAAGGTAGGAATTTAAGGAGATGGAACCTGGATAAACTGACTAATCCAGAGGTTGTACAGAGTTTCAGGAAGAGCATAAGGGAACAATTGGCAAGAATGGGGGAAAGAAATACAGTAGGGGAAGAATGGGTTGCTTTGAGGGATGAAGCATTGAAGGCAGCAGAGGATCAAGTAGGTAAAAAGACGAGGGCTAGTAGAAATCCTTGGATGACAGAAGGAGTACTGAATTTAATTGATGAAAGGAGAAAATATAAAAATTCAGTAAATTAAGCAGGCTAAAAGGAATACAAACTTCTCAAAAATGAGATCGACAGGAAGTGCAAAATAGCTAATCAGACATGGCTAGAGGACAAATGTAAGGATGTAGAGGCTTATCTCACTATGGGTAAGATAGATACTGCCTACAGGAAAATTAAAGAGACCTTTGGAGAAAAGAAAACCACTGGTATGAATATCAAGAGCTCAGATGGAAACCCAGTTCTAAGCAAAGAAGGGAAAGCAGAAAGGTGGAAGGAGTCTATAGAGGGACTTTACAAGGGCGATGTACTTGAGGGCAATGTTATAGAAAGGGAAGAGGATGTAGATGAAGATGAAATGGGAGATATGATACTGCGTGCAGAATTTGATAGAGCACTAAAAGGCCTAAGTCGAGACAAAGCCCGGGAGTAGACAACATTCCATTAGAACTACTGACAGCCTTGTGAGAGCCAGTCCTGACAAAACTCTACCACCTCGTGAGCAAGACGTATGAGACAGGCGAAATCCGCTTCAGACTTCAAGAAGAATATAATAATTCCAATCCCAGAGAAAGCAGGCGTTGACAGATGTGAAAATTACCAAACTATCAGTTTAATAAGTCACCGCTGCAAAATAGTAACGCGAATTCTTTACAGACGAATGGAAAAACTAGTAGAAGCCGACCTCGGGGAAGATCAGTTCGAATTCCGTAGAAATATGGGAACACGTGAAGCAATACTGACCCTACGACGTATCTTAGAAGCTTGATGAACAAGAGGCAAACCTACGTTTCTAGCATTTGTAGACTTAGAGAAAGCTTTTGACAATGTTTACTGGAATACTCTCTTTTAAATTCTGAAGGTGGCAGGGGTAAAATACAGGGACCGAAAGGCTATTAACAATTTGTACAGAAACCAGATAGCAGTTATAATAGTCGAGGGACATGAAACGGAAACAGTGGTTGGGAAGGGAGTGAGACAGGGTTGTAGCGTCTCCCAGATGTTATTCAATCTGTATATTGAGCAAGCAGGAAAGGGGACAAAAGAAAAATTCGGAGTAGGTATTAAAATCCATGGAGAAGAAATAAAAACTTTGAGGTTCGCCGATGACATCGTAATTCTGTCAGAGACAGCAAAGGACTTGGAAGAGCAGTTGAACGGAATGGATAGTGTCTTGAAGGGAGGATATAAGATGAACATCAACAAAAGCAAAACGAGGATAATGAAATGTAGTCGAATTAAGTCGGGCAATGCTGAGGGTATCAGATTTGGAAACGAGACACTTAAAGTAGTAATGGAGTTTTGCTATTTGGGGAGCAAAATAACTGCTGATGGTCGAAGTAGAGAGGATATAAAATGTAGACTGGCAATGGCAAGGAAAGCGTTTCTGAAGAAGAGAAATTTGTTAACATCGAGTATAAATTTAAGTGTCAGGAAATCGTTTCTGGAAGTATTTGCATGGAGTGTAGTCATGTATGGAGGTGGAACATGGACGATAAATAGTTTGGACAAGAAGAGAATAGAAGCTTTTGAAATGTGGTGCTGCAGAAGAATGCTGAAGATTGGATGGGTAGATCACATAACAAATGAGGAGGTATTGAATAGAATTGGGGAGAAGAGGAGTTTGTAGCACAACTTGACTCTAAGAAGGGATTTGTTAGTAGGACATGTTCTGAGGCATCAAGGGATCACCAATTTAGTACTGGAGGGCAGCGTGGAGGGTAAAAATCGTAGAGGTAGACCAAGAGATGAATACACTAAACAGATACAGAAGGATAAAGGCTGCAGTAGGTACTGGGAGGTGAAGAAGCTTGCACAGGATAGAGTAGCGTGGAGAGCTGCATCAAACCAGTCTCAGGAGTGAAGACCACAACAACAACAACAACAACAACAGCAGCAGCATTAACAGTTATCACCTGAACGGCCTTTGGTGGAAGTGGGCTGACTGTTGTTATTTGTCCTTACCCGGAATGTGGACATTATTCTTTAAAGCCTTTGCTCAGTGTTCGAAAGCGTAAAAGATTGCTGGGTTATAATTAAAAACGAGTGGAAACTAGCAACCACATGGTTACAGCAGGCCTGATGCAACTGTGTGAATGGAAATTTCGACGTGACCAAAAGAGTTTGATTCTATAAGCCTTAGCGTAACAGCTTTCTTCAGTGGCTTCTCCATGCCACCCAGCCGGACAGTTCCAGACATGATATTGCACGCGCTCTGACAGACAGAAGTAGCATTTGCGTTTAGTATTTTGATTCCTCGCTATCAGTTCGAGCTTATGGTTTCGCCTCTCAGTTTCACCTACAGCAACACTGGCAACTTTTGTCGCAGATCACAACATAATAATTTGAAACGAAATGTTTCTTACTACAACTAAGTATTTCAGACTTTTGGGTCATTTTGAAGTGTCTTGTTACTCATAAACTTCATTTCCTTATCTAGCAACTGTTAAAAGATTTCGGATTCAAATTAGCTACAAGTTGCTAAACTTACATAATATTTCACCAGACAATAGTTTCCTGGTCTAGTTTGTGTTTTAATAATTAGCCCTAAACGTTACCTGGCGAAGTCTTCACGCTAGGCTTCTTTAAGATGTAATATTGTGTTATTTTATACTCACAGTCGTCTTTGCATCGCGGTGTGAGGTCCTGTATTTCTTCATAAAGAGCAACATTTCCTTGTCTACCACTTCTGGGTTTGACACCACAGTGACAGATGCAGGGCATCTCATTATAAGGAATTGTGGATTCTTCCTGGCTTGCTTATACTGCGAGAAAGTGTTAACCACAGATGCGCATTTTCATATTTTGTGTAATAATACAGTTCAATTTTCAGTGAACGTGTCAATTACTCGTTTAAATAAGTCACCAAGATCATTGTGAAGCTTTTATTCATTTTACCGTATGCGTAGTCCGTCATCGGTCTCAATAATACGTCTCTTGGCATCCTACGAACTGATTTATCGAATCAATTTCACGGGGACCTAAGAGTCACAGACAAAGTTAGAATTATCACGTCGAAGAAGTAAAATTATATAATTAAATTTAAATTTTTGATTATTTTTAGGTACCTGTCTGCAGTCCTAATACACAATGAAATCCCCGCCTGACAATACAGCAGCCTCTATGGGGACCAAAGCAAAACGATAGAGCCCATTTTAAATGAACATTCCGACACCACAATATGCATCTGAAGACAGATATTATGTGCAATGCGTAGTATCCACCTCGAAAACTTCAAACTTTTCTACATACCTAAATGAAATTTATAGAATTTTGATTAAAACTGAGATAGTGGTTTAAATACGTCAGCTGTATGGTAAGGAGTTCACGCAGCATTTCCGGAATACTTACGTGTTGTTCAAATCTTCAACAAAACTGGCGGCTCGCTTGTGAATTGCTTCGATGCCTTCCTTTAATCTGACCTGGTGCGGATCCCAAACGCTTGAATAGTACTAAAGTGTGCGTCGAACTAGTGCCCTGTATGCGTCCTCCTTTACAGATGAATCGCACATCCGTAAAATTCTCCCAACATCCCGAAATCGACAATTCACCTTCCCTGCTACAGTTCTTACATGCTCGTCCCATTTCGTATTAATTTGCCACTTTACACCCAGGTATTTAAACGACGTGACTGTGTCCAGCAGTACTCGAACATTACGGGTTTGTTTTTCCTACGCACCAGCATTAACTTACATTTTTTTTACATTTATAGCTAGCTGCCATTGATCACACCAACTTCACGTTTTGTCTAAGTCATCTTGTATCCTCCTGCAGTAACTCTACGATGACACCTTCACAGCGTCATCAGCAAACAGTCTCAGGCTGCTGCTCACCCTTTCCGCCAGCTCATTTATGTATATAGCAAATAACAGCGGTCCTATCACACTTCGCTGAGGCACTCCTGACGATACCCTTGTCTCTGACTATCACTCGCTGCCGAGGACGGTGTACTGGATTCTATAACTGACCAAATCTTCGAACCACATACATATCTGTAAATCTATTCCTTACGCTCGTATCTTCCTTAACAGTGTGACGTGGGAAACTGTGACAAATGATTTCCGAAATCTAGAAATATGGAATCTGCCTGTTGCTCTCCATCCAAGGTTCGCAGGATATCACTTGAGAAAAGGGTAAGCTAAATTCCGCACCAGCAATGCTTTCTAAAACAGTGTTGATTCATGGACAGAACCTTTCCCGTCTCAAGGAAATTTGTTAAATTTGAACTGAGACTGTGTCCGATAATTCTGCAACAAACCGATGTCAAGGACATTAGCCAGTAATTTAGTGAGTCCGATCCTTTTCCTTTCTTATGTACAGGAGTCACCTACGCTTTTTCCGGTCACTTGGGACAGTGCCTTGGGCGATAAATTAGAGCTAAGTGTGAGGCCAATACCATGAAGTACTCTTAGTAAAACAGAATTGAGATTCCATCCGGATAAGGCGACTTATTTGTTTTCAGCTCTTTCAGCTCTACTCTACGCCAGGGATGCTTATTACTTTGTCTTTCATATTGGACTCTACGATTCTCCTGCATGAACGTTTCCTAAAACACCGAATTCAACTTCGCCTTTCGATTTGCTATCTTCAATTGCCATACCCGATTGATCGACGAGCCACCGGTTTGGAAGCCTTCGAGCCTCTTAGATATTTTACATAGGATCAGACTTTTCTACGGTTCTCAACCAGATCTTTTGCTAAGTTATGAAGGTGATAATGGTTGTATGCTTCACACATAGATCTATTTAGATACGTACGAATCTCTTAGCCTTTGCCTTTTATCATGTGCACGTTCTCTTTTGAACCGATAGCGCAACAACCTTTGCTTCCTCAGCATTTTATGAATTTCGTTGTTAAGCCACAGTGTGTCTTTTCCGACCTTAATCCGCTTATTAGGTACATACTTGTCCAGAGCACGATCTACAATCTGTTTAAACTTCTTCCATAATTCTTCTATGTGCGTAGTACTGGAACTAAATTATGTCGTTTCACTGTCTAAGCGACGTGCTAACAACTGTTGTTTCTGGCAGAAACAGTTACCTAGTCTTCTTGACTGATTTATATGCTTTCTTAACTATAGTCGCAATGATAACAACATTATCACTAATCTCCGTCTCTATACTGACTCCATCGATAACGTCGGGTTATACCTACAAGGTCTAAGATGCTTCCATGGCGCTTGGGCTGCCGAAATGACTGATCAAAACAATTTTCAGGAAACATGTTCAATAGAACTTCGCAAGATTGTCTGTCTGTACCACCTGCTGTGAATCCATAGACGTCCCAGTGTCGCGTCCCAAGCGTGGGTTTTGCGAGGGATTGAGCGACACGGTTCGTAAACGGGAATTAGCCGGTTGACCTAATTGAGAGGGAGACTTTTGATCTGGCTAAGATGTTAAATTCCCTGGTGTGAAGGTACAAGGCTAGGATGTTGGTAGAAGTAAACTCGTATGGACGTTATAAAAGTTCTAATTTATTCATAAAGAATACAGATCATCCTAACTGCGTAGTGATTGTACCTACAGAATAGCCAAGCCCATTACAGAGATGGTGACTGACTTCCACCGTTCTGGCTGCCTGATAGAACTTTCCAGCACTTTGCTGCCCACACTAGCACCCTACGTCAGAGTCCCGCGGTCGCTGCCTAAACGTTCATCGGCGACTATCTCCAACTGTCTGCCTGCAGCCCGCCCTCAAGTCGGCTGCTACTCACGCTGACTACCGTCGCTGCCTAAACCCGAGAGAGAGAGAGATCGATCCCCGGAGCGGCGTGCCTCCGAGTTTTGTTAGCTCTTCCCCTTCGACCCCGCCAGCGCTTGGCATGACGTAGCATCGAGTGCAACTTTTCCTTATTAGGGATTGTTTTAGTATTAACTTCAGTACTTTTCTTCAGAAGCTGGGTGGAGGGGTAGAGGGGCCTCTCCCTATATGGTCACGCACTGCGTCCTGAGCCCTTCATTGGCTCCTCATGACGTAGTGCGGTCCCCACCTAGGGCCCTCTTTCTTTCTCTCTCCGCTCCCAGACTTCTCCCTCTAGCCAAGAGTGTTGATACTGCAAGTTATTGTTTATTAAGGGACCTGCCCAGAGCGCCCTGTTTATCTTAATAGCTGAGTCTGCTTCCTTGCTTATCACGCGCAGCTGCCTGGCCGCTTGGACCGCCGCCTCAGCTATCTGTCTGCGTCGTTATCTTTTGTGACCCCTCTGACACGCCTGGCGTCCCCTGTTAACTCTATCTCCCTGTATGATTTCTGGTGTATCGTCTGAGAACAACTGCATTTAGACTTGGCTTTTCTGCGGTTACAACACCAGTCTATACTTGGTAGGTTAAAGTCGCTTCCAACTCGTATTGCATGGTCTGTGTATTTCGTAACTACTGACAGCAGAATCTGCTGGCCAGTGAAAATATCCAACAATTAACTTGATTTCACCCGGATCTGTGCCACGCGGCCAAATGACTTCACCGTCACACTCAAAAAAATGGTTCAAATGGCTCCGAGCACTATGGGACTTAACATCTGAGGTCATTAGTCCCCTAGAACTTGGAACTACTTAAAGCTAACTAGCCTGAGAACATACATACCCGAGGCAGGATTCGAACCTGCAACCGTAGCGTTCGCGCGGTTCCAGACTGAAGCGCCTAGAACCGCTCGGCCACATCGGCCGGCCGTCACACTCAAATTCGACCTCAATAGAGACAATATTTTTGTCAACTGCGAAACGCTCCTCCTCCTGTGGCGTAAATATATCCTTTCGATATACGTTGCTTGAATTGCTAAATTTCTCAGATCTTTCTATTTTGTGTTTAAGCAAGTTCTCGGTCCCGAAAATAGTATGAGAGTGAGAAATCTCCTCGAGGGCAGAAATTTGGGAACTTTGTTATGGAATACTTCGACAACGTACTGATAAAAGTGAATCAAATATAGATGTGAACACGATTATCTCCGCGGCGAGAGAAAAGATATTTGTTTGGGCACTTGCAGTTTATACCGAAGACGGGAAAACGAAGAAAGAGATTTAGACCTTTTAAAGTTCATTAAGACATGGGTGCGATGTTCTGGAATGGGATTCAGAAACTTCTTGAGACTGAATATACAAGATTTCGAAATACTTCTACACATGGTTGAGGGATCCATTTTGAAATATGACAACGACTTCAGACAGCCAATTTCTGCTTCCCAAACATTAGCAATCGCAATTCGTACGCTTAATTCACTGCAAAAGCTTCGAACAGTGGGCAGTGAGTTACTCAACTTTGAACTATTCTAATAAATATAAATAATAACGAAAGTATAATCACCTTATCGTGCGATGTGAGACTTAAAATTTGAAATAATAAACATTTTTATGTACTAATTTCCGTGCAGTCATTAGAGAAGAACTGCATAGCGAGAAAGTCCGCCATTCCAAAATGAAAAATAAATGTTTTGTTATTTATACTTCAAAGGAAGCGTTTTTTCTAGAAAACTTTTTCACCAGCTTTTTCTATGTTTACATACACTACATTCTTTCAGTAGCGCAGCAAATGACTTAGCTTTCAGGTTTGTGCTTTCCTTGAATCAAATATAAATGTAGACACGATTCTTTGCGTGGTCCGGCGAAGAAATCTGCCATAAAGGGCCCACGACAAAGAATTACGCAAATATGCTCAACAGCGCATCACAGAGCTTCACGGAAGTGTCATGTAACACAATCTAAACGCATACATCGTGCTTTATTTTTTATTTTTTGAGTTTATTTGTGGCACCTCAGTCAGTCTCCGATACATATTATATCACACACACACACACAAACACAATGGTTGAAAAAAATTTACTTACATCAAGATGTGCTCTCAAGATTGCCATGCATGTCACCCCAAATGTGAATTCTAAATGGAACACATTAATATTCATACCTCCACATAACTTTCCTGTCGTGCGCTACTCATATCGTGTAAGTTACATGAAAGTGACAATATTTATACACACATTAAAAAAAAGTTTTGCATCATCCCGGTTCCCAGCACTCCTGAATATAGACGTTGACTGAGGATGTTGTATCACAGACACAGTCCCTTTGACTGTTCAGAGATGTCACTAAACCCACCCAAAGATGTAAACAACCATTCATGAGCAGCGGCGGTTAGACGGAGGGAGTCCGACAGCCGATCAGTTCCTGTCATTCCACCAAGAAAGAGATACACAGCTCGTGTTGTCTGTAGTTCAACCATGCCTAGACGGTCAATACTGAAGTTCGATCGCTTCCGTGTTGTTACTTTGCGCCAGGAAGGGCTCTCAACAAGGGAAGTGTCGAGGCGTCTCGGAGTGAACCAAAGTGATGTTGGTCGGGCATCTAGGAGATACAGAGAGACAGGAACTGTAAATGACATGCCTCGCTCAGGCCGCCCAAAGTCTACTACTGCAGTGGATGACCGCTACCTATGGATTATGGCTCGGAGGAACCCTGACCATCATGTTTCGTGCAGCCATAGGACGTCGTGTTACGACTCGAACTGTGCGCAATAGGCTGCAGGATGCGCAATTTCACTCCCGACGTCCATGGTGAGGTTCATCTTTGCAACCACGACACCATGCAGCGTGGTACGGATGGGCGCAACAACATGCCGAATGAAGCGCTCAGGATTGGCATCACGTTTTCTTCACCGATTAGTGTTGCATGTGCCTTCAACCATACAATCGTCGGAGACGTGCTCGGAGGCAACCCGATCACGCTGAAAGCCTTAGACACACTGTCCAGTGAGTGCAGCAACGTTCCCTGATGCTGCTGGTACATATGGAAGGGGCTCTACAATACGTGAGTGCCATCCTCCGACCGATAGTTCAACCATATCGGCAGCATACTGGCGAGGCATTTGTCTTCAAGGACGACAATTCACGCCCCTATCGTGCACATCGTGTGAATGACTTCTTTAGCATAACGACTTCCTTCGACTAGAGTGGCCAGCACATTCTCCAGACAGGAACCCTGTCGAACATGCGTGGGATAGTTTGAAAAGGGCTGCTTATGGACGACGTGACCCACCAACCTCTCTGAGGGACGTGCTACTGGGTATTAGGGGTACCAGTGTGTACATCAGTCTAGACCACCACCTCTGCAGGTCTCGCTGTATGGCGGTACGACATGCAATGTGTGCTTTTCATGAGCCATGAAAAGGGTGGAAATGTTGATCTCTATTCCAATTTTCTGTACAGGTTCCGGAACTCTCGGAACCGAGATGATGAAAAAGTTTTTTTGACGTGTGTAGCTTCAAAAGTCTCCGATATTCTTCCTTCCTCTCTGACTTAGCTCTTCTGACTTCCTCTTCCAACGTTGTTTTCGAGCTTCCTCCCTCTTTTTCTTCTGTTAGTTGGAATCCATTCCATAATCTAATCAGGACGTCTTCCTCACCCAAACGGCATACATCGTATTATCAATGTACCATATGAACTACAGAGATGCTGTTTCTTTTGCCTATAACGAGAGCACGTTCCAGGAATGGGGAAGGGATAGTTGACTGTGAGGTAGAACGGACTGCTGCACTCTTTAAGATTTATAAAAATCTAAACCCGACGGTTATTTCGAAACGTAGCACGATTCACAGCAGAACAAGACACATCGACAGTACGTAGCGTTTTCGGCGCTCTGGCTTTGATCCAGCGTAATCGGTAGCAAATTTAACTGCGCGATGTAGCTAATTCACGTCCGCAAGGCATCTGCAAACAGTTGTTAGCCATGCCGGGGTCGCAACAAATGCTTATAGGACAGCGAACGGAACGCCCTCATTTGTGTTGCCCACTGCAAATGGCCCTTAGATTGTCTCTACTGATGGTCTGCCGCAGTTGTCACAAGCCAACAAGCCGTATTCAGTGGGAACAACAGATCCACTGCGCTAAATGCAAACGACCGCATCGTTAGAACAATGCGTTGCTGGTCCTCTGGCGATCTGCTACTAAACCCACCAATACAGCTTCTCACGAGCTCTTTGTTACTCAATACTGCAACTTCATTTGGCACAGGCTTATTGAATATATGTGGTATGTCATTTTATTGCAATCAGATTTGCACTGGCACGTCAGTGCAGTGACATTTAGCTATACGTTTTATTTTGCGCTTGCAGTATATAGCAATTCATTTACATGAATGTGTTTGAGGCTGCCTAGCTGCTGTCCTAGAATTATTATGGAACTATATTAGTTACCGAGCAGCCAATGCATGAGCGTTGGGCCTAACTACCAAAGATCGAACATTAATCAATAAGGGTTATTTACCTATGTTCAGGGGAAGGGAACAAAAATTCAAAATTTTATCAATATATTAATAATTTGCTGTACGTTCTTGAAAGTTCATTCCGTTAGTTCATATTACATGAGTAGATCAAAATTAATTCACTCGTGGGCGAAAGAATTGTAAATTTCGTCTTCTGCTTTTTCTTTCTTTTTCCTGAGAATTACTTCTGCGCATTCATTCTAACTTCTTTTGAATTCAAGCACTCATTTGATTATTTTTCGCAACAGGAAAATTTATAGCTTTTGATCCCTAGCGTTGTAAGTCTGCTATTTTCGTGGGCCAGTTAAAAGCATTTTCATTATTCTTTGTCTGCAAGATGCCCTTCGCTCGTTGTTTTTTTCTGGCAAGCTATGTGGTATGTGCTATGTGGTATTTTCTGTGAAATCCTGTTTATTTTTAAAAATCAACATACAATTAATATAATACCTGTCACTGTGGAAAACTACGAAATATGGCTTAATCTGTATAACTGTAAAACAGTTTCTTGCTTGTAACGTTAAAACTATTTAGTGTATTAATACATGGCCCCCAAAAGCTATAGCATAAACAAAGAAATTTCATTTGTCACCTAGTTTGAGTTCTTAGCACCTCAGGGTCTCACGTAATTAATGTATTAAGAAAATTAGTGAACTAACAGTTATTGATAACCCGCGTAGTTTTTGTCGTATTCCAAGTAGTGATGCACTCGCCTCATCGATACTCTCAGTTTGGTTGCTTTGGAATTATTGAGGCATTGTTGGCTCCTGTGACAATAAATGTCCAAGATCTTCACGTACATTTATTTCAGTAAGCATTCTCGATATGACATCCCATCAACCGCCTGTTCAGTGTGTCTCGCGCCTTCCCGTTCACGTGATAACTAGGTGCTCTGTTTAAGCTCCGCCCCTTAGATTTGAATCTCTCCACCTCATCTGACGGGCGTGTGTGTTTGAAACGAGCGCTCCTGTGTGCATTCTCGTCATCCTTTACGTTAAAGGAAGTGTTTCTACGATTTTTAAACATCTAAATTCACCAGAATATTCAATTTCCGTTAGAATTGGAGAAAGGTGTATCTACCGTTTCTAGAACTCTTAGCCGGCCCGAAAGAAGATGGCTCGATGGGGCATACCACCCACAGTATGCCCATACATTCTTACCTATTTTTGCGTACATCTAGATGCCACTATCATCCTAAAACTACGGAGCTCTTACGAGACACCCAGGAACACATAGAATATACATTGGAAGGTAGTGGATATTCCCCACATCAGATTAACAGAGTTTCAGTAAGGAAGAAACATAACCACACACGAGATCAAGAGGAGAATCAGTTGTTCAAATCGATGGAATTCCTCCCGAATGCAGTTAATACGTCTAAATTACGTAGAAAATGGTTCAAGTGGCTCATGCTAGAGCTTGATAATACATAATAAAAACTTTAGTGCTGGGCTAGGATTCTAACCCATTCACGCGGAAAATATGGAGCTGTTGAAGAATCTGCAGTTTTCACCAAACAACAAATTGTATTGTCACGTAGGGAACAAATTCCGCGTTAAGGGCGGTCTGAGGTGTGTTCCCAGTTCAGAACCAATTTTATCGACATACAGAAGCTCAAATAGAAGATGGAACAAGCGTCCTGTACCCTACATAGCGTTTGCTTCGTCACTAGAAATAAATAACTAGTATAATAAAGGTTACTGGTGTTAGAGTTTCTACATGTCGCCATTCCTGACTTTATTGTGATTCAACCTAATGTCTACTTGATAGAGAAGGAGTATCATGAGTAATATGAATTTCAAATCACAGTGCCATTACGTGTTCTTCATTTGGCGTAGCCAGAAGAGAATAGAATCTCTCTAACCTGTTATCAATCCAACAGACCACCAAATCCTCTGCTTATAACGCCGTTGCGCCACACTCTATCACAATTCTGATACACAGGCTCTCTATAGTGGTTTGCAGCATGTTCAGTACATTCATTTACTTCGTTGACCGAATCGCTATGAACTAGCTGCCTCAGCAGTCCAGTGGATACATACGACTCTATTTTGTAATCACCTAAAATCATGTAACTGCCACTTACACAGAACTGCCAATAGTGTAGGATGCAGAAATTTAAATAGGAAGTGTTCCTTTCCACTTGAGCTACTCTATTGCACTATCTGTCTGTGGAAAACGTCGTGTAGTGCATACGAAAAGCTGTAACTGTCTGTCTCTCAGAAGTCTAGATCCGGTGATATGCATTATCTCTCAACACTTTGGAATGTGGAAGTTCTAGAGGTGCTGTACACACGTGTCAGTTAGTGGCATAATGGTAAGCGTCGTGCGCTGTAGATAAGATGTCGTGTATTACAGTACATTCAGTGTTACAGTTTTTTAAACGCAGTTCTGCTGCCTGCTGAAGCTATCAATGTAATGGAACTTCGAACGTAATTCCCTTCACTTCTCTACCCAAAATAGTTGCATGTGGAAAAAGGGCTAGCTTTTGCGACATTTTGTTGACATTACGTCAGAAAATTATTTTCTACATTATCTGTCGTGTGGTAGTGGCATTTTATTGTTCTTAGAACCTTGTTTGACAGCTTTAACTCAGAAAAAGTTTTTTACATGCATGTAATCAATAAACATGTAAACACTAAAAGAAACCTTATGGAAATTGTGCACTGTACTTTTAAAAATAAAATAAAACTACCCATGATAACCTTACAACGAATGTATGTTTTAATAAAACTGAATATCTGTACACAAATGTGACCCTATTGGCACGAATTAGTAAAACACTACTCACTTAGATTTAGATTGGGTCTGTGCTTAATAGGTATGCCGTATGATATTCAAGAGATATGCAAATGTGGCATTTCACAAATAAAGTTATGTGTTCCTAGAACCCAAAATTTATTTGTCAGTAGCGGAAAGAGGCGTTACCTGTAGTGCAGCATTGTAAGTTTTTCACCATTGCACTATGAACCGAAAGTATTTTCTTGCGATTTCCTTATCGATGTTTGATTTGAGTGCTTGTAGCTCTTTCACAGAAGGGATAGAAACGTTACTGTCAGTGTGACTGGAACCACCAAGCGTAACAAACGCTTCTTCACTGGTTAGCTCGCAACCACAGAGCTAGGTAAAAGTTACGTGTTTTGGGTTCCTCTTAAGTGGTCAATAGTATCTAGAACTAGTAAACAGCTATTTAAATGACGAGATTAGTTGAGATTTCCATGTGCAACGACTTTTGTGGGCCGAAAACCGTAAATTTACAATCATTTGTTACACTTCAAGCGATAATAACTCAGATTATTCAATGGAAATGACAGGAAAAATCAAGTCAACTTTGATACTTAATTCCGTGCACACCAGGAAGTAACTCTTCGATTTCAGAGTTGCCAAACATACCTTGCCGTGTTGCCAAATTTCAGGTACATTACCAGCAGGAAGAAGACGAACCGATGTGAGCCTACAGCGGGCTGGGAAGTGACCATAGCTGGCGTCTGAAAGACGCAGCTGCTATGGCCTGGAATACGTAACGCGTGTGATTTGCATTTCTGTAACTAGGTTTAGGGACTGGAGCGTAGTTACTAATAATATTCAGAACTGACTGCAAACTAGGCATCATAAATTAGTAACTCTCATAGTTATTTTTATATTTCTTTCGTAAGTGTACTCAAATCTAAGGAACTCCTTTAGTTTAGTGGTGCTCTCTTCCACTTTTGTTTACAATATGCGTGACCCAAACGGGCCCTTTATCTTTACAGGCCCTGGGCAGTGCAGCATCATACTGACAACAGTAATGTGCTTTACTGACTAACAACTTCACTGTTCGTTTTACCTGATTTTGTAATCATTGAAATAAAATATCACCTTCCAGTGGGAGACATTTTGTTGTGTTGGCAGAAGAGCCAACACAGTGTTATGAATGGAGGCCGAAATGCACGCGTTCTAGCTTACGCAGGCTGGCGTGAAGAGGGATGAACTATACTGACGTGAGATCTGGAACATGACAAGGATCGAGAATTCAGAAAGCGGACTTAATTAGTTGGATATTTAACTTTAATCCATTAATGATGTACGTCGCTCTTGATGGTACAAGATACACAATATTATTTGTTACATTCAAGCGACTATAACTCAGATTATTCAATGGAAATGACAGGAAAAATTAAGACAACATTGATACTTAATTCCGTGCACACCAGGAAGTAACTCTTCGATCTCAGAGTTGCCAAACATACGTTGCCGTGTTGCCAAATTTCAGTTACAATACCAGCTGGCGTCTCAGAGACACAGCTGCTATGGCCTGGAATACGTAATGCGTGTGATTCGAATTTCTGTAACTAGGTTTAGGGAGTGGAGCGTAGTTACAAATAATACTCAGAACTGACTGCAAACTAAGCATCATAAATTAGTAGCTCTCATAGTTATTTTTATATTTCTTTCGTAAGTGTACTCAAAACTAAGAAATTCATTCACGGAGGTTTGTGTCTCACCAATAGTTGAGCACAACAAACAAATAAAATAAAGAATGTGTGTGCGCGTGAGACAGAGAGACAGAAGCGAGAGAGAGAGAGAGAAAGAGAGAGAGAGAGAGAGAGAGAGAGAGAAGAGAGAGAGAGAGAGAGAGAGAGAGAGAGAGAGAGAGAGAGAGAGAGAGAGACGGAGAGAGAAAATAAAAAAGAATTAGAGAGAGTAAAAAATTGGTGTAAAGCAATTGAATCATGATATGTAGAGAAATCTTTCAATAAAATGACACGTTACACATCATTACAAAATGTCGAATTCAAGATCTATGGAACAAGTATTAATCTAATCCAATCTAATCACATCATATTGCTAACTAACCATGAAGAGTAATGAATTACCGAAATTTTCGCCAATATCAGTAACCGAATCTAAACTCAAAAATAAAAGCCGACAGTTTTTGTAATAATCTGGTATTCATATCAAGACCCTTTCGTACCTGTTAACTAACCACAAAAGATGTCTGATATACCTCCATAGCTGGCCGGAGTGGCCGTGCGCTTCTACGCGCTACAGTCTGGAACCGAGTGACCGGTAGAGTTGCAGGTTCGAATTCTGCCTCGGGCATGGATATGTGTGATATCCTTAGGTTAGTTAGGTTTAATTTGTTCTAAGTTCTAGGCGAGTGCTCACCTCAGAAGTTAAGTCGCATAGTGCTCAGAGCCATTTGATTTTTATACCCCTATCCAGATGAAACAAGGTGTGCGTACATTTAAAGATGAAGTGCATGATGTGAAGTTCTGTGACAGAGATACGAAGCCAACACTTAATTGGATTGTTAACTAAGTAAAATCAAATGTTACTTGTGGGTTTTTCTTACCAGTTGCTAGGTGTCTAAATCTAAAATAAGGATAAGAATTTTTGTGCCTGAGCGGCAATCGAACCTCACACCTACCGTCCATCTTTATCATCCACGAATATGGTTTAAATATCAACAGTAAGATGTATGCGTAATTGACCAGAAATAACGACAGCTATTCCGATTGTTGCTTAGCATACAATACTAGTCACGGTGGAAAAAATGCGAGTCTATTAGATGTATGCTATTCTCATGTCAGCAGGATGGAAAGTCTCTTCTAGGCATCATAGAATTGATATGAAGCCATTTCGAAATTTTCTCTAATTGAGCAAATTTCATAGTTCGAGAAAATCCACTATGAAGTTTGAAGTTAGCGGATAATTCAATAATTACCGTCATTGTTACTATCATTTTCTTCATAGCGCTGCTGGAACACATGTGCTTGAAGATCATTAATAGCCTTTTGGTCATTACAGAAGTAGTTGCCCAAGAACAGGTTCTTTCCCTGTCTACGGAATCCTTTTCATGTTAATATCAGAAATTACTCATAGATTACATTGAAACTAAAGTAATTGATGAAGACGTTATTTCATAACAAAACGTGCTGCCTTTCTTCATTTACTTGCGACTAGAAATGGCCATCGAATACTGCCAAACCGAAAGCCAAGGGATCTTACTGCCTTCCGATATACGTCGCTGTCAGTTCTTCCATATGATTTGGTCTAATTGACCTGTTTCAAGTTGTGTATGACAGAGCGTGTTTTAGAAAATCAATTGTTTTCCTTTGCAATAAACAGAAAGATTTACATTCTATGTTATCCAAGTTAAAAAATTTCGCAATATTAGTTCAAATTTAATATTCGCATTTATAGTGTAGGAAAGTATTTCACAATTGCAAAACCCTCATCCAACTCATTGACCTTACACTTAGTCGCTGAACATAAATTCTAGCTCAGAGTGATACCAGTTTAGGCAACCTAATGTAGCGAAGACTGTCTGCCAGTTCTCTTTCTCGCCGGAAAACACGCAATACACTCACTGGGCTCCATAAGTACACTCTAATAGTAATTTCTGTGTGTATGCAATGCATACGGATTGTAGAATTTAGTGGTGCTCTTTCTTCCACTTCTGTTTACAATGTGCCTGACCCAAACGGGCCGTTTATCATTACAGGCCCTGGGCAGTATAGCATCATACTGACAACAGCAATCTGCTTATTCTGACAACTTCACTGTTCGTTTTACCTGATTTTGTAATCATTGAAATAAAATATCACCTTCCAGTGGGAGACATTTCGTCCCCCTTTTCCGCCGGCCGCGGTAGTCTAGCGGTTGTAGGCGCCCAGTCCGGAACCGCGCGACTGCTACGGTCGCAGGTTCGAATCCTGCCTCGGGTATGGATGTGCGTGATGTCCTTAGGTTAGTTAGTTATAAGTTCTAGGGGACTGATGTTAAGTCCCATAGTGCTCAGAGCCATTTGAACCCCCTTTTCCTTCTGTGAAATTTGTCAGTAAGTTTTTTTTTTTGTCTTCCAACCAGCAAAATTCGCCAGACTATGGCCGGTAAACGATTCACAAACCATAATTTACTTCTGTTAAGACAATTTCTTTAAACATTGTCGTGGCTGAAGGAATTAAGTTTCTTCTTAAATCATCTTATGCAGCAACGTTCACAGATATCTCAAATAGGAAAAGCTCTTTATTCAGGAACGAAGGTTGTAAACATAATTCACACAAATCCTTTCTTTCAGGAGTGATAGTCCTGCAAGGTTCGCAGGAGAGCTTCTGTAAAGCTTTGAAGGTAGGAGACGAGGTGATGGCGCAATTAAAGGTGTGAGGACGCAGCGTCAGTCATGCTTGGGTGGCTCAGTGGATGGAGCACTTGTCCGTGAAAGGCAAAGGTCCCGAGTTCGAGTCTCGGTCCGGCACACAGTTTTAATCTGCTACGAAGTTCCATATCAGTGCACACTCCACTGCAGAGTGGAAATCTCATTCTGGAAAATTCACACAATTTGTGTCAGGTTGATCTTTTCATCTGATAGCACTTCGTAAGTATTTTGTCTAAGAGGCATCACAAGTAGTGTTCCTGTAGCTGTGGGAATCATTGGTTGAAAACGAGTTTAACGCCAATGGGTTCAGTACTGATAAATATTCAAAATGATTATCAACCTAACTCTGAGTTCATCCACAAACTGAGGCGTATTTATAATACTAAAGCTAGACTGTGTATCCTTGTCTTCCTTGAGTGGGCATTGGAGGGCATTTACACACACGAATACAATACTATGAATACTTCGAACGCTGTATTTAACATTGCTGTCATAAACTAATTTTGTATTTTTAATTCCTCTGGGTCTTCGGCGTGCAGTATGTGTTGTAGATACACTCTTACACAAATAAATTGACCGCCGAGTCGTTCATGTAAGGTAGACAACACAGTTGGGCTCCCCTCGAAATTCTATGTCCGACAATATGTTCAATCTGGCAACTTTTTTAGACTGCAGCATTTCCCAGAGGAAGTCTTTACTTCAGTCTGAGTACATCACTCTTGACTGTGATTGTTGTCATAAGATTGCCGGCACAGTAGCTCAGCGTGTCCCGTCAAAGATTTTACACCGTCGAGAGTGAGGATTGGAGCAGACGTTGTCAGCAGAAGGCGAAGCAGCGCAGTGCCTCAGCCCCTGCTGGTAGGCAGCAAACGGGTTCCAGAGAACTCAGACGCATGCCGTGTTCAGAGGCAGATGGTCGGCCAAGAAATCTCTCACTAAAATATTGTTGAACCAAACTGTTTTTACCAATGTGGCCGAAAGCGAAATATATTGTAAATTCACATGAATTACACTCACAGCTTCAGCACCAAGGGGAAAGGGGAGATAAAATTTTTGTCGACGCATGCTTTTGGGTGCCAAACGTCGTATTAGCTAGTCTCGCGTTTTACCTCAAAACTACAATCGTAGTCAAGAGTGATGTACTCAGACTGCAGTGAAGACTTCCTCTGGGAAACGCTTCTGTCTACAAAGTTAACAGATTGAGCAGATTGCCAAACATAGAATTCTGAGGGCAGCATGACAGTAATATCCACATTACATAAACGACTCGGCTGTCAATTTTTTTGTCTAAGACTGTATCTAACACACATACAACACTGAAGACCCAGAAGAACTAAAAAAAAATTAGCTTACGACAGCAACGTTAACTATAGCGTTCGAAGTATTCATACTATTGTATACGTGTGTATAAATGCCCCCCAATGCCCACTCAAGAAAGACAAGGATACACAGTCTACCTTCAGAATTATTATAATATGCCTCAGTTTGTGGATAAACTCAGACTTAGGTTGATAATCATTTTGAATATTTAGCAGTGCTGTACCCACTGGCGTTCAAATCGTTTTTAGTCAATGATTCCCACAGCTACAGGAACACTATCTGTGATACCTCTTAGACAAAATACTTACACGATGTTATCAGACGAAAAGATCAACCTCACACAAACTATGTGAATTTTGTTTTGCAACTTTCGTTCGTGGATAAAGAGCTTTTACTATTTGAGATACCTGTGAAAGTTGCTGCATAAGACGATTTAAAAAGAAACTACATTCCTTCAGCTACGACAATATTTAAAGAAATTGTCTTAACGGAACTTAATTGTGGTTTGTGAATCATTTGCCAGAGCATACTCTGCCGAATATCGCTGGTTGGAGGCAATAAAGCTTACTGACAAATTTCACAGAAAGAAAAGGGGGACGAAATGTGTGGTGTCACCGCCAGACACCACACTTGATAGGTGGTAGGCTTTAAATCAGCCGCAGTCCGTTACTATACGTCGGACCCGTGTGTCGCCGCTATCAGCGATTGCAGACCGAGCGCCGCCACACGGCAGGTCTGGTCTAGAAAGACTCCCTAACACTCGCCCCAGCTGTACAGCCGACTTTGCTAGCTATGGTTCACTGCCTACACACGCTCTCATTTGCAGAGACGACAGTTTAGCATAGCCTTCAGCTACGTCATTTGCTACGACCTAGCAAGATGCCATATTCAGTTACTAAGAATGTATTCTGAACAAATAATATTGTGTGTCTTGTACCATCAAGAGCGACGTACATCATTAATGGATTAAAGTTAAATATCCAACTAATTAAGTCCGCTTTCTGAATTCTCGATCCTTGTCATGTTCCAGATCTCACGTCAGTATATTTCATCCCTCTTCACGCCAGCCTGCGTAAGCTAGAACGCGTGCATTTCGGCGTCTACTCATAACACTGTGTTGGCTCTTCTGCCAACACAACAAAATGTCTCCCACTGGAAGGTGATATTTCATTTCAATGATTACAAAATCAGGTAAAACGAACAGTGAAGTTGTTAGTCAGTATAAGCACATTACTGTTGTCAGTATGATGCTGCACTGCCCAGGGCCTGTAAAGATAAAGGGCCCGTTTGGGTCAGGCATATTGTAAACAAAAGTGGAAGAGAGCACCACTAAACTAAAGGAGTTCCTTAGATTTGAGTACACTTACGAAAGAAATATAAAAATAACTATGAGAGTTACTAATTTATGATGCTTAGTTTGCAGTCAGTTCTGAATATTATTAGTAACTACGCTCCAGTCCCTAAACCTAGTTACAGAAATGCAAATCACACGCGTTACGTATTCCAGGCCATAGCAGCTGCGTCTTTCAGACGCCAGCTATGGTCACTTCCCAGCCCGCTGTAGGCTCACATCGGTTCGTCTTCTTCCTGCTGGTAATGTAACTGAAATTTGGCAACACGGCAAGGTATGTTTGGCAACTCTGAGATCGAAGAGTTACTTCCTGGTGTGCACGGAATTAAGTATCAAAGTTGACTTGATTTTTCCTGTCATTTCCATTGAATAATCTGAGTTATTATCGCTTGAAGTGTAACAAGTGATTGTAAATTTACGGTTTTCGGCCCACGAAAGTCGTTGCACGTGGAAATCTCAACTAATCTCGTCATTTAAATAGCTGTTTATTAGTTCTAGATACTATTGACCACTTAAGAGGAACCCAAAACACGTACCTTTTACCTAGCTCTGTGGTTGCGAGCTAACCAGTGAAGAAGCGTTTGTTACGCTTGGTGGTTCCAGTCACACTGACAGTAACGTTTCTATCCCTTCTGTGAAAGAGCTACAAGCACTCAAATCAAACATCGATAAGGAAATCGCAAGAAAATACTTTCGGTTCATAGTGCAATGGTGAAAAACTTACAATGCTGTCCTAAAGGTAACGCCTCTTTCCGCTGCTGACAAACAAATTTTGGGTTCTAGGAACACATAACTTTATTTGTGAAATGCCACATTTGCATATCTCTTGAATATGATACGGCATACCTATTAAGTACAGACCCAATCGAAATCTAAGTGAGTAGTGTTTTACTAATTCGTGCCAATAGGGTCACATTTGTGTACAGATATTCAGTTTTATTAAGACAGATATTCGTTGTAAGGTTATCATGGGTAGTTTTATTTTATTTGTAAAAGTACAATGAACAATTTCCGTAAGGTTTCTTTTGGTGTTTACATGTTTATTGATTACATGCATGTAGAAAACTTTTTCTGAGTTAAAGCTGTCAAACAAGGTTTGAAGAACAATAAAATGCCGCTACCATACGACAGATAATGTAGAAAATACTTTTCTGACGTATTTTGGCACGATGCCCTCTCCTCACACATAATACAAATGTTTCGAGATGCATCTGCTGCCTGACCTCTATTAACCCTAGAAAGAACAAAATGTCGAAAAGCTAACCTCTTTCCACAAGCAACTATTTTGGGTCGAGAAGTGCAGGGAATTACGTTCAAAGTTCCATTACATTGATAACTTCAGCCGAACGACGTTTAAAAAAATGTAACACTGAATGTACTGTAACACGCGACATCTTATCTACGACGCTTACCATTATGCCACAAACTGACACGTGTGTACAGCACCTCTGGAACTTCCACATTCCACAGTGTTGTGAGATAATGCATATGACCTGATCTAGACTTCTGAGAGACAGACAGTTACAGCTTTTCGTATGCGCTGCACGACGTTTTCAACAAACAGATAGCGCAATAGAGTAACTCAAGTGGAAAGGAACACTTCGTATTTAAATTTCTGCATCCTACACTGTTGGCAGTTCTGTGTAGGTGGCAGTTACGTGATTTTATTTCGGTGATTACAAAATAGAATCGTATGTATGCACTGGGAAACTGAGGCAGCTAGTTCATAGCGATTCGGTCAACGAAGTAAATGAATGTACTGAACATGCTGCAAACAAGTACAGGGAGTCTGTGTATCAGAATTGTGATCCAGTGTGGCGCAACGGCGTTATAAGCAGAGGATTTGGTGGTCTGTTGGATTGATAACAGGTTAGAGAGATTCTATTCTCTTCTGGGTACGCCAAGTGAAGAACACGTAATGGCATTGAGATTTGAAATTCATATTACTCATGATACTCCTTCTCTATCAAGTAGACGTTAGGTTGAATCACAATAAAGGAGTGGCGACATGTAGAAACTCTAACACCAGTAATCTTTATTATACTAGTTATTTATTTCTAGTGACGAAGCAAACGCTATTTAGGGTTCAGGACTCTTATTCCCTCTTCTATTTGAGCTTCTGTATGTCGATAGAATTTGTTATGAACTGGGAACGCAAGTTAGGTGGCCCTTAACTCGGAATTTGTTCCCTTCGTGACAATACTGCTCGAGTGCAATTTGTTGTTTGTTCAAAACTATAGACTCTTCAACAGCTAAACATTTTGCGCGTGAATGGGTTTGAACCCCTGCCCAGCACTGAAGTTTACATCATGTATTATCAAGCTCTAGCATGAGAACACCTATCTGCTGGTGGATAATAATTTAGATTTTTAATCTATTATCATTCGTTGTCAGCACTAACGATATCTGACGTTTATGACTCCCAGTGAGACATAGAAATATTTGCGAGTTAACTGGAAGTTCAAGGATGCTGGTGGAGAAAAATTCGGTTTCTGACATCTCTTTGTGGGTATTCAACGATATGTATGGTGTTCTATTCCCAGTCAGCACTGAAGTCTTCATCATATTATTTCTAATTCAAACATGCTCAGATGTCGCTGCTGGTGTAACAAACCCATATTTAGCGTTCGTTTTCTCTAGAATATAACTGGGATAGGTGTCGGGTTGGAGTTCTGGGAAGGAAAAAATTAATGTTTTGTCTCGTCATTTGAGTTAAAGCATTTAACTACTGCCGATAAAATCCGATATGCTCAGTTGATCGTGCCTCGATAACAATCTGATTAGGTTCTGTGTTCTAATCCCTTTCCAACACAAAGCTTTACCTCACGGCATTTCAAGAAAGTTACTTGTGAAGAAGCAATATTTAACATCCCTCGTAATTCTTTAACAGGGACAATAGGTGCTGAGTAGGAATTCCTGTCTGTTAAAAATCTTTACGTTATGTGATTTAAAGTTGATATTTGCTAACCGATACTCTCTAAAATTGAGATATATCACTCTCTGTATGCATAGCCAAGAATGACTGTTAGTTTCCGCCAGTCACGAGTATGCATAGTCAAGAATGACTTAGTTTCCGCCAGTCACGAAATCTTTGCTTAGTCTGCATGACCTGGGTCTGAATCCATATGCAGAACAAGATGGTTTGTCGTGTCATTTGAAGTTCTTACATATTCTGAACTAGCTGCTCGTGAATAACTTATATTTTTAATGTCATTTTGTGTTAAACGATAAGTACGGTATGTTACTATGAAGACGAAATCATGAAAACGACGAACTTACTAAGTGCATTACCTATCTGACGTACTAATTTGAGTGGTAACATTTCAGGTATGTCATTTATTATAATAAATGTGAGCTTACAAGCCTTAAGGACAGTCTTATCTGTGATAAGGTATTTGTAGTATTGTGGTATAACTTCACATCTTGCGTAATTGCGATACAGGGCAGTGTTTTCTAGTGGTGACTTGTTGGGACCATTTTCAATGGTAAAACGACTGTACCGAGGAGCGATAATAGGACCTGCTAGACAGCTGCGTTATGTGGGTTGCATGCGTATCAGGCGAAATGCAATTCACGTCGTTCGGATACTTTTGAGCACGACTGTACATTTGGTTCTTTGACCTATCATATATCTTATATTTGATATGCATCTTATTGGTATTTGAGTTTTTGTGTGATATGGCGATTACTCTTCAATGTTTCCTGCAGCGTTGATAGTATCTGAATTTCTGTAACGCTTTCTACCTCCCCTAGACTTTCAGTAGTATGTTCATTTGTTGGTTACTGAAGTTCTTCTATCCAGAACATGAATATGTCCGCAGCGTTGCCCATTGTTGTTGTGTTTCAGCTTCCCCGCTACTTCTCATTCTACTGATCCTGCAAGGCACGTATCCTCTATACGTACAATTGAAAAATATTTTCTGTAATGTTACGAAGCTAGGACGAACAACCTTATTATGTGCTGATAATGGGACTGCGTCGCTATAGGGCGTTCCTCTAAATGAACCGAGTTGGTGACGCTAGGAGACTGTTCTATCCTTAACATGAGTAGTATGTAGCGTAGCCCATTAATATAGATTATGCATTAATTGAAGCGCTATGCTATTTCTTCATAGCACACATCTTCTGTAAAGCTGTATGTAATATTTAGGAAGCCGGATTGAACGATCTGTTGGTCTCTGATAGTGGTAATTGTACATGACTATTCTGGATGTTGAAGCTTTCTACTCCATCTGATATTCTGTTGATGAGTTTACTCGAAACTTATCAAATATGAGTTCCTGAACATCAAGAGACTAAATTTTTCCAGCTACCATAATAGCACTGTACATAAACTCCATGTCTGTAAAATGATCGCATGCCTCTTACTTGACTAAACGTAACACCTCGAAAATCTTGCCCTGGACATTGTTACAATAGCTTTATTTGTTCATGGATGTAACTGGTCCTTACTGTAATAATTCACCATCACTTATTCACCCAGCGCAGTTGGGAAAGTAAAATGTTTACTAGTGTAGATCAAAAACCAATGGTCTTTAGACTTGAGGTTTTATTTGAATTATTATTTATCAGGCTCAATCTAGATGTCCGTACTGTTTTGTGGTAGACTTAGAAATAATCTCTGTCTCCATACTGGTACGCTGTATATCTTGGTTTCGTTTGTGCACCAGTACTTTGGGCGATATGTTTAAACTAGCCATGGTGTAGTCTTGATAATATTGTTCCTCGTCCTCCAATTCCTTTGAAGAGCATCTTATCCATCTGTAATTTTTTTTGGAACAGTTATTTATAAATTCTGTCATATGGGATCTTTTCCACCGTTCAACACATGATCAGGTACAAAGCGATAAGTGTCGAAAAGAATGCAATTGATCAGGTGTTTTAATTTTCATATGAAGTGTGTTTTATTTCTCTATATATTTCGTGTTTGTCGTGACGGAGGCGGATGGACGAATCTTCGTGTCACGTGGCGGAAACCATCGCCGAATGTCTGTCGTTCCCAAGTCGATAACAGTCTGCCGCAGAAAACAGTCCAATGCAGCGAACCAGCCCAAACGACGAAAATTAAATACAGTTGATAATATCGAAGAAAAATAAAATTATACTCGTAAATGTAAAATTAAATTCTGTAACCGTTTATGATCTACCGACGATTGCTGTTTCGGTATATTGATGAAATTAAAGTCTCGTAACGTGGTGGTAGCGTGCACATCTTTTACATAAATCTGTGTAACAAATGTGTCTGGTATTTTAAAGTGTATGTAAATACAAGTAAGTAAAATAAGATTTATTTAAAACTTGCCTGTTGAGAAAATATAGACTTGTTGATACCAATTTCCAACTACAATGAGAACGAAATTATTAAGCTGCTAAACTGGAAGTTACTGGTTACTTCTGGTCGTTAAATCTTACGCTTGCTATTAGTTAATACAGAGAATTTTGGTGTTTGTAGAAGGGCTGTAGCAAGATGTCGTCTGAAAGTGAGAAGCACTGCAATTAGTCGTGCAGAAGTGATTGTGTACAAAAAATGCAAATAATAATTTGTATTGAATTGAAAATTACCAGTTTACGACTCAGAGATTATTGCCTAGTGCGAATTCACAATTAATCTCTGGACTACTGTAAGTATTGATCACCAATTACCTTACAGCGATCTGAAATAGAAGTTAAATGGATTCTAATAAAATAATAGCTTCCAGCCACCGACGATCCTTTAGTTAACACAACCTGCTCCCTTTATACATTTTATAATTCCGACAGCTGCGGCGGTACGCACCTGCATTGCGATTAATTAGAAAGGAAGCAGAAGCTCTCTACAACTATTCCAGTGTAGCAGACACGGTCCACTCGGACGTACCCAAAATGATACATGAACTTGTTTCTGAAATTCCAAATGTTATTTTTCAACTTAAGTGTTCAGTATGTAAGACTTTAACTCGTTATCTTAGCACCAAGTGTGATGAAACCCAGGATAATTAGAGATATCAACCACTAGCCTACGTGTCATGCTGCAGCTCGAATGGGCTTATTCACCGACCGCGGAATGTGTAGGCAACAGGACTCACCGAACAACATAATCAAGACGCGCAACATATTCAAGACGCGTGTCTAACTCCTCGTCAGACCACATATAAAAAGACTGATGGGACGCTTCAGCCTTAAAAGTATTCTAAAATTTATAGAAGCCACGGGAAAAGCTTAGAAATGTGAGAAAACAGTGATTAAGGATACAATACAGTCGCCAGCTTTTTTGGGGCAACAACTGTTCCCTAATTTTCTAACTGTTACAACAGAAAATCAGAACTTAACTATTGGGCTGCGTGATAAATACATACCTAACTATATGAAAAAAGTTTTTATGTGGGTATGGAAACTCGGTCAAATGACGCGGAAATTCGCAGATGAAATGCTTGCCACTTCAGCCTTTCATATTGTTGCCAGTGGACATCAAGAAACCCATTATAATTTATTTAATGTATTTTGTGCTATAGAACGACAAAAATTATTGTTGCAAAATAAGAGGAGATGCCAGCTGTTTATGTGATAGGAAAAACGATAATAATTTATCGTCTAGTTGAAGATGAAGTTACTGTAGACAGGGCGCATCCTTGTACTGGACCAGGAGGAAGTTTATCGGCCACGGTTTATTAGAAGGAAACGTCTAGTTATCCTCAAACAACTTACGGAAACCACAGTAATTCTAAAGCTAGACTGAAGATGTGGTTTTGTAAAGGAATGCATAAATAAAAATTTCATTATTTGTTATATACGTAATAATATCGGTATTGCAGTGTAAATTCTAAGGCGAGTTGCTGTGGTTCTTGTTGCGTTTCCATGACTAACATATCGATATGTAACCCTGAATAACTCTTTGTTTATGAAGCGTGTTAGGTATTTTATTCTTTACATGATAGCAGATTTGCGTTGCTCTGCTATACATTGATATGATAAAGTATTTAGATGTGTAATTTAATAAAGTTATTCGAGAAACGAGGAATGCACGAAGACGACTTGTGATGTCATAGCACATTATTGTGGACAACTTTTGAATTCATTCGACACGTTTGAAAGTTTAAAAGAAGGCAGAGAAGAGGAAAAGTAGTACACTTAACACCTGTCGACAAGAAGAATCATCGTGATTTGAATAAAAACAATAATGGAAAAATTAACTGGTGAAGAGAACTAGGCAACATAAAGTATTCTCTTGAAGGTTATTTTGGAAGGTGACAGTTTCTTACGTGGTAAGTGGTATTTTCACAAATCAGAAATAAATGTCGAAGTTAATGATGAAAAATTAGGTACTTGAACAAAAGCGAATTCCAAGGCAAAGAAAAATATGTTTTGTACCTCCTAAAAGGCAATTACTTCCAGTTGTTGTATGTGAAACAGTAAAAAATGGGTGGGAAAATTGCACCCTATCTGTGATAGTCAGTATGTAGGAAGTATTGATTTGCTGCGATGTAAGTTTCATAATATTGAGTGAAAATGGTCAAGTAGTATGCAAGGCCATTTTAAAACAATAGGTGAAGTTCAAACAAAGATGTCTATGCTAAATAAACCAATAGATGAAGTTGATTTGTGTGCACATTTACTTCAGTGATTGGAAAAAGAATTTGATGACATTTACGTGGCTTGGGCTGGTCTACCACAAAACATAGCATTCATTACAGAAAAATGTCTGAATTGCGAGTTAGGAATAGAATGAAAGATGAAGCTAGAACTGAAATGTTTTTACAATCAAAGGGAAGGATACCAACACAGCAACGACGCAAAACTAAAATGGTTCGTATACAAAAGAGACAAAAATAAAGCAAAAGCGACATGAAGAAGAGTTTCTCCGGTGGTAAAAATTGACGTATTTCGAAAGACTGCAAAACAGGCGTACCGTGTTTTAAATGCAAAGGGAACGGTCTTCTATCCAGGAACTGTCCTAACAATGACTATTCCGCAGTTAAATGTAATCATTTTGATTCTGTAACGTTATTCAGTATGAAAGTGTCTTCAAGGGTAATTAATGGAAAACTGTATCCGAGAAATCTGATTTACCTGAAAATGTAGTTATATGGATGTGTGATGAGCCTTACATTGATTGTGGTGCTAGAAACCATATAGAAAATCGTCGAGATTGGTTCGTTTCATATAATTCTTTTGAGGTACCAAAGAAAATTGACAGCAGTAAGAACAATGATCGCATCAAAGCATTTGGAAATGGCTGTATTGATGTTGAAACGTCTGATGGAAAAAGGTGAACTAGACGATAGTTTGACGCTGTGTGGTACTGTCTTCACGGCGCTTGTAATTTAGTTTGTATTAGAAAATAAGAGGGAAAGGTATTTATGAAAGTATCAGAAATGATATCAAAATATGTTATATTACAGAAATATCTTAACAATTGCTGTTACTTTAGTTGAAAGGAAGAATGAACATTATGGCTTCACAGTGACAGTGATTCTGCAGGAAAAGTCTTTTGATATTGAATAAGCTACTGCTCTTCAAAGGTGGCATCAAAGATTTGGGTACCAGAATAAACGACATATACAATCATTCTTAAGAGCACGTGACATCGATATAAAGGTTGATGCTGCATTTTGTGAAGGTTATGTGCTAGGTAATCATCATCGGCTACTTTTTGGTAACTCAGTCGATAAATTTGCGCCCCCCCCCCCCCTCCGTGAACCATGGACCCTGCCTTTGGTGGGGAGGCTTGCGTGCCTCAGCGATACAGATGACCGTACCGTAGGTGCAACCACAAGGAGGGGTATCTGTTGAGAGGCCAGACAAACGTGTGGTTCCTGAAGAGGGGCAGCAGTCTTTTCAGTAGTAGCAGGGGCAACAGTCTGGATGATTGACTTATCTGGCCTTTTAACATTAGCTAAAACGGCCTTGCTGTGCTGGAACTGCGAACGGATGAAAGCAAGGGGAATCTACAGCCGTAATTTTTCCCGAGGGCATGCAGCTTTACTGTATGATTAAATGATGATGTCGTCCTCTTGAGTAAAATATTCCGGAGGTAAAATAGTCCCCCACTCGGATCTCAGGGCGGGGACTACTCAAGAGGACGTCGTTATCAGGAGAAAGAAAACTGGCGTTCTACGGATCGGAGCGTGGAATGTCAGATCCCTTAATCGGGCAGGGAGGTTAGAAAATTTAAAAAGGGAAATAGATGGGTTAAAGTTAGATATAATGGAAATTAGTGAAGTTTGGTGGCAGGAGGAACAAGACATTCGGTCAGATGAATACAGGGTTATAAATACAAAATCAAATAGGGGTAATGCAGGAGTAGGTTTAATAATGAATAAAAAATAGGAGTGCGGGTAAGCTACTACAAACAGCATAGTGAACGCATTATTGTGGCCCAGATAGACACAAAGCCCAAGCCTACTACAGTAGTACAAGTTTATATGCCAACTAGCTCTGCAGATGATGAAGAAATTGAGGAAATCTATGATGAGATAAAAGAAATTATTCAGGTAGTGAGACGAAAATTTAATAGTCATGGGTGACTGGAATTCGTCAGTAGGAAAAGGGAGAGAAGGAAACATAGTAGGTGAATATGGCTTGGGGGTAAGAAATGAAAGAGGAAGCCGTCTGGTAGAATTTTGCACAGAGCATAACTTAATCATAGCTAATACTTGGTTCAAGAATCATAAAAAGAAGGTTGTATACATGGAAGAATCCTGGAGATACTAAAAGGTATAAGATAGATTATATAATCGTAAGTCAGAGATTTAGGAATCAGGTTTTAAATTGTAGGACATTTCCAGGGGCAGATGTGGACTCTGACCACAATCTACTGGTTATGAACTGAAGATTAAAAATGAAGAAACTACAAAAAGGAACTAATTTAAGGAGATGGTACCTGGATAAACTGAAAGAACCAGAAGTTGTAGAGAGTTTCAGGGAGAGCATAAGGGAACAACTGACAGGAATGGAGGAAAGAAAAACAGTAGAAGAAGAATGGGTAGCTCTGAGGGATGAAGTAGTGAAGGCAGCAGAAGATCAAGTAGGTAAAAAGACGTGGGCTAATAGAAAACCGTGGGTAACAGAAGAAATATTGAATTTAATTGATGAAAGGAGAAAATATAAAAATGCAGTAAATGAAGCAGGCAAAAAGGGATCAAACATCTCAAAAATGAGATCGACAGGAAGTGCAAAATGGCTAAGCAGGGATGGCTAGAGGACAAATGTAAGGATGTAGAGGCTTATCTCACTAGGAGTAAGATAGATAATGCCTACAGGAAAATTAAAGAGACCTTTGGAGAAAAGAATATCAAGAATATCAAGAGCTCAGATGGAAACCCAGTTCTAAGCAAAGAAGGGAAGGCGGAAAGGTGGAAGGAGTATATATAGGGCCTATACAAGGGCGATGTACTTGAGGACAATGTTCTGGAAATGGAAGAGGATGCATTTGAAGATGAAATGGGAGATACGATACTGCGGGAAGAGTTTGACAGAGCACTGAAAGACCTGAGTCGAAACAAGGCTCCGGGAGTAGACAACATTCCATTAGAACTAATGACGGCCTTGGGAGAGCCAGTCCTGACAAAACTCTACCATCTGGTGAGCAAGATGTATGAGACAGGCGAAATACCCTCAGACTTCAAGAAGAATATAATAATTCCAATCCCAAAGAAAGTAGGTGTTGACAGATGTGAAAATTACCGAACTATCAGTTTAGCAAATCACAGCTGCAAAATACTAACGCGAATTCTTTACAGACGAATGGAAAAACTGATAGAAGCCGACCTCGGGGAAGCTCAGTTTGGATTCAGTAGACATGTTGGAACACGTGAGGCAATACTAACCTTACGACTTATCTTAGAAGAAAAATTAAGAAAAGGAAAACCTATGTTTCTAGCATTTGTAGACTTAGAGAAAGCTTTTGACAATGTTGACTGGAATACTCTCTTTCAAATTCTAAAGGTGGCAGGGGTAAAATACAGGGAGCGTAGGGCTATTTACAATTTGTACAGAAACCAGATGGCAGTTATAAGAGTCGAGGGACATGCAAGGGAAGCAGTGGTTGGGAAGGGAGTGAGACAGGGTTGTAGCCTCTCCCCGATGTTATTCAATCTGTATATTGATCAAGCAGTAAAGGAAATAAAAGAAAAATTTGGAGTAGGTATTAAAATTCATGGAGAAGAAATAAAAACTTTCAGGTTCGCCGATGACATTGTAATTCTGTCAGAGACAGCAAAGGACTTGGAAGAGCAGTTGAACGGCATTGGGTAGGCGGATATAAGATGAACATCAACAAAAGCAAAACGAGGATAATGAAATGTAGCCAAATTAAATCGGGTGATGCTGAGGGAATTAGATTAGGAAATGAGACACTTAAAGTAGTAAAAGAGTTTTGCTATTTAGGGAGTAAAATAACTGATGATGGTCGAAGTAGAGAGGATATAAAATGTAGACTGGCAATGGCAAGGAAAGCGCTTCTGAAGAAGAGAAATTTGTTCACATCGAGTATAGATTTAAGTGTCAGGAAGTCGTTTCTGAAAGTATTTGTATGGAGTGTAGCCATGTATGGAAGTGAAACATGGATGATAAATAGTTTGGACAAGAAGAGAATAGAAGCTTTCGAAATGTGGTGCTACAGAAGAATGCTGAAGACTAGATGGGTAGATCACATAACTAATGAGGAGGTATTGAATAGAATTGGGGAGAAGAGGAGTTTGTGGCACAACTTGACAAAAAGAAGGGATCGGTTGGTAGGACATGTATTGAGGCATCAAGGAATCACAAATGTAGCATTGGAGCTCAGCGTGGAGGGTAAAAATCGTAGAGGGAGACCAAGAGATGAATACACTAAGCAGATTCAGAAGGATGTAGGTTGCAGTAAGTACTGGGAGATGAAGAAGCTTGCACAGGATAAAGTAGCATGGAGAGCTGCATCAAACCACTCTCAGGACTAAAGACCACAACAACAACAACAGTCGATAAATCAACTGGCACAGCAAAATTAGTCTTTGGCGATAAGAGTGGTAAAATAAAATAAAAGTATTTACATGATTGACAATTTTTCCTTGTGTGTAAGGAAAATTTCTTTGATTTCATATATTTTATGGAAAATATACGAGGTTAAGCAAAAGTTGCCAATATTGATTGAAATGGTGAAAACAAAAGCTGAACTGAATGTTAAAGACTGAACTAGCGATGGCAATGACTTTGATGACGGACGTAAAATGAAATGCTGTGTCACTTTAAATGAAACAGTCTCTGAGTGTGCAATATACACTACAGCAAATACGAAGCTTCTGAATGCTAGAATAGCATTGTCTGTGAGATACTACGTTCGTGGCTTCAGTCAGTAAGGCTTATTTCGAAAGCATTGTCAAGTGATCGAGTACTTGCTGCAGCTGTCACTCTGAACCCAGTTGGGCCAACAAGAGTTAAAAGAAAAACATCAACTGATTTATTTTTGAACAAGGATAATCGGTTTGCTCATCTGAAAGTATTTGGGACAGAAATATTTGTCTGGATTCCAGCACAGAAATAGATGAAGATCGATGCTAAATCTTTGAAGGGTTATATACACTCCTGGAAATTGAAATAAGAACACCGTGAATTCATTGTCCCAGGAAGGCGAAACTTTATTGACAGATTCCTGGGGTCAGATATATCACATGATCACACTGACAGAACCACAGGCACATAGACACAGGCAACAGAGCATGCACAATGTCGGCACTAGTACAGTGTATATCCACCTTTCGCAGCAATGCAGGCTGCTATTCTCCCATGGAGACGATCGTAGAGACGCTGGATGTAGTCCTGTGGAACGGCTTGCCATGCCATTTCCACCTGGCGCCTCAGTTGGACCCACGTTCGTGCTGGACGTGCAGACCGCGTGAGACGACGCTTCATCCAGTCCCAAACATGCTCAATGGGGGACAGATCCGGAGATCTTGCTGGCCATGGTAGTTGACTTACATCTTTTAGAGCACGTTGGGTGGCACGGGATACATGCAGGCGTGCATTGTCCTGTTGGAACAGCAAGTTCCCTTGCCGGTCTAGGAATGGTAGAACGATGGGTTCGATGACGGTTTGGATGTACCGTGCACTATTCAGTGTCCCTTCGACGATCACCAGAGGTGTACGGCCAGTGTAGGAGATCGCTCCCCACACCATGATGCCGGGTGTTGGCCCTGTGTGCCTCGGTCGTATGCAGTCCTGATTGTGGCGCTCACCTGCACGGCGCCAAACACGCATACGACCATCATTGGCACCAAGGCAGAAGCGACTCTCATCGCTGAAGACGACACGTCTCCATTCGTCCCTCCATTCACGCCGGTCGCGACACCGCTGGAGGCGGGCTGCACGATGTTGGGGCGTGAGCGGAAGACGGCCTAACGGTGTGCGGGACCGTAGCCCAGCTTCATGGAGACGGTTGCGGATGGTCCTCGCCGATACCCCAGGAGCAACAGTGTCCCTAATTTGCTGGGAAGTGGCGGTGCGGTCCTCTATGGCACTGCGTAGGATCCTACGGTCTTGGCGTGCATCCGTGTGTCGCTGCGGTCTGGTCCCAGGTCGACGGGCACGTGCACCTTCCGCCGACCACTGGCGACAACATCGATGTACTGTGGAGACCTCACGCCCCACGTGTTGAGCAATTTAGGTGGTACGTCCACCCGGCCTCCCGCATGCCCACTAAACGCCCTTGCTCAAAGTCCGTCAACTGCACATAACGGTTCACGTCCACGCTGTCGCGGCATGCTACCAGTGTTAAAGACTGCGATGGAGCTCCGTATGCCACGGCAAACTGGCTGACACTGACGGCGGCGGTGCACAAATGCTGCGCAGCTAGCGCCATTCGACGGCCAACACCGCGGTTCCTGGTGTGTCCGCTGTGCCGTGCGTGTGATCATTGCTTGTACAGCCCTCTCGCAGTGTCCGGAGCAAGTATGGTGGGTCTGACACACCGGTGTCAATGTGTTCTTTTTTCCATTTCCAGGAGTGTAGTTAGCTATGAGGGCTTTGGCTACCAAGTATACTTTCCAGACACGGATTCAGATACGCTCAGCAGAGACGTAAAATTCAAGGACGAAATATAACAACTACAACTGATGAGAGATATTATCAAGTAAGTCTACGTCAAGACTGTAGTTGATTTTAAACATGTAGCACCATGTAATCTGAATGATGAGGAAATCTTAGACGAAAATATTATTGTACTTAACCATCATGATCCTATTTATGTGACTGAAGATGCAGTTCACATCACTTTAAATGGAGCGAAAAACACATGTGGTCATCGAGTATTGAGGAAGAGAGAAAAGCTTACGCAGAGGTGGCAAATGTCAAGAGATAGAGATACACACATATACAGATGGCGGTGCTATCGCAAACCCAGGGTACAAAAGGGCACTGGCGAAGCTGTCTTTTGTACACAGATGTTCCTTGTGGAAAGATTTACTACGTGATTATGGCCGCAAGACGGGAATTAACAGAGTCTGAACGCGGAATAGTAGTTGGGGCTAGACGCATGAGAAATTACATTTCGGAAATTCATAAGGAATTCGTTATGCCGATAGTGCCAAGAGTGTGTCCGAGAATACGACATTTCAGGCATTATCTCTCACCACGGGCAAGGCAGTGGCCGAAGCACATAACGACCGAGAGCAGCGACGTTTTCGTAGATTTGTCAGAGCTAACACACAAGGAACAGAGCGTGAAATAATCTCAGGAGTCAATGTGGGATGACGACGAACTTATTCGTTAGGACAGTGCACCCAAATATGGCGTTAATGGCCTATGGCAGCAGACGACCGACGTAAGTACCTCTGCTAACACTACCTCGCCTGGGCTCGCTACAATATCTGTTGGATACTTGACGACTGGAAAACCATGAGCTGGTTGGATGAGTCCCTATTTCAGTTGGTAAGAATGTGTGTTATGGTTGGAATATGGCGCAGACTCCACGAAGGTATGGATCCAAGTTGTCAGCAAGGCACTGTGCAAGTTGATGGTAACTCCATAATGGAGTGAGCTGTATTTACGTAGAATGGACTGCTTCCTGATGTCCGGCTGAACCAATCGTTGGTTATGTTCACAGGCAGGTGTGGCCTAGCGGTTCTAGGTGCTTCAGTCTGGAACCGAGCGACCGCTACGGTCGCAGGCTCTAATCCTGCCTAGGGCATGGATGTGTGTGATGCCCTTAGGTTGGTTAGGTTAAAGTAGTTCTAAGTTCTAGGGGACTGATGACCTAAGTCCTATAGTGCTCAGAGCCATTTGAACCATTTTCTGTTTATGTTCGGCTACTTGCACACCATTTTCAGTCATTCGTGGACTTCATGTTGGTAAACAACGATCGGATTTATGTGGAAGATAATGCTGCTTGTCAAGTAGTTTCAATTGTTCGCGATTTGTTTGAAGAACATTTTTTACAATTCGAGCAAATAATTTGGTCATCCAGATCGCCTGACGTAAATGCCGTTTAACATTTATGGGACATAATGTAGAGATCATTTCGTTCACAAAATACTGCGCGGCCAACACAATCACAATTATAGAAGGCTATAGAGACAAAATGGCTCAATATTTCTGCAGGGGACTTCTGACTTGTTGAGTCCATGGCACGTCAAATTCCTCCACTAAACAGATAACAGGATGTCAGACACGATATTAGGAGCTGTCTCATGACCTTTGTGGCCTCAGTGTTGAAGGCAATGTGTTACCAAGATGAACTTTAGCAGAGAAAAGCGACGGTACTGACGGAAGTTCCAAACGACTGTGATGAAGCAGTGAAGTCTTCAGATGAAGAAGAGTAGAAAGCAGCTATGTACGAAGAAATGTACTTATTTTTGTACCTAAAAATTAGTTGATTTATCAACCGGAAGAAAAGTTATTGGTATTAGCTGGATGTTTGCAAAAAATCTGAATAATAATAACGACATTGTCCGCTACAAGGTAGGATCAGTTTTAAAAGGTTTTAGTTGGAAACCAGGAGTTGATACTGTCTAAAATATTTAGTACTGTTGTTAGATTTGAAACAATGAGAGCCCTTTTATGAGTTGCAGTTCAACAAAATTGGAGGATTAAAAGGATTAAACCATTTGAAGTTAAAACAAAATTATTGAATGATACGTTATAGGAAGAAATTTACATGGAACAGCCCCAGGCTTAAGATGATGGAACAGGTCTTGTGTACAGACTACTTCGCAGGTTATATAAGCTTATATGGATTAAAGTTGACAGCAAAATTGTGGTATGTGTGTGTGAAAGAGTACCTTATGAAATTAAATTTACGAGAGAGTAGTGCACGTACATGTATGTATTTTAATGAGAATTTAATCCTTTTATTTCTTGTGTATGATTGATTGATAATGGGATCCGATGAAACTGTTCATAGTTGCACAAAATAATTACAAGAAGAATTTGCTATTGCGATAAGTGAAGTGGATCGCTAGGCTGAAAGATCTGAAAACTGAAGATTAGTCACACTGCATATGCAGAATGAGTGTTGGCAAGATATGGTATGACAGATGAAAATCAAATATCATTACCGACTGAACCTGGATCGGTACCTGATGATTCACTACCAGCTGGTAATACGACACTTACCGAGAGATTATTAGTTTCACGTATTACATTGCAAACACGTCCATATCTGACAAGTGTCGTCAGCAGTGCCTCAAGAGCAGGTGATTCACTTACTGAAGTTCACCTTCAATTGATTACACGAATTCGCCGCTATCTAAAAGATATAATTTGAGATGACAATTAGCTTAGAAAATTAACGTGTTCTGGAACAGAAGCTTAGGTCGACGTCGATTACGTGGGTGAAAAATGGACTGGACGTTCAACAAGTGGAGCTTTAGAGACGTATTGTGATGGACCAGTAATGTGGAAAAGGAAACTTCAAAGATGTGCTGAACGTTCATCAACAGAACTCGAATTAGTTATTGTAAGTGAGACATCATTAGTGTGGCTTGACTACTTATAGAAGGAAACTGACATTATTTTATGTTGAGAGTCATAGTACCATTACATACATAAAAGGTACAGGATTGGAACACGTTATCAGGATGCATGGCACTCAGTAAGAGTAGAATGTGTTTCAGAAAATGTTCATACAATAGACATGTTTGCTAGGAGCTACCACTAATGTCGTTATTAAGAACGAAAACTTTCATTGAAAGTATAAAATATGAACATTGTGGGAGAATGAAAAGGAAGGTATAAAGTAAAATTTCATATCTTATTATACATATAATGATATTGATGTCACTGTGTAAGTACTTAGGTCAGTTGCTATAGTTCTTGTGTTGTTGCCACGGTTAACTTGTTTAATACATAACACCGAATAAATCTTTGTTTATGAAGCATATTAGTTACATATTTTATTATTACTGACAGGTTTGGCCCACAGTCATAGTGAACTTGGGTCCACTATATTAACCACTTGACTATCTGCTCTTCGGTTTAAGGGCACTAAAATACTATTTTAGATTTCAACTTTAATGCCAATACTGCATGCAAAATAGATTTATCTTCAAAACGAACAATACCATGTCGTAATGTAAGGATATTACAACAAAGGACCTAGCCCGAAAATCTTCAAGATACTTGCTAAAAGCAGACGTTATGTATTATAAGAGTTGGTGATACATACCATGAAAATACACTCAAGACACTTGACGCGACGTTAGCACAATAAAATCAAATACGTGTATTCTGATGTTACTGACATAAACATGGAAACATACGAGGAGGAACTTAGTACTATTCACTGAATTCTAATTCTCCTTGAAAAGTGTTATAATCTCGAGTTTATATTATAATTTTTTTTCATGTTGTTCACCAAAAGAAAACATGAGTTTCTGGCATTTAGTGACAGATCTCAAAACGCAGTAATGTAAACAAGCAGATGTATAACCACGTAAAAATTCCAATTATGTATTTAAATTAACCTTGAAAGAAGAAACGGAGTTATATTCAAAGGAGAACATGAACCAAATTTATGTCATCATTCGGTGAAGTGTAAACGTTATGTGGAACTATAAAATAGGTTGAGAACTTTGTCAGAGACTTGCACTTTGACCTTCATAAGGTGTATCCACATCGCCTTACGCGTCTTTGTTCTCTAACCATGTTAGTGGCAAACGTAATTATAACTGCACAACTCTAATTACAAGGGTTATGGGAGAAGTAAACGGATGATGTAAACAAATTTCCCCAGCACTGTGTCTCTGGTGCAGCGGAGTGCCGTGATAAATGCTCACTGGTGGCGCTATTATTCACTGCTACTGTAAACTGGTCCGCAGCTCGTGGTCTCGCGGTAGCGTTCTCGCTTCCCGAGCACGGGGTCCCGGGTTCGATTCCCGGCGGGGTCAGGGATTTTTCACCTGCCTCGTGATGACTGGGTGTTTGTGTCGTCTTCATCATCATCATCAATCATCCCCATTACGGTCGGAGGAAGGCAATGGCAAACCACCTCCACTAGGACCTTGCCTAGTATGGCGGCGCGGGTCTCCCGCGTCGCTCCCCTACGCTCGGTAAACGGAGTATGGGACTCATCATCATCATCATCACTGTAAACTGACACGCTTCTCCCAAAGAGCTTTCGGCACCATACGCACACTACAGTAAGTACGTATAGCTATGACGGTGTAATGCAAAAAATTATGGTAACAAATTTTACAAAAGCTTCTCCTTGATAAATTTCTCTATATGAAATCGGAATATAAGTCGTATATTGTTTAAATGTTCTACTTCACAGATTTATTTGATTTACAAGTTCCTGTACTTTACAACAACGAGAACCTGCACGACTGGTAGAGCTGCTACTCTCACACATAAAAAACCTGGCGCGTGTGAATGAATGTATATATCATAAATTTTCTCCGAGGGCACTGTAAACCCCCACCCCTTACACCATTCAGTATTCGCGCAATTGACCAAGATTATATGTACTTAACATTGAGACAGACATCAGTTATGAAGTGGATATACCAAAATGGTGTTGGAAAGTATGCGAATAATCGCTATTATGGCATGTTGCTCTAATAACTATTGGGGCAATTATCCACAATTAAAGATTAATGATTAGTTTTGATCAGTTAATTGAATGTGTTTACTAATTACGAAACATAAATTTCGTAAAAATTTTATTCTGGCGTGTAATAATATGGTCCCCCAGTCATAAAATGGACAATTGTTTAGACAATGATTGGGTTGGATAGCATTTGAAGCTACATAACAGTCAGTGTTACATACACGTGTGAAAACGGCCATTACACATGAGGTAGCTCAGTTGAATATGCAAGCTATTAAAAAATTAGGTAAGTAGATAACCATTATATACAACACTATAGCATTATTTAAAACCAAATCTCATTGGCTTATATCTTCACGCGACTTGGTAAAGATTAAATACTGTGACCTCACACTAACATTCGCTGTCACTGAGCTTAGCTAACCATTCTTCCCAGATTGTAAAATATCATCATCTGAAACACAATATTTAAAAATGAATGATATCAGAGACGAATGCTGTTCACCAAGGAAGTGCCGAAGTACGATAGCCAAGAGGTCGATACATAAAATTATCAAACTCATAAAGTTGAATAATATGCTTGAATAAGTATATAACCGCGCCCGGGTTTCCAGGTTCGCTTCCTGGCAGGATCAGGGATTTTCTCTGCCTCGTGATGACTGTGTGTTGTGTGATGTCCTTAGGTTACTTAGGCTTAAGTAGTTCTAAGCTCTAGGGGACTGATGACCAGAGATGTTAAGTCCTCAGAGCCATTTGAACTATTTAAGAATCTAATATTTACTTACGTTTGACAGATTCACTGACCTCAAACTTTAAATAACTTAATTTTAGAATTAGTCATTAATACTGCTGCAGTACAAAATTAATTAGTAATTTTGGTTAAGCAGCAAAAATGATTTCTTCAATGTAAAACAATTTTGCTTTAATAACTGCAAATTTACGACTTTTAATTTTAAGAATTTCGCTTTCCCATGGCGTGGTACGAAATTCCAGAAGGAAAATACACTAAACGTTCCTTCTCCTCTTTTGTCACTGCTCTCAATTAGTATCGCATATTCTAAAAAGTATAAAAAAATGAGTTCCACTTCTACCTAACTTTCGTTCGAAGGAATATACGAGTAGCAACTCACCAAAATTTGCTAATTCTGTGGCTGCAGAAAAGCTCTTTCTGATCTCGCAGATCAGAAGTTATTTAAAGGTAACGACACACTTACCAAACCCTCCTAAAATTCAAATAAAAGTACACTTGCCTCACAACAGCTCCAAATGGTAACACTGAGACAAGCTATCGAGAAGCGATTTTTGTTACTGGTACAGTTACATCAACATAAAAGAGTCGGCACGGGAAAATTTCGCCATTACTAACGTCAACGTGTTCTGGCAACTTTTTATTATTCAGTGGAGCAGTATTATATTTTAGCCTGCAGTTTCAACTTCAGCCATCGACCATTGCTGACGGTATGCTTCTCGATGTACTACTTGATTTTGAAACTGAAAAATCTATTAACTCATAGTAACGCAGATAAACGTATCTCATGAATTTAATATTAAGTGCCCTATTGAAACGCATCAACCTCCAGGTGTTACACAAAAATTAATCTGTACTTGTTGCTACGTATGTCATTTCCATCAGGGCCAAATACATGTTTTTTAATTAATTTCTCAAATATACCCTTGTAGTCTTGACGCACATAAATATGGGCTTTAAATTTAACACCCGCTTAAACATATGTTGTGCTTAGGGTAGCATGTTTCCTAAATTTCTGTATTTAATTATTATGATTAAAACTACTCATTGAAATTTTTGACTCACACACAGCAAATAGATTGATGTGTTAACTAACACTAGTGTAGATCGCACCGTCTCAGTTATTCTCAAGAAGTCGTCCATGCTGTATGGCAGAGTACAACTTGTTAACTGCGACTTATCGTTCTGTTGGCTCTCAAACCTTTACTTCCAAATTTTTTTCAGGGATGAAATTATGGATACTTAAACTGGGAAACTGAGAGACTGGTAAGTCTCCTGTGGTTCCGTTTCCCCTTTGTTGACATCTTCATGATATTTGTAGATAGAATCTAAAAGATTCTATCTACATCTATCATGGAAGACCATCACGATGAGCGTCAACTGGACAGTTGGCTGAGGGATGGCCCCAGGATTAATATAGTTTGCCTAAGAGATAAGTGAATCAAAAGGGAGTAACTTCCTCATCGAAAATCGATTTCAACTACTTTCCACGAATGCTCTTCTCAAATACACTTTCGTCCTAATGAATTAATCCTGGTATACATCAGAGGCCTGAAGGGACGAGAGCTTAACTGTTCTTTAGAGTCACGAACCTACAACTTTTATCAGGGTGTCTCATTCCAAGGCTCTAATTTATGCAGAGAGAGAGGTGGGCGTAATTTAATGATCACTATTTTTTCTCATGTCTTTAAAGTGTTCTTTCTTTTCTTACGTCTTTGTAACGCATCAGTGCAGTATCGATGTGGTTACTTTCGACTTTGGCGTGGTTAGTTTAAACGCTTGCCTAGTGCCCTTCCTGTCACTGCCCGGTTACTCCTTCTGCAGGAATGTGCACACCCAGCCTTTGTCTTGCATTACTGATGTGAAAGTGAGCGAAAGTTGTAAGACGTCGTAATCTCCTGATCTTCATTGCTTACATATTCCGCCCTCACAATCATATTCCGCACATCAAGACGCTTCATTCGAACCCAAACTAGATAAAGTAAAGTCAATGTTGTATTAATTCATGTAAACGATATGCAAATAACAAGTAAGCGCACCGTGGCTGAAATACTCGAGGCTGGTGTACACACACACACACATTAATGACACGATGGTCACAAAAGCTTTTAGTTCAGGAGAGGCAAACACCGCACGCCAGGACGCCAGTCCCTTCAGACGTTTACACAGGGAGCTATTCTACGTCGGCTGGCGGCAGCCTCTGGAGCGGACAGCGTTTGCGCGAGGAAAAGAAGGAACGACCCCATGTTTGGCTTAAAAGCAAATTCGGCTACATTGTGTGGGAGCGCCCAACCTATACATTCTTTACAAATATAGCAAGCAGTTTCAGAGATTTTCACAGGGAGACAGCAAACGCCAAACGCCGATGCTACAGATTTCCGGATTGGTCGCTTTAAACGAAACATCATTCTCCCGTTTTAGAAGAGTAATGCTGATTGGCAGACGATATTTCTGATACATTGAGCTGAAGGAGTAATGGAAGAGACTGAAAGATATACCCTTTCACATCTGGTGTGGAGAGGCGCCGTTCCGTTGTCGCTCTTGAACCGAGAACACGTAATGAGCGTGTGCACACTCGTACGTGCACTCAAAGAGCGAGGAACAAGTCTCTCCTCAGTACTTCACTGGGAGAGCACCTCTGTCGAGAGCGAATCGAAGTGCTGGTCTATATTGAGTCCTTGCGATTAAGTGTCGTTCACTGTGTTGACCGCCACACTTCTTGGCGGTGTAAACGGACAGAATATAGTTAAAGGCCTGTGAGCGAATTTTTGAGTGGAATCGCAGTGGACTGGTTATCTGACGGTGTACCACGCCAATAGCTAGACTAGGGGCGAATAGGAGTCATTGATTTCATCAAGGCGTAGGGAGAGTTTGATTGGCGAAGGTCAATCCAGATAGAACAAGAGTTATCTTAATTGTCAGCTTCGAGCGGCGCAGAGAGCAGTCATCGCAGCTTACTGTATTGTGTGCTGCAGCTCTCGCGAGCCCCATATTTCCTCCACAACAGTACACTTCACTGAATTTCACATGCGACAGCCTCGACCACACCTAGCAACATTCTAATGGATAATTATTCAAGTTGAGTAGGTGCAGCTCTCAGCCATTCTGCCAAGTCAATAACAATCTCAAACTTTGTATTTCTTTGTATTTCATTAGCGAATCCTATCCTTAAGAGGTAACTTCACATTCTGAAAAGAACCTGGAAATAACGTGTTTAGTTCATAATTAAAAGTGCCATTGTGATTACTCAGAATTTTTTCAAAATAAATAATAATTTTCGTTAGTTTCATGTTTTTCTTTTCACTAACTAGCACTACTCCAGTGCCCAAGTATCCCACTAGTTACGTACGAAATTTTGTGAATTTTTGTGTCATTTCCTTACAGCGGAGACTCCAGATGATATGTATTGCTGAAAGTTTTTCAGGCATATCTCTTTAGAACGTTAGGAGCGTCTGTCTGAATTCTGTAGTAGTGTGGAAGTGGAAATTGCATCTTGCAGGAGCCACAGGGTAAAGGGTACATCTCAGATTAATTCGTCACCACACAAAATGGCGACCCTGCCAGGATAGATAAACTGGTAAGCTACCAGGGTAGGAAAGTGTCAGGATAGTTAGGTATGGCAGTTCGCAGCAGTAGCACTTTGAAAAACTTTCTTTCATGTATTAAATAGCTGTTTGCAAAGATTGGGATCAGAATAGATACAGGTAGTGAAGAAAGCAGAATTTTAGGAAAAAAGGCCTGTGTTATTGTGTTGGAAAATTTTACATTTTTTTATGATTTTTGTGTAGCTATTACGGCATAGGATTTTCAGGTGATAGGCACAGACGCAGAGTGACGCAGAGACGCAAGGTGACGCAGCATCATATAAGTTAGAAATAATAAATAAAATTTATCTTCCTTTGCTAGCGCACAGGTGGAGAATGGAGACTGTAGCAGAGCAGACAGAACATTAGCCAGGAAGTCACGACGTTGTTGTTGTTGTTGGTTCAACCGACTGGTAAGTGGTCGTATAGTTTTGTAGATAGGATTGTGGTGTGTTGAAAGAATTTCCATGTTAATGAGAGCACAAGCCGTAAGGTTCTGTGAGAGATAGCAAGTAGACAAGATGGGGCAGAATCAAACAGATAGACAGTAAGTAATCGAGTTTATTGAGAATAGGACAGAAGGTGAACCTGAGAATAGGACAGACGGTGAATCAGAGAATAGGACAGTCGGGGAGCTGCAGAATCAGCAGGATCAGTTAGACTGGGATGAAATTGAGGCAGATCAGATGGGAATCGAAGGGACGAGAACATCGAATTTCCAGAGTATGAAATTCCAGGGAGGGCACATTCTAAGCCAGAAACAGACAGCCCACGTAGGAAATTAGAAGCGAAACGAGCATAGAAAAAGCGTTTGTTTGCCGCATATTCAGGGACAGAATACGCGTCAATACAGTCAATGAAACGGCAGTTAGGTAACGTTCAAAGAGAAGTAGACAGTGAGGAAGAGGGGGAACATTTAGAATACGTCGAACCTATCGTACACATTTTAAATATGTCCCAACAACAGACACAGAATTTTGCGGAGTTACGAGCGCCACGAAAATGTTCCGTAACAGACGCAACTGTACCTGCAATCACAAGACGTACACAACAGAGAGGGCAGAATGCGGAGTTGCTTGCGCCAAGTAATGGTTCGATGACAAACGCAACTATTCCTCAATACAGACAGCATGGGATATTGCAGTTATCAAACTTAGAAACGCCACAGCATAGCCCAGTAAACGACGTATCTGATCGAGTAGAAAACAATAGATAGAGAATGCACAGTTCAGCAGAAGGTAGTGTTACAGGACAGGACGCAATCATGGAGATGTTGCAGAAAATGAACGAAAGTATGATGAAACAGAATACACAGATAACAAAACAGTATCAGCAATTGAAAGAGGATAATCAGGCTATTAAGACACCGATCCAACAGGTTCAAGTCCAGATGGAAGAAGGGATCGCCAGAATTGATAGTCAAATCACTCAGATAAACAAAGACGGGAAAGAATCAAGAGAAGGAATTCAGGTACCAACACAAGGTCAGCAGCAGATACGCACTGGCGTGGACAAGGTCCAACTGAACATCGTAAACGTTGACAAAAAGGTGGAACGTTTTACGAAAAAAGCCACTCGAACAGCAATACAAGTTTCGGAAGAACAAGCAATTGAAAGCAAGGACGCAAAGGTTGCACTGAAAAAATATGATCAGCGGATCAATAAAATAGAACTTAAAAAACAAAGATCAGTTTGAAAAGCTTCGAAAAGAGTTAATACAAACTATCGAAGAAAAGATAGAGACCGATTACACCTGTAGCGAAGCAACTGACACGTCAAGCATTAATTCAGTACATGAACACGCGCCGTCTAAGAAAGTTCAAGTAGAACCAAGGCTAAACGTAACACTCGAGCAGAAATCGAAACAGAAAACCTCGATTAAAGTAATACATGACATGCCACAGGACCAGGCACAGTATCTAGAAAAACGGAACACATACATTCAGCCGATACCAAACGAAAGACAGGCAACTGAACCAGTAAATCCAACGACACAACATAATAGCAGCACAGGTACTATACCGCGAACGACGAGAGTAGAAACACACGAAGAACGCTTTTGTTCACCAATGATGCGATATGAGTCAGGAAATTGAGAATAGGCAGACAGGCAGTAGATTACTAGAGACTATACACGACGAAACAAGCAGTGGCAGATTATTTGAGGTCTCGCGGTTCTAGGCGCTCAGTCCGGAACCGCGGGACTGCTACGGTCGCAGGTTCGAATCCTGCCTCGGGAATGGATGTGTGTGATGTCCTTAGGTTAGTTAGGTTTAATTAGTTCTAAGTTCTAGGGGATTGATGACCACAGATGTTAAATCCCATAGTACTCAGAGCCATTTGAGCCATTTTTTTGATTATTTGAGTCCATGAATGAGCCATAAACCGGATTTATGAGTAGATATGATACAGAACACTTCCCTACAGTTAGAAAATTTCAACATTTCAAGGGAGAAGGCGGTAGCTTGTATGCACGCACATTCATCGATCAGTTTCAAGTAGGCTTACCAAACCTCTGGAGCGTAGCTCACAAACTTGACTTCATTTGTGCACACATGTCAGGGACAGTAGCAGAGGTGATACAAAAGGTCGCGGCTACCTGTATATCTTACCAACAGTTCAGAACAGCATTTCTCGAAAGATATTCGTCTAAGGAGGTGCAAAACAAAATTAAATATGAGTTACTTCAGATGACACCATATGAAAACTCAGGGGAGAAAAGCGTGGTAAAATTCTTTGATACAATGGAGAAAAAGAATCAATGCCTAGACAAACCATACAGTAACGGAGAGCTGATACGTCTATGTAGAATGAAATTACCGGTAAAGTATCAACAGGCGACAGTAGGAAAAAATGAAAATAGCGAAGAATTCAAAGAGATTTTAAGGGACCATGAATTTATGTTTAAAGAAGACGAAGTGAATGAAGAAAGAAAGGAAAGAGAACAGCAAAAGGAGAGGAGTAGGAACGAATATTCCAATAATAATAATCGTAATCCTAACATCAATAATTTCAGGCAATTTAACAGACTAGGACAGCGGCACAATGGAGACAATTGGCAAAGAAACGGGGGAGGATATGGGTTTAGGAATCAAAATGCCAACGTTCAAGGGTACTTTGAAACAGGTCACGATGTCAGAAACAGCAACTGGCGAGACCAAAGCGCGAATAATTACAGAGACAAGAACAACACAGCAAAGGGAAACCAGATGTATAAGTTAGGCCACCTAATACTGCAAAACGTAAAGATTGAATTGAAAAATGCGGAAGAGGTTAGGAAAACTAACGTCCACCCTATCTTGTACTATCCACTAAATAAAAGTTAAATTAATAGGTCAACAACACAATAATTAAAAGGAAAAAACACACAATACACACTAACAATATCTTGTAGTATCAAATACACTACAACATGCACACAAACAATAAATGGTACACAACAATTAAAAGAATGAAGAAGTGGTAGAACATGATTAGAATAAAGAAAGGAAATCACATATATTCAATAATTTTTGCCACAATCAGAAAATTTTTGCATTATATAAAATCAGATTTTTTTGTAAATAACAAAAATTGCAAACATTTCTATGCGTCAGAGGGACATCACCAGCTCCCTTAACACCAGATGCTTCGAGATAGCGACAGAGAGGGTACAGACATGTTGAGAAAGCACTTAGGGCAACAACAACAACATGAAGACCAACTCCACACTGGAAATGCAGCTTTTAACCAGGTTGGACATCAGCACGACAATGCACAGCACGGACATTTCATATGTCACGACACTGCTGCACAACGGAAGAGCGTGGGGAGAATCATAAGATGACGAGACGACAATGAAGGTACAAAACATTACTAATATCTACAAACTTATCAAGAAACATTTGGAAAGGCGGTCAGATCCTACAAATCCTATATCACTCCTACACTAAAATTCACATATTCCTAGCCCAAGAAGAACAGAAGAATGCAAGGAAGAAGAGAAGAACAGAAGATGAAGAAGGGCAGAAGACAGCAAGATACCTTTCTCTGCTATCCTACAAAGGAAATTGCTACAAACGTCTTTCCATGAACTTTGAGGCATGCCAGCTACTACAACCACCTCTCCAAAAATAAACCTTGAATCGTCAAACCAATACATGCGAACGGCAAACGGAATATTAAGTGGTACCAACCAACATTATCCAGGAATAAATTCAGCCAAATGACCAGTATTCTCCCTACCACATCATCAAATTGCCATACCGAACCAGGTGTGAAGTACCAAGATGTCACAGCACAATATTGGGTGACGATCATCAGTAGTCAGCTACAATCATCGAACTGCCATACCGTCCCAGGTGTGACAGCAAAGGAGTACCAAGACATCACTGTTTATGCAGTAAACCACAGTCATCATCATCAGTTAAAAGTACCACTCCATGATGACAATGTCAACAAGACCCGGCATCCCTTGCTAGAGTGCCTCTCTCGTGATCTGTGACACCCATACAAATGAGGCAACGCCTTCAGCATTTCAGTGGGGATCGTCGAGCACAGAAACTACGCAGCACAAATCGAAAAAACTGAAAAAATACGAATATAGAGTTAAGAAAATGATATATTTGTAAAAATATTTTTTCCTTTAGTAAATGTAATTATTTTATCACGTATGTAAAGCCCATAATGTGACAGAGACCTTAAAATATTAGATAAGGAATATTAATTAGTATAGTTATATAATCTCACAAACACATGGAAAGTCCATTTATTTCTTTTATATGTAAAATTAGAAAAGGACTTATGGAGGATTTTTCTTCTTTAAGTAACATTCAAAAACAGCTTTTTGGGGTAATAATATTAATACCAAGCATAGAATTAAGAGGAAACGCTTCTTCATTCTTACACGAAAAAGTAACACATAAAGAGAAAGATAATGCCTAAATAAGAAAAAAACAAAGTCACACAACAGAGCTTTTGCGAACATTCACCCAAAGCTTAACTAAAGAAAAAATATAACCACACTAAAACATGATACACTGTACACTAACGAGTATAGGAAAATTAATATTGGAATAATAAATTTTTCGAAATGAAAAAGAAAAACAGAGACACCTACTGGCAACAACAGAGAATCACAACTTTTGTAATGTCTATATTTGCCGAACAACAAAACATAAACTGAAGAATTAAAAAAATAGAAACAATAGCTATAAAGAAATCATTAGAAAACTTTTTAAGAATGGTTGAGAAAAGTTTATTGGAAAATCTAAAAGAAAAATTTTTCCCTGATTCTGTTAATGTTTTCCTCGGCATTGATAAACCCCAGACAAAAATTTAATTAGAGGGAGGGAGGTATGCAAGACGTCGTGGTCTCCTGACCTTCATTGCTTACATATTCCGCCCTCACAATCATATTCCGCACATCAAGACGCTTCATTCCAACCCAAAGTCGATAAGATAAAGTTAATGTTGTATTAATTCATGCAAACGATATGCAAATAACAAGTAAGTGCACAGTGGTTGACATACTCGAGGCTGGCGTACACACACACATTCCAGACGCTACGGTCACAAAACCTCTTAGCTCGGGAGAGGCAAACACCGCATGCCAGGACGCCAGTCCCTTCAGGGAGCTATGTACGTCGGCCGGCAGCCGCCCGTGGAGCGGACAGCATTTGCCCGAGGGAAAGGAGGAACGACCCCATGTTTGGCTTAAAAGCAAATTCCGCTATATTGTGTGGGAGCGCCCAACCTATGCATTCTGTACAAATATAGCAAGCAGTTTCAGAGATTTTCACAGGGAGACAACAAACGCCAAACGCCGATGCTACAGATATCCGGATTGGTCGCTTTAAACGAAACATCATTCTCCGGTTTTAGAAGAGTAATGGTGATTGGCAGACGATATTTCTCAGACCTTGAGCTGAAGGAGTAATGGAAGAGGCCTACAGATATACCCCTTCACATCTGGCGTGAAGAGGCGCCGTTCCGTTGTCGCTCTTGAAGCGAGAACACGTAATTAGCGTGTGCACGCTCGTACGTGTACTCAAAGAGCTAGGAACAAGTCTCTCCTCAGTACTTCACTTGGAGAGCACCTCTGTCGAGAGCGAATCGAAGTGCGACTCTATATTGAGTCCTTGCTACTAAGCGTTGTTGACTGTGTTGGCCGTCACACTTATTGTGCGGTGTGAATGGACAGAGTTATAGTTAAACGCCTGCAAGCGAATTTTTGAGTGGCATCGCTGTGGACTGTTTATCTGACCGGTGTACCACGTCAATATTAGACTAGGGGTAAAGAGGAGTCCTTGATTTCATCAAAGTGTAGGGAGAGTTTGATTAGCGAAGATCAATCCAGATAGAACGAGTGTTATTTGTCAGCAGCGAGCGTCGCAGACAGCAGTCATTGCAGCTTACGGTATTGTGCGCTACAGCTCTTGCTGGCCCCATATTTCCCCCACAACAGTACACTTCACTGCATTTCACACGCGACAGCCTCGACCATACTTAGCAACATTCTAATGGATAATTATTCAAGCTGAGTAGGCGCGGCTCTCAGCCATTCTGCCAAGTCAATAACAATCTTAAATCCACTGAGCATTCACCATACCCTCATCCTGACATTGGATCGCCACTTTGCGTAATGTGATTCATCACTTCACACAACGTTTCACCACTGTTCAGTCGTCCAATGTTTACGCTCCTTACACCAAGTGAGGCTTGATGGGTTGTTTATGAGCTGCCGCTCGAGCATGAAAACCAAGTTTTCTCATTTATCGTCTAACTGTCATGGTGCTTGCAGTAGATCCTGATGCAGTTTGGAATTCCTGTGTGATGGTCTGGATAGATGTTTGCCTATTACACTTTACGACTGTCTTCAACTGTTGGCGGTCTCTGTCACTCAACAGACAAGGTAGGCCTGTACGCTTTTGTGCTGTGCGTGTCCCTTCACGTTTCCACTTGATTATCACATCGGAAACAGTGGACCTAGGGACGTTAAGGAGTGTGGAAATCTCGCGTACAGACCTGTGATACAAGTGACACCCAATCATCTGACCACGTTGGAGGTTCGTGAGTTCAGCAGAGCGCCCCATTCTGCTCTTTCACGATATCTAATGACTATTGAGGCAGTGGGTGGCAGCACAATGCACCTAATATGGAAAACGTATATTTTTTGGGGTGTCCGGATACTTTTGGTCGCATAGTACGTGGCGAGAAAAAACAAATGCTCGAAATGGCTTTAGAGGCCTTAATGTCCAACAGCCCCAAAAATGTTTCTCAAGGTTTGCACAGATCAAGGCTCACCAACATGGAGAAGCATCTGAGAAAACTTGTATTATAATAAGATACAGCTTCTGAATGTCTTTCGACTTCCGACAGGTGACTCTCCGTGTGATCAAAGAGAGGAACTAATGTGATGTGACGTAATATACCTTACTTTTTATGTCTTCTCTCCTGCCTGTTACTTAGATTTATACGTATTAATGAAACGTAATATTTATGAAACATAAGATCTGTGACTGATGTCTCTACCTTTTGAAAGTTTTACAGCTACTTGGAATGAGGTGGTGAAATGCCCCCTTAGAACAATTATACATGACTGTGCTTAAACTGACACACTATATCTTTAGCGCAACGCAGTCTGACTTTCAAAAATCCTTACAAAAAATGGCCCTGACTAACATTAACCTATAGCTTTCACAAATCACTTACCTCACCAAAAATCTTCGTTACTCGAACTACTGCAATACAGCGAGTGCCACTATTGCCAGCGAAATAAAAGATTCAACTACTGAATACTGATAGGCATAGTTAGCAAATGAAAGATTTTGATAGAGAACAAACAATGTATTTACCCTAATATCATCAAAAGTCATAATATATATAGCAGTTCATGACATCCAGTCTTACAAGTTTCAAAACTCCGCCATTTCTCTCCCCACATCCACCACTGCTGGCGGCTCACCTCCAACTGCAGAACGCTACGCGCTGTTAACAGCCAACAGCCCAACAGTACAATGGCAGACAACAATGCAAACTAGCCACAGACTTCACACAGCACAGCCAGTGATTTTTATACAGAGCGCTACGTGACGTTACCAATAAGAAAACCTAAACAGCTTACTTACAGTGGCAACGTGGACTTTTTTGAAAGTAATTTTCTTTTATGCCTTACACTACCAATTTCCCTGGCCAAGATGGGTAATCCACTCTCATGCAGTTTTGTTCTTATCGTAGGATCTCATTTCAAATGATTTTGACGACAAGATATTTTATCGAATTCGGCTTAGGAGGAGAGTTGGCGGCGTACAGCTCCTGATTACCGGACGACACTCTGAGTTGAATCCCGAGACTCAGTGGAATAAGCGTCGGTTAGAAATAATAATTACTGTTACTCAAAGAAAAGATAGATCTTCTGATGGGGTCATCAAGATGATGTAATACTAGCTTATGATAATAACAGGTGCTGTGCAAACCATAGGCGACTACGAGGACGGGGGCATAGAGTCGGCCATAGTAGCGTCCAGCTCCATAGCTGAAACGTCAACTCATCGACTAACAGTTCGCCGAAGTGGCGTCAACTAAAAGAGTCGCATCAGGCAATCGGAGTACCCGAAGGGAGGGCCACGCAAATTTTCTTTTATGTGACACAGCGAAGCTCACAGAACCGGCTGACCATATCATTGAGAATAGAGTGCCGTTTGTCGCAGTGCTATGTCAAAGAAGGAGAACGTTCTACGAAAGTTAAAGAACGATATCTGCATTATAGAGGATAGAACCGGACCCGAGTTAGTTCTACCTGGAATAGTTTCAAACCAACTGTTATTAAATTTTATTAGGAATTTTCGTCATTTAAAATTAGATGAACGAGATGCACACATGAATGTTATCAGATTTTTCTTAAGATTTCCTTGTTCACTCTTACAGGCACACAAGAGTGCCAAAGTTTGTCTCCACGGTTTATGAGCAGTGAAGTGCTGTTGTACGTTTTTCGCTCAACGTCGTATTTAGTCTGAACTATCTGGGTTGCATATAAAGCTATGTAGGTCAATTACAGGCGAACGTTCGCTAATATCGCCAGATGTTGCGTTAAAAAGTAGTGGAAACGGAAGCTGAAATGTAAATAATTTCTAATAACGGATTTTTGAAAGAGATTTCCTTAGGCTTCGTAGAAAATTTTGTAATATTTCTTATTTATGGAAGGAACTACCCACGTTTCAGTTTAAGATTATTATGGGAATAATCAGCATAACATTTTCGCCTTCATTCTCTCCTTGCCCTGTAATCTCGAAAAAAATACTTCATTATTTTTAAGTGGTGAGAGAACAAGACAGAGAGTTGTTTTCGACGAAACGAGTATTTGTAATTTCAGATAGTGACTGAAAGAAATACTTGTAGTCCTGTGAGGTAGGTCACGTGCAAATGAGAGGGATTGGGATTGCTGCTCGTATGTCACATCTTAAACATTACAATATCTTTCACTGAATACTAATGAAATAGGTACATAACTTGAGAATGATTAAAGTGGACAAACATCTTGCGTCTAGGCACATGTTCAGTGTACGATAAGTGTGTCCACGTTTTGATAGTACTATTTTTCTAAGCAGGAAGGGAAGAAAAGTCAAGATGTAGAAATAATGCATACATTTAACGTGTACTTATCATGTGTGTAGTTTTCATTGCGGGTCATCTATCGTCAGACCGATGGTTTCCTTTCCCGTACGAGTGTGACAGGGTCGTCTTGCTCACGAGGTCTTATACTCGAGCCACGATTTTCCCGCTGCCCCACTTCAGAGCACCTGCCTAGGCCTCGGGTAAAGAGCGAGTTCAATGCGTTAAGCTGACTGCCTCTAATGGGAATGGCGCAGTTGCCCTCTCTTTGAATGTGGGTACAGGTTTCGTACTCAGCACAGATTTTCCACGGATTTCTAGCAATGATTGGCTGCATTTTACTAAAATGCCGATTTAACGTTACCGAGCACAACGAAAAATGCTGTAGCCTTATCGATCACCAAGCAACAGTCACAGCCTACCACATACAGTCCCGCTGACTTTTGTTACTCCACGACAGTATCGCCTCAAGCGGCCAGCAAGCTACATTTCTGAACACGATTTCCGATGAGTGCGAATAGTATCTTTCATACTGATTTTTAACCTACATTTTTACAATGGAGAGCGTATGTAGTGCTTTAAAGTCGACAATAACTAAAAAATGAGACCACATTTGTCTTACTTTAGTTTTCTGGAAGGTATGAAATGGTACATTACACAGCGTTGTATTTACCACTCTCTTGTCACCTACATATGTTTATTGAAAAATGTCGTTTTCTTTTAAGAACAAAAAGTGGTTAGTAAACAGCAGAGAACCCGACTTTTTGCCGAAGGACGTCGTATATCTACTCAACAACGTGAAGCTTTATTCACTACACTTCAAGCCAAATCAGTGACCATGGAACGTAGGAAACTTGTATGGAATGCATACTTGAGTTACGTAGCGTACCAAACAAGCCATCAGAGCTGTAGCTGAAGGGAGAACCACACATATGTGATAATGAAACGTTAAAAGTAGTAAAACTGTTGCCCAATAGTGAGAAACCAATTCCAGTATTGTTGCTTCATCTGATCCACAGACGGCAAAGTCTTCGACAGATTCGCTTTCGAAGAAAAAATAGTTACATTTTCAAAAATATTCAATTAGAATGTCGAGTGAAGTGTGAGAATGCGTGAATCATTAGACTAATACAAAATTGTTAAGTCAAGGAAGGAGCCAGTCACAGCTAGATCAGACAGAAATATATGCTTCTCATGCATGAAATATGTGACTGTATTCTCTTGGATTCAGTGGTATAAGCTGCAATTCTACACGAATTCGAAAGTTTTTCTTCATGAATAAGTTGTAGCTTATGTCAATGAATCAGTGAGTTTCAGCTGTTTTACATTGATATCACGATAACTCACGTCTCTTGATAATTTACTGGTGCCTGGATAGCAAAAATGTGATACCTCTTTCGTCAATTAAGCAGAAAAATCGTTATAAGAAACGTTAATCTTAAGGCTGCTTTCTTGTCTCTAGGGGCGCAAGTATCGTTCCGACTCTGAGACGGTAACAATTTTTACAGCAGTGAGCGAAGAGACTGTTCATGTCAGACTGTGACATACCTTTGTTTGAATGTTACGCCGTCCATGCCAAACTTCATTGTTTCCTGGGTGCAGCAGTGTCTTCGGAGTCGTCCTGCACCTTTGTCGAAAAGAGTAGAGATTTTGCCCCGGGTCTCATCTACGTGATTTCCTCGAGCTGCCCTTATCGAGCTGCAGAAAGAGAGGCTGGTCCAGTAACCCGAAGTGAGGACCGCCAGTTCCCAGTGCAACATAAACGTGGCTTCAGAATTCCCGCCCGCCATCCTTTACCAATTTCCAGAAACCACGCAGTGTGAAAGTTCTTGACAGTTTGTGTGTGGACAGGGAACACACTGAGGCTCGCTGACTTGCCATTCAGTTTTACACTGCAGAGCTATTGCAGTAGAGTGAAGAACACGGCAATGTAATAGTCGAAAAGAGAAAATACGACTTCCTGTGCTAGAAAGAAATGCCACGATCGAAAAGTTGTCATTTTCAGTAATTTGGCCCTTCTCAAACTCTGTGGGATGCAACAGGTTATCAAACTCGCCGTGAGTTACACTTTACCCAAGCAAACAATGAAATTAAAGACATTTTGTATGACTTCAATTACGCCAATCAACAATGAAAATTAGGAGATAAGATATGAGAATGACACAATAAAACCATTGAGCTAACCATTAGACCTCCGGGTTTTAGGTAAGAATCTGATTTGTTCCTCATTAAATAAAGACAATAGAAGCTGTACATACACGAATTACGCCAATTTATGGTCGAAAACGATAGTTTTATAGCATCTAAAAATACCTACCTGTTGTTGTTGTGGTGTTCAGTCCTGAGATTGGTTTGATGCAGCTCTCCATGCTACTCTATCCTGTGCAAGCTTCTTCATCTCCCAGTACCTACTGCAGCCTGAATCTGTTTAGTGGATTCATCTCTTGGTCTCCCTCTATGATTTTTACCCTCCACGCTGCCCTCCAATACTAAATTGGTGATCCCTCGATGTCTCAGAACATGTCCTACCAACCGATCCCTTCTTCTAGTCAAGTTGTGCCACAAGCTCCTCTTCTTCCCAATTCTATTCAATACCTCCTCATTAGTTATGTGATCTACCCATGTAATCTTCAGCATTCTTCTGTAGCACCATATTTCGAAAGCTTCTATTCTCTTCTTGTCTAAACTATTTATCGTCTACATTTCACTTCCATACATAGCTGCACTCCATACAAATACTTTCAGAAATGACTTCCTGACACTTAAATCTATACTCGATGTTAACAAATTTCTCTTCTTCAGAAACGCTTTCCTTGCCATTGGCAGTCTACATTTTATATCCTCTCTACTTCGACCATCATCAGTTATTTTGCTCCCCAAATAGCAAAACTCCTTTACTACTTTAAGTGTCTCATTTCCTAATCTAATTCCCTCAGCATCACCCGACATAATTCGACTACATTCCATTAGGCTAATTTTGCTTTCGTTGATGTTCATCTTATACCCTCCTTTCAAGACACTGTCCATTCCGTTCAACTGCTCTTCCAAGTCCTTTGCTGTCTCTGACAGAATTACAATGTCATCAGACACCTCAAAGTTTTTATTTCTTCTCCATGGTTTCTAATACCTACTCCGAATTTTTCTTTCGTTTCCTTTACTGCTTGCTCAAGATGCAGATTGAATAACATCGGGGAGAGGCTATAACCCTGTCTCACTCCCTTCCCAACCACTGCATCCCTTTCATGTCCCCCGACTCTTATAACTGCCATCTGGCTTCTGTACAAATTGTAAATAGCGTTTCGCTCCCTCTATTTTACCCCTGCCACCTTCAGAATTTGAAAGAGAGTATTTCAACCATTATTGTCAAAAGCTTTATCTAAGTCTCTACGTCTGCAAATGCTAGAAACGTAGGTATGCCTTTCCTTAATCTTTCTTCTAAGATAAGTCGTAGGGTCAGTATTGCCTCTTGTATTCCAACATTTCTACGGAATCCAAACTGATCTTCCCAGAGGTTGGCTTCTATCAGTTTTTCCATTCGTCCGTAAAAAAAATCCAATTTTAAAAATCCAATTAAGTAAAAAATTTTATAAATAACATTCTCTCTTGGTCTTCCCAGCTAAGTACTACTCAAATACTTTATCGAAAATTGTTTTTTATAACACCTAAAATAACTAATTTCACGTTAGAACCTGATTATACAACATTTTTAAAAATCCCAAAACTACCTTACACTTCATGTTAGAACCTGAGTGCATCTAATTTTTAAAAATCCAGTAAAATAAAATTTGTGTGGCTAAAACTACTGTTCTGGTCTTCCCGGCTACTTGGAGAACAGTAATTGAATGATAACTAAGTTTGTTTGCATGTGAGAACGCCAGTCGTAAGTGAGAGGGCGACAGCATGCGCCAGGCTGCTCCAGCCCGCCCTGCTCAACAGAGCGTTGCCGTTCGCTGTGAACCGTCAAATGTGCCGGCAGGGCACGGGGGAGCCTTCTGATCTGCCTCCGGCGCCTCCCTGCCCTGTCGGAACAGTCGGTCAGCGTGCTGCTTGGAGGCAGTGAAATATCTCACACGACACAGTGTTTGTGGAAAGTCAAGCATGCTGAAAGTAGCCAGGTCCAAATCATCTCTGATTCGTCAATAGTTACAAGAAGATCCTTATTTCTCTGCAGAAGGAAGAGTTATTCACTGCAATGTTAACCTTTTATCTGCTACGCCTACTCAGAAGACAGTGATGCCACTGTTTTTCCCGAGTTAACTTGGACCAGACGCATGAGAATGCTAAAATATTGTTTCTAAGCCCTTAATGTAGGACTGAGTTTGCTAAGTAGATCTCGTATGTAAATTCTTCCAGAAAGTATTGCTCATTTCATTTTGTTTTTAGGTACGTTCTCAACAGAGATCGCATTTAAGTTAGCATGTTGCAGGGATTAAACACCAGGCAAATTTTTAAAAAATAAATCAAACTTGAAACAAACGTTTGTAACTAAAACAAATGCAACAAACACAAACGAATTTCATCTTCACTTGTGTAGAGCCATAGTTGCAGCAAACCTACCATTCAATGCAGTTGAAAATAGCCAGTTCAAAAGTCTTCTAGAGAAATACTGTCCCGTAGCATTCCTTCAGAATCCACGCTGAGAAAGGACTATTTAGATACTTTATATGATAATACATTGAGCAGGATCAGGGAAGATATAGGCATTCATACATGTGGATCTCTGTCAATGAGACAACTGATAGACAAGGCCAATATGTGACTAATTTGATTGTTGGAAAGTTAGATCCTGACACTCGCTCTGTACCCCATCTGATCTGCAGCAGGGAGCTAAAAAAGACTAACCACGAAACAATTGCTCAGTTTGTTAATAAAGCCCTCAGATTACTTTTCCCCAACAGTCTAAATGAAAATAAAGTACTTGTAATGTGCACTGACGCAGCTACATACATGATTGCTGCTGTTAAATTGTTGAAAGTATTTTACCCAGCCTAGCTCCATATCACATGTCTTGCGTATGCCATGCACCGTGTAGCTGAGACGACACGTCTCGAATTTCCACATGTAAATAAGCTAGTTTCAACCATCAAAAACGTTTTTACGAAAGCACCTACAAGAATCGAGTCATTGCGAGAGCAACTTCCCAACGTACCACTTCCACCAGAACCCATACTTACTCGCTGGGGAACGTGGCTAGAGGCCGTGGAATATTACAGGCAGCATTTGGAAGATATTAAGAACATTCTTCTTAAATTGCGAGAGGATGCAGTGAGCATTACTTGAGCTAAAGATCTTCTAAATGACCCAACAATTTCCATCGATATAGCATACATAAAATCTCATTGTCCATTTCTGGTTCCTGTTATTAAATCTCCAGAGTCTTCAGGGGAACAAGTCTACACGCAACTGCGATTGATGGAAGAGGAGACAGAAAAAATCAGCTGACCACCCTATGCACAGTGGCTGATATCTTATCGGGTAAATCAACAGAACATGAGTGTGCGGTCCCATTGAGCCTAATACCGTCATTTGAATATGCTCCGGTGACATCTGTTGACGTGGAACGCTCATTCGCGGCATGTAAGATGGTATTGAAGACAAGAGATTCAGTTTGTCAACGGAAAATCTGGAGAAAGTGTTAGTTATTTACTGTGACTGTAATGATGGATATGGACAATAACATAATTTGAATTTTTGACAATCTATTTATCTTTCTAGACAATAAAATGTCAGATTTTGCTCACATATATTCTGATTTTTATAATCTACGAGTATTTTTGTAAGTGATAGAACCTGTTTCAGGTACCTAATTTAAGAGTTTTAGAACATAAAAGTCCGAGGTCAAGTAATCAATAAAATGTTTTACAGACGAAAAAGCGAATAAACCTTTTGCAAAGTTAATTTTCTGTTTCTCAGCTTTGAGCAGTATTTACATGGGAAATTTTCCTAGTTTTTCTTATTGATATCCAGCAGAGTTTCCACAATAGTTGTGATTTTTATCCATTTCATATTCATGATTCCCAGTATCACGTCAACATTATTGACATACGATTAAATTGGTTTTTATAAATATTCTATAGTCTTATTTCCTAACTTGCTGGACACCATGGATATAATCATGTGAGGATGTAATGTGAGGGCGCTATATAAAAAAAAGCATCCATATTCATAGTATCAACAGATATACTTCGCATATACTAATGGCATTTGGTCACCGTTTAGCTATCAAATTAAGTTACCCAAACAATTCTGAGTAGATAACCTAAGTTGCTGTTGTTCCCGTTGCGACCATAAGTTAATACGGCACCGAAGATGACATGGTGCACAGTACAAGACACCGACTAGCTTTCAAAATTTTAGTCTGGGACACACCATCCCACCCAGACATCCACACCACGCCCCGTTGCTGCAGTCTATATACTCTGGTAGAGGTGATATTAAATAAGGCAGCTTCTGATCAGCACGGATGCGAACAAGAAAATTACAAACAGAATATTAAGGCGAGGCGCCTGCACTTAAGGCTGCGCTGTAACTGGTGACCACAGTGAGATATTGTAATTGACTTAATCGGTCAGATGATTTCGGACAACTGACCCAAAATACAATACAGAGTAACTGGACTCACCTATCCCTGTAATGTCTTTAAGACAGGGCGATGAATTCTTTTAAGTCTAAGTTTGTCCTCTACACGTGGTACCAATGTGAAGACACGGACATAAACATCTTCCTTGCGAACGTGTAGGCAACACAAAATTTGTATGTAAACGGCCACTGCAGTATTAGGATGTCTTAATAGATGGGGTTTTTGGTAATCACGTAACGACCCTGATCAGCACCGTCTACTCAACTTTCTGTTAAGCTAAGCATTTACAAAACAGTAGAGTTCCATTTTTGTATGTGTAAGTATCCTTATTTGCAACGAAATTGGATCGCTCTCTCGTTTTTGGGCAATTCGTTGAATTGGATTAAGAGCTCAGTTGCCGCAGCAGAGCTAAATTTCTAAGCCATTCTTGAATCTGTGAACTACGTACATCTTCATCCTTTTTAGGACTGAAAAGCTTCTCTCAATAATTGCAATGATTGCAGGAATAGTGGAAATAAATTCAAGGACTTTTACAATTGTACAGTGTGCTGTCTGGAGTCCATTGTAGCTAACAAATCTCAGCAAATCAACTGTTAGTCATCACTTTTATTTCCTCATAGTATTTTGTCTTTCTGTATACAATGATTCTTATGTTTCTTCTAATCTGTGAGATCTTGACAGTTTCAACATACCTATACTAACTCTTCAGCAATCTCTCTGCAGCTCACTGTAAGTAACTTAAATCTTAGGCGAGTCGGTTTTGCTATAGACTAAGGGTAACCGTTTGCGACCGTGAATCATGCGTCCCTGCTTGTTTCAAACAGGTAGCCGCAACTTATGGTCATTCCTTGTCCAGACCTGATAAGGTACAGACGAAGAGGTACTCTGTGCTGTGCTTCAGATGTTGAAAAGGACGTCTTTTTTTCTTGGCATTAAGCAGACTCTGCAATGCACAAGGAATGAGTGAGATTCACATAATTTATTTTTGTGCTATGAAGGTTAGTTTCACGTGGCGGGATTAGAGATAAGGGCTTCCCGGCGAAACTTCTGCAGTCTATTCGAAACAACATGTGAGAGGGCCCACATGTTGCCAAGGATGACGCGAATACCGTGCAGAGCATCTTATCCAGGAAAACAAGATACATAGCAGTATTTTAGTGATTGTAAGCAAATGCAAAAAATTATGAGATATTGATCAAAATTACGTACATTTAAAAGTTCCAAGAGTCTCCTAGTTTCTGAACTTATCTTGTAACCGCCCCATCACTATGTCCAAGAATCCGCAGTAGGTTATTCTAAAGTTTGTTTCCAAACTGAATGCAGTATCATACTCAGTACATTACTAGTTACTGTTACAAAGTAGTCAATATCGTAAGCCCTGGCTTCCAGTGTATCAAATGACGCGCCAGTGAGAGGGAAAAATCTCTGCAAAATTATGTAGAAGGGAAGCGAAACCGACATCCTACATCGTAATTTCAAATCCACGAGCAGCAGTATAAGCATCAAGTCACACATCTCATCTCGATCTATTTTCTTCTCAAAAAGTGAATCAAGTTTTCTGTGATATTCATAAACGTTTTTAACCAGACTAGACACAAAAGGTCTCCTCGTGGTAGAATCTTTAGGCAACCGTTTCATTACGTCCTGAGCCAGAACACTGATTCTTTTGATTGACTTGGGAGGAAAACTGGTAGGGGTGTTCAAAGAGAGGAAAACGATTCTGTGTATTTGGATCTTTGCAATAGCTTGTGTTTGCACTAATTTCAGTCTATGAGCGAATCAATGAATAGACATTTCAATAGAAGGCATATTTTATACTCTAGGTTGCGATCCACTCAAATTACGAGCGAAAACCGCAGCCCTATCATAAGTTTTTCAAATCGTTTTTCTCTTCACACTCATTGTGAATGAGTTGTACGACATATCACTTACGTTTTTCTATCATCAGAGATGACGATGAACTTTACAACTATTTCATGGACTTGACACTCAGCTGTGATGTAGCGAAATACTCTGGAGACCTTTGAGGAGCTATTACGTCATATAGAACAACTGAGAGTAAATTGCGTTTACTTGTATCCTTTCTTATTTTATTCATGAGAGAATTTGAATCAGAAGCGATCAAGTCAGTTTGCATGGGATTTTACAATATTTTAGCTGACGCTGCAGCTTTCGTCAAATTCACTGAGGAAATGTACAAGTTCAACGTACTTGTCTTTATTCAGGCACCATCTCTTCCGGTGACAGGAAATAAACTACACCAGTTATAGATGTTATTATTTCCTGTTTTTTTGTACGAGATTATCATGTTGTAAGTTACGAATTGTTTTCTGCTCAGACAAAATGCAATGAATTTGGGTCTTCCCATATTATTTTGGCTGATATATGGAGAAGAAACGGTCGTGAAGAAGTCCTGTGCTTTCCAGTGGCTTTGTGGAAGTTAGGAACGCCACAATAGCCAACACTATTTCAAATAGATTTATCATTAATAAACAAATGACATGGCAGACAATACAGCTTTTGCGTAGTAGGGCAGCCTGTTAGCAACTCGTAACTACTGTACGCAAGAAAGTGTGCTAGCCGTGACACATAATTCAGATGAAGGTCTACGATATTTTATTATTTTCCTGTTGTCTTGGAAACTGCGGAAGACATAATTGTGAAGCAGAATCCAACAGACAGCACAACCTCTGTTCTGCATCAGTTTGCATGCTTTCCATGCTCAGCGCTACGATATAAAATGAGTACGCATGCTTACCGTCCCGCCAGCTATACAGTGGTTATTATGAACTGTTAGGGCTCTTTATAGTGTCGAGATAACGTAAAACTATGTACCACTTACGTTTATTCTCTCACGAAGATGATTAACGTAACCATTTTCAAAATTAACAAAAAGGAAAATACATTTGTCAGTCCTTATAACATCATAGCAAGGCTTACATTCAGCTGAGTGAGGTCCCTGATGATGGCTGGGGATAACAGCTAGCCACCCAAGCTTCCCGGAGCTTCAGCGGCCGCTTGTACAGACTGCACAAAAAACATTAGTCCTCACTAAGTTGTTAAAGTATAGCGAGAGCGCTAATGCAAAAATGTTGCATTATATCAAATTTTTCAGCCAGAGTGAGGAATGCTTTTAAATTATATTATTTCCATTAGTTAATTAGATCTTTAGTTATATGTTCCATGGATGATTTTGCACGTTAGATCGTAATGATGTGGAATGAGTCATTTTACATTCACATTGCAAATTAATTTGGACATGGAGTCACATTCTGAGAATTTCATTTTTTTCACTGAAAGAAAAATGATGTACAGATATGAATTAGTAATTCCTACCCATTACCTTTTACGCATTACAATAACAGAAGTTCTTCTACGGAAAGAAGGAGTAGTCAAGGAGAAACTTTCTCATTTTGTTATCAAATTTTACTTTGCAGTCTGTCAGAGACTTTGTATCACAAGGTAAGTGATCAAAATTTTTTGTTACACATTGTACACCTATTTTTGGTGGCAAAGACAACCTTAAAATCGAATAATGACCGTCATTTTTCATTCTGGGATTGTAGTTATGTTCCTCATTGTTTATTTTGAACTCTAGTGGATTGTTTACAACAAACTTCATGACGGAATAAATATATTGTGAATCAGCAGGCAGAATGCCCAACTCCTTAAATAGATGTCTACAATATGATAGTGGGTGAGCACCACATATTGTTATTATAGCAAGTTCATGTGCAATGAAGACTTTCGGTTTTAAAGATGAGTTACCACCTGAGATTATTCCATATGACGTAATAGAATGAAAATATGCAAATGTGTCAACTTACTCATTTGTCTCTCCTCAAGATTTGCAAATGGTTCTGAGCACAAATGTGGCTGAACTAAGTTGTTTTAGGAATTACTAAATATGTTTTCAATTTAAACTCTTACCAATATGGACCCATAAGAATTTTAAAATTTCCACCTTGTTTCTTATTTCCTCACCATGCATTACGCTTATCATTGGTGTAGTATCTCTAGATGTACAGAACTAAACATGTTATGTCTTTAAAATTGAGGGTGAGACCATTAACAGGAAACCAGACAATGATAGTTTTAAGAGCTTTGTTTACCATTCCTTCTGTCTCTGTACATATGCTTGGATTGATTACGATAATAGTGTCATCTGTAAAAAGAACTAATTTTGCTTGTTGTGTACTATATGGATGATCATTTACATATATGTGGAACGATAGTGGACCTAAGACTGAACCCTGGGAACCTCGTCCGTGATTTCTCCTCAGTCAGAATTACGTCCATGGACTATATTGCTTGAATTACTAAGCACAGTTTTTTGTATTCTTTTGTTTAGATGTGATGTTATTTACTGAATGGCTGTATAATCAGTCCCAGAAAACGTCAGTTTATCTAGGAGAAAATTATGGTTTATACGGTAAAATGCCTTAGAGTTTTCCCAGCAAATACGAACTAGTATTATGTTATTATTTAATGCTTGTACAATCTGGTGAGTTAACGTGTAAAAAGCATTCTCAGCAGACCAATCCTTCTGAAACTGAACCTGTGATTTGCTAAAGATACTACAGTTCTAAGATGAGATTCTGTTGAATACATCACCTTCTCAAAAATGTTGGTCTAGTGATGTCAGCAGTGAAACAGGTGGGTAGTTACTGACATCTCTCTTATCACCTTTCTTACAGAGGGATTTAACAATGTCTTATTTCAATCACTCTGGAAAAATACCTTGAGTTAGTGATGCATTTAGTATTTGATAAGACTTGGCTTATAACATGGGAACAAATTTTTAGTGCTCTATTGAAAACACCATCAAAACCAGATGAAATTTATTTTGAATCTGGTGATGCATTCATATGACTGAATTTTATGAAAGTTAACTTTTCAACATACTGCTGTGATTTTGCTCTTGAATTGCTTGTCCCTGTCCCTTCTACTACATTTAAGAAAGGATTATTAAATACGTTTGCTACCTGTGTCTGGATGTCCTGCCTATGTTTCACTACATTTCATAGAGCCTGAAGTCTGTTCTCAGAAGTAATGATTTCTGACATTATGTGCTTGTTCTTTGATTTTTTAACAACTTTTCTTAGTAATTCTTTGTATTTTCTGTAGTATGCAGTTTCTGCAAGATCACAACTTGTTCTTGCCAAAAGATAAATTTACTTTTTCCTTTCACAAGATACTTTAACTCCTCTAGTGATCCACAGTTTTGTACCTGACTGTTTGGTGTTCTTTCCGATTGGCTTATCCGGAATGCTCTTTTCAACAGTGATATGAATTTACCATGAAATAGATTAATTTTTGTGTTAGAATTTGGTTCATGATAAATTACATGCCTCGTCGTCTCCTTGAAGCTATTCTTAAAAATATATGTCACATTTGCGCTGTTATCATTAATTATCTCACTGATTTCCATTGAGGATTATCCGTACTGTAAGGTGCTATGTTATTTATCCTAACTAACTTTGTGTCACGATCAGAGAGAGGATTTGTTACTGGGCGAATAGTTATTTACTTACTTTGAGATTCATCAAGGTAAACATTATCAATTAGAGTCCTACTTCCTTTACCCGCCAGTGTTGGAAATTTAATTACTGAAACTAAATTGTAGAATCCAAACAAGTTTTTCAGGTCATTTTTCCTGTCAGAATCCGTTGTAAAATCTAATTTGAAGTCACCAATAACTAGTAACTGCTTGCTGCTGTCTGACAGATTGTAGAGTAAGAAATCGAGATTGCTCATAAATCGTTTAAAATTTGCCAGTGAAGGTCTATATACAGCTACAATAAAAAGTGAAGCATTTTTCAGCACTAATTCACAAGCACACACTTCCACGCACTGATCACTACAAAATCTACTTGTCTCCATGTTTTTGAGCTTGTATTCTGTCTTAATGTACGCCTTGTCATATGTTACTTCTGCATAAATAAGCTGCAATAGTGTAATCTTTTATATGTAACGTATCTAACCCTCTGGTTATGTGCTGCTCAGACATGCACAAGATGTCTGTCTTTTCAGAACACCTCCAAATTTTCCAAACAGACAAGAAGCTCTTGTACCTTACTACTCGAACCTCTAATATTTTGATGAAATAAGCAAACATTTTTGTGCATTATTAAATGTTTTGTGGGGCGTTGTTTCTGGTTTGCACTGGGTAAGCAGTGCTAACCTCATGGCCACTGAATGCTCACGCCACTGGTTCTGATATCACTTTCTGGAAGTCCAGTCCCTCCACAACGTATTAATAGTTTCAGAACCTCACATACAACTGATTTTCTTGAAGATATTTGCATATTATGGTTATATACAAGCTTGATATAAATTTAATAGACCTGTGATTGTGGTCAAAGATTTCTAATTTCATCATCTGTCAGAATCTGTGATCTGACTTTATTGGTGTGGGCTTATAAAAGCCTTTTTCTTAATGTGTATGGGATGTACTCGTTGTCTTGGCCTTTCCAACGTGAAAATTGAATCGACTTGTGAAAGTTGAAAGATGCTTGTTCAATTTACACTTTCACTTTGCCAAAAATATATTTTTTCTTTCTAAAATGGCGACTTTATCTTTGTAATGTTCTTTTCGATCATTCTACTATCAGGTTCGATTAGTTGGGTCATGTCTTTGAGCTATCTCTTTATGGTACTACCAAACCATGAGTATATCATTGGAGTGCCACTAGGGTTTCCAGCCCAAGGGGAAAGTTACATAGTATTTAACCAAGAGGCCGTATTAGCTCGAATGGGCAGGTGCTTTTTTGTTATCTGCTCCCGTCAGTTCTAAGTTCCTTTCGCTGCCTTCGGCCTCCTTGCTTGCTTTCTGACCTTGAGTCGGAATGATGAATGTGAAAGACATGCAATTAAGATTTTGGGTGAGATCTATATAATTATTTGCCACTATGGTTAATAGGCGATGTGTAGGCTATTTCAGTCATGTGTTCTAAACATATGCATTGTATTTTGCAACCATTTCGCGTACCAAATTGAAATGTGCTCCTATCACAACAGAAAAAAGGTGAGTACGTCCTGGGTAGAATTAAAGATGTAAATAAAGAGATCTAGCCTTTCGAATAATCACCCAGATTTAAAGACGTTTAAATCAAAATAAACAGACATATTTGTGCTTTTTTACTTGTTAGTGTTGGTACCAGTGTCATGTAACATAATGAATTATGTCAAGTAAAGTAACATGACATATACTGAAGCGCCAAAGCAACTGGTAAAGGCATGTGTATTCAAATACAGAGGTATGGAAACAAGCGGAATATGGCGCTGCGGCCAGCAACGCCTATATGAGACAATTGTCTGGCGCAGTTGTTAAATGGGTTACTGCTGCTACAATATTTAAGAGAGTTTCAACATGGTGTTATAGTCGGCGCTCGAGCGATGGGACACAGCATCTAGGAGGTAGCGATGAAGCGGGGATTTTCCCACTTTTCCAGTGTGCCGTGACTATCAGGAATCCGGCAAAACATCCAGTCTCCGACATCGCTGCTGCCGGAGAAAGATCCTGCAAGAACGGGACCAACGACGACTGAAAAGAATCGTTCACCGTGACAGAATTGCTGCAGATTTCAGTGCTGGGCCATCAAGAAATGTTAGCGTGCCAACAGTTCAACGAAATATCACCGATATGGGCTTTCGGTGTCGAAGGCACACTCGCATACCTTTGATCATTACACGAGACAAAGCTTTTCGCCTCGCCAGGGCCCGTCAACGCCGACACTGGACTGTTGAGGACTCGAAACATTGTGTCTGGTCGGGCGAGTAACCTTTCAAATTGTTTAGAGTGGGTGGACGTGTACGAGTATGGAGTGAACCTCATGAATGTATGGACTCTGCATGTTAGCAGGGAACTGTTGAAGCAAGTGGTGGCTCTGTAATGGTGTGGGACGTGTGCAGTTGGAGTGACATGGGAGCTCGGTTGCGTCTAGATAACATTCTGAGAAGTTAAACGTACGTAAGCATCCTGTCAGAACCCCTGCATCTGTTCATTTCCACTGTGTATTCCGACGGTTCAAAATGGTTCAAATGGCTCTGAGCACTATGGGACTTAAGATCTGAGATCATCAGGCACCTAGAACTTAGAACTACTTAAACCTAACTAACCTAAGGACATCACACACATTCACGCCCGAGGTAGGAATCGTACCTGCGATCGTAGCAGTCGCGCGGTTCCGGTCTGAAGCGCCTAGAACCGCTCGGCACCATGGGCAGCTCATTCCGACGGACTTAGGCAATTCCAGCAGGACAATGTGACACCCCATATTTCCAGAGTTTCTACGGAGTGGTTCCAGGAAGACTCTTCGGAGTTTAAATACTTCCGCTTTCCACCAAACTCCCCAGTAATGAACGTTATGAGCATATATGGGATGCCTTGCAGCGTCCTGTTCAGAAGAATTTCTGTTCTTACGAATTTATGGACAGCCGTGTAGGATTCATTTACCAGTTCCCTCCAGCGCTACTTCAGACATTAGTCGTGTTTATGCCACGCCGTGTTGCATTACTTCTGCGTGCTCGAGGTGGCCGTACACGATATTAGGCAGTTGTACCAGTTTCTTTGTCTCTTCAGTGTATAATTTCATGTCATATAACATGACATGCCATCAAGTCATCCAACGTGGCATTTCTCATGTCGTGTGGTACGTCACAATGTGTCATGAAAGTTTAGTATGGATCTGTCCCCACTCTGGACTACTTCCTACTATAGATATTCCCCTACTCTGGGATACTTCCTACTATAGATTTAGACCATAAACTGGAAGATGCAGATGTGCCAACACCTTGCACGTAAAAGTGATCACTGCGCTGGGGAAGTAGGGTTAGCTCGATAATAAAAGGGCGCAAATATGAAAATATATCGTTACAGGTGCCTGATAAGTCGAAAGGCTAGTTCCAATGTTTTACATCTCTAACTCTGCCCAGGACATATTCACCTTTTTTGTGCCATGATAGGGGCATTTTTTATTGTGTCGAAAAATTTTATTCTACCATAATTTTGACATTAGACCATCATATCTTGGCAACCTAAGTAGATTTTTGTTGCCTGAGGCGACGACTGATCCGGTATAGGTTTTTTATTGTCTTTTGAACCATGTTGATTATATCGTGGCAACGGACAGAACTATCACAAACAACAAGCTGTCCATTAATTTGTCTACCATGTTGCAAAATTTGAGCCTCTTCGCACAAGTTTCAAGCATGGAAGCATCCCGCGTAAAAAAATTCGCTGAAAACATGTTTTTGCACATAAAAGCCGAATACAGCTGGATTTTTGATAGCGAGTTTTTAATTTTATCGTAATAAAGCATTATTATTTACTGGATAAACTTGAAATCGTTTCCTCGCATTCACTTCACGTAAGAACGAATTTTACGTGCTACGCTTACCTCGACTTTAAACCATCGTATTTCGACAATGGGTATAGATTACCGGAGAAGAAGTTTCGTTTTGACCTCTTGGTGCGAAGTTTGAACCAAGTGATACAAGTTTAATGCATACAAGTGGTACGCTTCAATAACATTCCAGAAAAACGTGTTTTTGCACATAAAATCCTAACGAAGCAAGTTCTTTTGCTCTTAAAATCCGAGCGAGGGTTATTTTGTTTATACGTAAACTCGGAACGGTGCACATACAAATGGTGCCGTTAGTTGAGGATTAATTTCAGCTCAATGAAAAACTTTTGCAGAAGGAATTAAGCGATTTGCACAATTTGTCTGGATATACTGTAACATATCTACAGTAAGACAGGTGTTGGAATGGTTATACAAATGGACGCTGGTCCGGGCTAAAGCAAAAACATTTTACTCCACGTTCCTTGTTCAAATAGGAACCGAGCACCAAGATCACCTCCCTCCCCCCACCATCACAAAAACTGCGATTCTGCGTGAGGCCTTTCCATACATGAGCTTGCAGTGAATCGTAGCGTGAAGTGGTAACCTTGAGAGTACGGATATAGAGATTTACAGACTGCTCATATTTCATAACATGGGACGTACTTATAAGGTTAAGTAACCTTTCCAATCCGTTCCATTATAAATTCAAATTTATCATCCTCTCATGGATCATAAATGGTTCAGTGTATTCCTGTAAACATTTAGTTTCTTGGCTTTTTCTTGAATTTCACTTAATGTTGCATAGAGTAAGCGCCCACGTGGACTTTGTAATTTTTGAATTGTTCTGAGAACAATATGATAACATTCCTCAATATAATGTAATAATATTAAGCTGGGGTATTTCGCTCAACCCATAGTTTAGTACAGCTGTTCGCAATCATCTGTTGCAACAGGCTTCTTCATGTCAATGAACAGTCATGGTACAAATAGTTAAAAGATTCAGTCCTACGCTACTATTGCAGTCTGTTAGTAACAAATACCCCATTTTTTGCATTAATCAAATTGAAGGAGGAGAAAAGTGGAACACTATGTAAAGTGTCCATCGGCTTCCCTTTGTTGCCATCGGGCAGTGTTATTCTGTTGACTAAGCTAGGGCTCCATAGCTCTACCCACAGAAACTTACCATGTTTTTCATTTGACTCATGTTAAAGACTCGGTTATGTACCAACGAGAATCCTATCAGCTTCCTTGACTGATTTCCTTATTTAATCCTAAATTTTCGGTACATTTTCACCTGCTTATATTTTTCTGACCTTGGCGCGTTTTTAACCTATACTGCGACACTCAACAACGCTCTGCACAAACCGCGGCTGAGAGAGTGTCCTCTAAAGGCCGTAAAACTCTTAAAAAAAGAGGAAAAAGGAGAAACAGCTACTCCATGGTGCACCCACAGTCAATAAGCCAGGCCAATGTCACTTTCTTACGGCGTAAAACAAATTGCCCCTGCCGCTGATAACCTTTGACAAGTAACTTCTTAGATACGAAATAACCACTTCTCGTTCTCAACAATAATTCTGTGTGGAATTGGCAGGACTGCTACATCGAAATACCAATCTTGACTCCACAGAGGAAGTCAGACTCAATTTTTAAACTAAGAATCAAAACTACAAATGCTACTACTGGCTTTTAAACTACAATTAATGTTAAGATAAAGACTAATGTGTGTAATGACGGCTCTAGCAACAAGCCATTTGAGAAACGGAAATTCCAAATGAAATAACACTAATTGCAGTTAGTGTAATTTTGATGTCCGGACCCATTTTGTCAGCTTGGAGATGCAGCTCTCGATCGATGTCACGCTGTGTTCTACATGCTTCTGTCTTGTAGCCCAAGCAAAGTTCCATATGATAGTATCCAGTTCACGGTCAGGAATCTTTAACATTTCACTGCAATAAATGTCACAGGTTCGAGAAAACAATCCCGATTACTGTATTCCCCAATAACTGACAATACGCTTCTGGACCAAGGAGTTAAACAGTTAGTGGCCGCTCTTAGATAATGTCGCAGCACGCCTCTAAATTACTGTCCTTTTCACATTGTCAGGAAGTAGTGTTACAATAAACTGCTGACAACTTCATGGCTGGGATTCTTCCCTGTATAGCGTGTATTCCACGAGCAGATTTCTCTCGTCTTTCTGGTCAGAGTAATCCAACCTGACAACTGACGTTACGCCGAAGATGATGGCTAATGATGGCGCGGAGGACAAAGTTGTCGGATGCTCAGATGAATGTTGGCAGTTACCGGAAGTGTCCACCTCTTCCCCATGTATCTTGCCTTCTAACGTGCCAATATCACTGTCAACAGTCCACCTGCGTGTCCCCAACGGTTCTGTCATTAGCGACGACCGTATCGTCGCTTCCTCCAAGCCTTCCGGCACTGAGGCATCGTCCCATTGGTCGGTGTTTCTGCCTCTTGTTTCTTCAACGCATTTAACCTTTACGTGGTTCAGAAAGTAATTTACATTCCATAATTACAATAGATTAGTCTCCACCCTCCCTACGCACTACTCAGTTGCTTTATAAAAACATGCTATTTGAAAGCTCCTTGCTCCCTCTCCAATAATGACCAAATTCTTAGTTGTTGCTTGAGTCGCTCGCTCATCCCTGCCGCAGTTAACGACACCAACTACGGCGTCCACTTTCCGCTTCTTGGCCACTTATTGCTCAGCATTCGTAATAACTAAAAAAAAAATTCCATGTAACATAACTGTGACAAATGGACACTGTTCTAGAATACTCACGAACCTGGAAAAGTATGCATTGCGTTTTTTCCTGTTAATGAGTTATTTTATAGAACATGAGATATTAAGTTGCTACCTGTTTCCAATAGTATGTGGAAATGTTGTTCGAAATTGCATTATAATTTCATTCGTTTCATGAAGCATTTGACTAATTATTCTCTTCGAGTCTAAATTCAATGACTACAGGCATCAGAGAACAACATCGTTGCACAGCGTTTGGCCACAAGCTGAAAATGTACACATTGTATAACGTTTGGTTAATTTTTTTGGTGGTTGCTTACCTATTGTTGGGTGTTAGAATATACAGTTATGCATACATTACCATTGCTCTTACATTAAGTTAGTGTGTGCATCTGTGACTATCCGTCAATCATTCCTGACTGGATGGCATTTTCATTTGTACACAGGGAAGTAAACATTCGTATAATGCAGCACATCTTAATAAGTCTGGACTTCACTTAATTACTCCTAACAGTATGTCACTCTTATAGTACAACACACCACTTATATCTCCCAAAACAGATTTTTAAGTCTTCTCAATCTCTACTATTACAAATAATTGTATTTAATGTTCTGTCAAATGAGTGTCTTCCCAAATTACATTTGAATGACCCTCATGTGATATGGAACTATTGTTTAACGATTGCTTCTATAATTGGTTTCAGTTTTGTATGTGAAATAATTCAGTTTTCTGTAGTGCTTGTCAGCTGTTGTATTGTTATCTTCTTTCTGTTTGACGTTTGTTTAAGACACAGACAATGTAATGTAATATTAGAGGAAGATCAACTCCTATTGGTTTATTTCCATGCTTTTTCTTTTGCAATTTTTTCGGATTTAATAGAATAACAGTAAGGGATGTGTTGTCAGCCTTATGTGAATAATGAAGTTTGTGGGTAAATTTTCTGCTGTTTGAAGTTATTTGTTCTATGGAAGCTTGTTTCTGGAGATTTGGTGGAAGTTTTTTTTTCATTTTTTCCTAAATAATGGAGTTGAAAATTTTATCGGACTTATTATTTTGATGTCGTGGTTCTATTACGAAGTGTACGAGTATTATGGAGACACTCACAGCTAGTCAAAGAGAGACGAAAAATAGCGAGTTTGGAAGGAGTCAAGAGAGAGGTGAAATGCTCAGGGCGACGGAATAACCTGTTTTTAGCGTTTGTCCACTGATACTACTCAAAGTGATGAAGGTCTGCCCTCTAGTAGTTTAACAGGTATGTCAGTTAGTAAAGGAAAGAGTACGGGAACCAGTGGTTTTGATGTTGTAATTAAGAAGTCAGTGTCATGGCCATGAATGACGGAGTAAACACATCTGGAATAGTTCAGCCACTGGAGACTAATAGTACTTGGTGTGCTGCTGCTGCTGCCCCTGCAGCAGCATGTCATGTTCAAATTCACACCAGAATATGATTTAAGATCCAATAAATACTTTTGAACACGATTTTCTCTATGTATTGATGGTTTTGCACGTGGAAGTTTTGAGGCTAGTAACAGAGTTATTAAAAAGGCCTTAAGGCAGGCTTTAAAGGCTAGTAACAGGAAAGTACAGGAAAATTGAGGTAAATGGGTTGGTGTGTTCGAAGGTTTTTTTATTTTCTATTTTTTTTGAGTAATTAGTGTTCTGACTGGTTTGATGCAGCCCAACACAAATTCCTCTTCTGTGACAACCTCTTTATGTCAGAGTAGCAGTATGTAATCTAATCTTCCTGTACAGTTATTGTCCTCTACAGCTGTGTCTAGTATTAAGCAAATAATTCCCCGATATCTTAATAGATGTCCTATCATTCTGTCCCTTCTCCTTTTTTTTCAAAATATTCGTTTTTTCTCCGATTCTGCACAGAATCTCATTTCTTACCAAATCAGTCCACCTAATTTTCTACATTCATCTGTAGCACCACATCTCAAATACTTCGATTCTCTTCCGTTCCAGTTTTCGCACAGCCCTTGTTTCACTGCCATGCAATGCTGTGCTTCAGACGTACATTGTCAGAACGCTCTTCCTGAAATTAAGCTCTATGTTGGATACTAGTAGACTTCTCTTGGCCAGGAATGCCTTTTCTCCCAGTGCTAGCCTACTTTTGATGTCCTCCATTGGTCCGCCATTGGTTATTTTACTGCCTAGGTAGCAGAATTCCCTAACTTCATCTATTTCGTGACCATCAATCCCGACGTTACGTTTCTCGTTGTTATCATTTCTGTACTTGTCATTACATTTGTTTTTCTACGATTTACCCTCGATGTATAGTCTGTACTCATTACATTGTTCATTCCATTCAGCAGATCATGTAATTCTTCACATTCGCTCAGAATAGCAATGTCATCAGCGAATCGTATCATTGATATCCTTTCACCTTGAATTTTAATCCCTATCCAAAACTTTTATTTCCATCATTGCTTCTTCGATGTACAGATTGAACACTGGGGGTGAAAGACTACATCCCTGTTTTACTCCCTCTTTGATCCAAGAACTTCGTTTTCGCTCGCCCATCTTATTATTCCCTCTTGGCTCTTGTACATATTGTATACTATCCGTCTTTCCCTACACCTTATTACTTTTTTTCTCAGAATTTCGAACATTTTATTCTGTCTAACGCTTTTTCCAGGTCAACAACTTCTTAACTTTTAATTAGTCTTGCCTACATTATCAACCGCAAGGTCAGAATTGCTAATCTATTGCCTTTACCCTCCCTGAAACCAAACTGTTAGTCATCAAAACACATCCTCAATTTTCTTTTCCATTCTTATGTGTATTATTTTTGTCAGCAGCTTGGATAAATGAACTGTTAACCTGACTGTGCGATATATTTCGCACTTGTCAGTTCCTGAAGTCTTCCGAATTGTGTGGACGAAATTTTTCCGTAAGTCGGATGGCATACCTCCAGACTCACACATTATACATACCAACGTCAATTGTCGTTTTGTTGCCGCTTCCCCAACGATTTTAGAAATTTTAATGGAATGTTATTTATTCCTTCTGCATTGTTTGTTCTCAAGCAATCCACATCTTTCTTAAATTCTGATTCCAATACTGGATCTCCTATGTCTTCTGAATCGACTCCTGTTTCTTCTTCTCTTACATTAGACAATTCTTCCATCTCATAGGGATCTTCAGCACACTCTTTCCACCTATCCCCTCTGCCCTTTGCACTTAACAATGGGTATATAGCTGCACTCTTAATGTTACCATCCTTGCTTTTATTTTCACCGAAGGTTATTTTGACTTTCCCATATGCTGAGGATATCATTGATATTCTTTTACCCTGAATTTCAATTACACTTGTAAATCTTTCCTTTTTTCCAGCATTGCCTCTTCGATGTACAGTTTGGGCAGTAGGGGTGAAAGATTACATCCCTGTCTTCCACCATTTTTAATCTGACCACTTCGTTATTCGCTGTCCACTCTTATTATTCCCCCTCGGTTCTTGAACGTATTCTACATTACCCGTTCTCCCTTTAGCTTAGCCCCTATTTTTCTCAGAATTTCGAGCATATTGCACCATTTTGCGTTGTCGAACGCTTTTTACAGGTCTACAAAAACTATGGAGGTGTTTTGAATTTTCTTTAATCTTGCTTCAGTTATCAACCATAAGATCAGAGTTACCGGTCTCTTGCTTGTACCTTTCCTGAAACCACATTAATCGTCATCTAAGAGACCCTCAATTTTATTTTCCGTTCTTCTGTACATTATTATCGTCAGCAACTTGGACGCAAGAGCTGTTTAGACGATTGTGCGATAATTCTCCCACTTTTCGGTTCTTGCAGACAAGAATTCTGTGGATGATGCTTTTCTGAAAGTCTCATGATATATTGTCTTTCTCGCGCATTCTACACACCAATGTGAATAATAGCTTTGCTATAACTTCCTCCAATGATTTCTGCGTTGTTTAATTTTAACTCTTCTAAAGCTCTTTCAAATTCAGGTTCCAGTACTGGATCCCCTATTTCCTCCCTATCGACTTCCGTTTCTTCTTCTATCACGTCATCAGACATATGCTTCCCCTCGCAGATGCCTTCAGTGTTTCCTTTCCACCTACCCACTGTCTCCTTTGTATTTAACGGTGGAATTCCGTTTGCACTCTTAATGTTATCATTCATGTTTTGAATTTCACCGAATACTATTTTGACTTCCCTAAATGCTGAGTCAGTCCTTCTGACAGTCATTTCTTTTTCGATTTCTTCAATTTTTTTTCTGCGGTCATTTTGTCCTCCCTGCACTTCCTATTTTTTTCATTCCTCAGCGAGTTGTATTTCAGTACTCCTAAATTTCCGTGATCAGTTTTGTACTTCCTTCTCTAACACTGTGCAACAATGAAAAAGTAAATCGAATGAAAATAGCCAATTCCTATCAGTTCTAATGTGGTGATCAGGAATATCACAAGGACAATTCAAAATTAGCTCCAGTTTTCATTTTGCACTGCTTTATTACGGTGAGGTAATTAAAAAAGATTTTTATGTTAAGTTTAAAATCAAATACTATAATGGTTTGTCAAAGTCATAATAACTAGTATAAATGGATTATATTATTGTCCCTGGTCTTACTTGTGTGCATTATTTTGGATACAAACATTTTGATACCAATTTTAGTGATCTTTTTGTCTCCCTCCTCTTCAATCCTCTTCAACTTCATTGACTTTATTAATCCATGTAATAATTTTTGCACATTTGTTTCCAGATTAACTACCGGTTGTTCAAGTTGACAGCTGTTGAAGTGAACAAAAATGTCAAGAGTTTGTGTTAACAGTGCTGACACATTTTGTTATGTGTATGGAGAAGTGACATTTGCTTCACAAAAACAGCAAATAACTCCATTGATTAAAAAAGTTTACATTCGTTATTTTTGGTGCAAAATCTACGGTCAGGATAAACTCTGGGCTCCACATGTGATCTATAACTCTTGTGCTAGCAACCTCAGTAATTGAATGCATGGGAAAGGACGTTCAATGTCATTTGCAGTGATGTGGGGTCAGCCAACTAACCATGTCAATGACTTCTACTTTTGTATGGTTCCTCCTATCAAGAAGGGAATATCTAAGAAGAAGAAGCGGACAGTGATCTATACTAACATTCCATCTGCCATACATCTAGTTCTGCATGAGGAAGGATTGCCAATGCCTGAACCACTGACAGAGTACGAAATTTCTTCTGATGGGGATTCTGAATGTCCTGAAGCATGTACATCACAGGATCCAGAGTTTCTTCCAAATTTATCATCAACTGATGATCCACAAAAATTGTCTCAGAATCAGTTAAGTGATCACATTAGAGATTAGGAGCTCTTTAACGCTAAGTCTGAGATTTTAGCATCAAGATCGCAGCAGCGCTATTTTCTGGAAAGCAATGCAAATTTTTCATTCTACTGCAGAAGAGAGCAACAGTTCATTCCCTTTTTTAACATGCAAGATAGTCTAATGAAGGTTCTCAGAATTAATTACAACCCTGATGAGTGGAAACTCTTTATTGATTCGTCAAAGTTGAGCTTAAATACAGTGCTTTTACATATTGGTACTGAGCGCCCTTCTATTCCAGTTGGGAATAGTGTGCATATGAAAGAGTCATACCAAACATGAAAATTTTACTAGAAGCCATCAAGTATAATAACTATCAATAGCAGGTTTGTGGTGACTTGAAAGTGGTTGCACTGCTATTAGGTATGCAGTTAGGGTATACTAAATATTGTTGCTTTCTCTATGAATGGGATAGCAAAGCTCGTGCATCTCATTACAGTAAACATGAATGGCCCACCAAAAAATCTTTTCATCCAGGTATAAAGAACATTAAGAGTGAACCAAAAGTGAAACTCTAGTAGACCCTAAAATGATTCTACTCCCACCCTTGCACATCAAGTTGGGTCTCATGAAAAAGGAACATAGATGGTGCCGCATTTAAGTACTTAAGACAAAAATTTCCTTACTTGAATGATGCCAAAGTAAAGGAGGGCATCTTTGTAGGCCCACAGATTCGAGAGCGTTTTAGAGACCATACTTTTGATGGACTCATACAAGGTGACGAGAAGTATGCATTGGGAATGTTTTAAGATAGTCTGTTTACAGTTTTTAGGAAACAAGTGAGCAATAGATTACAAGGAGACTGTAGATAACATGCTGTCATCTTATGAGAAATTTGGTTGTAACTTGTCACTGAAAACGAATTTCTTACATAGTCATCTTGACTGCATTCCCAAAGATTGTGGTGCAGTAAGTGATGAACATGGGGAGCGATTTCATCAAGAAACTGCCACATTTGAGAAGAGGTATGCCGAGAAGTGGAGCCCAGTATTTTCATTAATGTAATATTATCTTCATTTTTTCTTAATATTTTACTTTTGTACTTCCAAAATGGCACGGAAATTTATCAATACATAACACATAACATACTTCAAGTAATTATTCACTTAAAATCTGTTATGCTGAATCTTGGAACATGAAGGCATATTTAGTTAGTGAGTTATTTATACAAAAATGTAGATTACTTTGAAAAAAACATAGCTAAACATTTATGAAGATGATGATTTTGTATCATTTTATAATGAAATGAACATTACTAGCTCAAAATCATGCAATTTACACACTTTCACTTCAAATTTGCTGTTCAGTGTAATCGATCAAGTGAAGAATTTCTTCTGTTAACCACGGTTTCATCGCATTTATCTTCTTTTTACCTAAGTTGCTCTTTCCAGCGTCTGTTATTGCCCCTTTTTAGTGATGTCCATGACTCTTAAACCGGAGTGTCTACTGAGATATTCCTTATTGCTGTACCTATAGCCTCAGCGAACTTCAAGGATATCTCTCCTTACCCTCCACGCCACCGATTTGCGTATTGATTCTTTCTGACTAATTTCTTTAACTTCAGCCCACTCTTCATCACATCTACATTGTGATCTGAGTCTATATCTGCTCCTGGGTACAGTCCAGTATCTGATGTCAGAGTCTGTGTCTGATTTTGATGTAATCTAATGGAAATCGTCCCGTATCACCATGTCTTTTCCAAGTCTACCTCCTCCTCTTTGTTTGAGAGAGATTTCAAGTACTTACTACACAGTTAAGTGATGAATTTTATTATGATTTTGATGAGCGATTTTCTTGTGCTGTAGAGTAATGTCAGGCTAAATTACAGGATGTTGTGAAGTAAGCAGCATAAGCCATGTTTTAAGAGAAGCCTGCGTAGAGAATACGACAGATTTGTCACAGAGGTAGGAGACTGTACACAGCCCGGAAGTTGTTACCCAACTTCAACAGAAAATTTCAAATAATACTGCGTTTTTACAGAGTTTATAAAATACACTTGAAGAACGCAAGGTCAGTTCAGAGAAAGAGATGTCAGAGACTCGGGAAGAAATTCAGAAGACTGGTGCACAATTCGCTGTTAATGAGGAACAGAGTTCAGATGTTGCTGTATCTTATAACAGAGCATGACGAGGGGAAACTGATCTAACGAATCATATTAACATGATACAAGAAGCTACTTTTCAGTTTACATAAATGTCATGTTTATTATGAATTTCGACAACCAATCTTAGTCACAGGACAGCAGCCATCTTATCAATTATACACACATCAAAAAAAGTTTCGCATCACCCCGGTTCCCAGAACTCCTGAAGATAGACGTTGACTGAGTATATTGTATCACAGACACAGTCCCTTTGACTAATCGGAGGTGCCACTGAAACCGCCCAAAAATGTACACAACCATGCATGTGCAGCGTCTATTAGCCGGTGGGGGTCCGACAGGAAGAAGGTACACGGCTCGTGTTGTCTGTACCTAAACCCTGCATAGACGGACAATACCGCGGTTCGATGGCGTCCGCATTGTACTTTGTGCCAGGAAGGGGTCTCAACAAGGGAAGTGGCCATTTGAAGGAGCTGTGAGTCTTATGAATTGTTTCGCCACTTATTCTTATTTGCGTACTGGACTGAGGTGGTAGAGTCAAAAATAATAAATTAATGATACCGAATCAAAAAAAAAATTGGTTCAAATGGCTCTGAGCACTATGGACTTAACTTCTGAGTTCACCAGTCCCCTAGAACTTAGAACTACTTAAACCTAACTAACCTAAGGACATCACACACATCCATTCCCGAGGCAGGATTCGAACCTGCGATCGTAGCGGTCACGCGGTTCCAGACTGTAGCGCCTAGAACCGCTCGGCCACCCCGGCCGGCGATGTCGAATCAAGCAGTGCCAAACGTCGCCAAGAACGTCATGATATTGCTAATCGCATTGCCAACTGTTGTTTACGACTCGGAAATATGTGAGAATCAACGCCGCAAGGAAAGATGTAGTTTCATTGTTATACTTTATGCCACTCCCTGGGGTGTTTTCGTGTCGATTCTGAGTCGTATCGATTTCAACGCTGGGCATCGCGGCTCTGATCTTCATCGCAGAGAGGCCAAAAAGAGGTGAAACGTGGATTACAGGGGATGTGATTACCTTCCCATCGAATGACACGTGCACGGTGATGTTGGACTGAATTTGGGTAAAATGCGATGCAGATGTGACATCATTAATTCACCTTACACCTGACATGAACATCTGAGATCTGACAGTTTCCTCGCTGTTTCAAGCGTCGCCGAGTCAGAGGGTGTCCCTCTGTTGCATCCTTACAGAGGAATTATATAAGAACATTTGGGCCAAACTTGCATCACAATGGGAGACAATTACGGGGTTTCGAAAAAGTGATCCCTTACGTGTGTGTGGCAGTGCTTATACTCGGAGGTAACGTCATTACAGTGCAGACATTGTTTATTGGTGTAGATTCCTGTAGCATATGCACAAAAGGAACTGGCTAGTACATGCGGGTAATGGCTAGAATTAGTGATGATTGATTGGGACTGAAATACACAGAAGGGGACAGGGAAACGAAATAAAACTTCGTAGGATGAGACGATATTATTGAGTGATTACAATATCGAGTCAGATTCAAAACCAACTTGGCAAGATGCACCCAGTTATCAGTATGGCTTTGCACTTCCTCTGGCACGGAAGCATGCAATAGTTTCGCTGGGAAGCGTTTCATAAACATGCTGCTGCGGTAACAACTGCAGTTCAGACTGCACAAGCTGTTGAGAGACATACAGTCAAGCAGGCTGCGTAATCCAACTTCCAGGCGCCACAATACTGCTGACACGATACCCTACAATATTACAAGTCTGCTGTGGTGGAGTGCCTGATTTCCACATTCTGTGGCACTACAATGTGTTTCCGTTGACACCAACTTAGCTGGGGCAGGAATCCTATCACAACACAGTTACGTAGAGTGACTGTAAGTACTCGTTTATGAGCAGTGGTATTCATGGTATGACTGTTTCCGGAACTTTACGACAAAGGCAATGCTGTAACAATCTCCACACCAGCCAACAGTTCCATGTGAGCGAAGCTTCTATAACTCCACCCAACAGTGTCATCAGCTCAGCGGCTGATCTATAAGCCACCACTAGATTGAAACATGGTTCAAATGGCTCTGAGCACTACGGGACATCTGAGGTCATCAGTCCCCTAGACTTAGAACTACTTAAACCTATTAACGTAAGAACATCACACACATCCATGCCTGAGGCAGGATCCGAACCTGCGACCGTAGCAGCGACGCGGTTCCGGACAGAAGCGCCTGGAACCGCTCGGCCACAGCGGTCGGCACTAGACTGACAGTCCTGGACCTATAGGTGGTGCCACCGAACGAAACTAGCTCCAGTGTGTCTTCATCTGGCACTCCAGTAGTTGTGGGCTCGGTGTTGCGCACCTGCGTTCCATCCGTGCCATTCATCGTCGCTGTGGTGCGATCCCCATTTGTGGTGATCAGACGTGGTTTGTTAGAAGCTCGACGACGAGTATGCCTGCCCTAACATCTCCATGCAGCCCAACATCGGGCCACTGTCACATCTTCTTAATTAGCCCCAGATCTGGATATTGCACCGTTCGACCAGCTGGCCAAATGGAGACACACAAACACCTTCCCTACACTGACAAGTGCCGATTACGCTGTCTCACACTTAGCAGCAGCTGAATATCGTACACAGTGCTCGCCCAGCTTCTGGCGCCCCACATATGTTTAATGTAGGAACATTAAACACTAAGAACGTTAATTAACTTCACTAGCCATTCTACCCATCCTAGACAATTTCAAGTTTAATGATTTATATACATGTCGATTGTGTACGTGTAAGAAGTTATAGTGACATCCGTCTATGTCATCTGTATGCTTTACATTTTTTGTCAAACAGTATACGTAACGACTGATGTACTTGACAATAAAAATCAGTAGACGTGCTACAAAACTAAAGTGATATTTTTTTCATGGGCCTGTGCCCCTCCCTCCCCCACCCCCTCCCCTAAACGTTTTTTCACAAATATTTGCTTGGTGCTATGTCGGTTAGGACTACGACCAAAACAATAACAGTTGTATCTGTTTCTAAAAAATGCAACATAAAATACAATAATTTTGGAGTTCATCATTGGTCAGAGGAGATAAGCCTATTTTGGTAATTGAAACTAGAGTTTTGATACAAATTATTACACAATTTTATTGCCCAATCATCACTACTCACTTTTATACATGTGTTGACAGTTCTAATCTATATGCGATTCGGTTAAGTCTGCAATACAGACGTTGGCTTACAATCATACAGAACCGTAGACCCTGGCCATTCAATGCGAACACTGCGATGTGGAACTCGCTGCCATAATAGACGTGCAGCTTGATGCGTGGAAACTGCGATGGTCGTTTGTCAGTGTCTTAGCAGACAGGCCAAATCCCGTAAGCTGCTTAACCTACGAGGGGCTCCAACGGCCATTCAGGAGGCCGACAAGAAGCGACGCGGGATTTCTGTGACATCACTGCGCGCTGCTCAGTGTCCAGTGCTCAGCGGCTCTAAGCTACGCAGCACGCCACTGGGCTCGGTCTGCACTTCAGCATTCAGGTGTTGGTGATGTTTACAATACCGGAATTTTGTGATGGTGCTGTCGTGAGTTGGTAGTCAGTGTTGCTGGTTCAGCGCAATGCACTTTCATAGTACACTGTTCGATACCTACATTGCAATATCGAGAAAGATTCCTAAAAATAAAAGAAATTTCAATTACTGTTCATTAACATATAGTAGGGCGTATAGTACGATGAATACATGATTAAATCAGTAGGTGATCTGGGACTACGGAGTATTTGAAATTTAGTAAACAGAGCTGCCATCTCTATCAGTCTAATCCAGCCGGACATCGAGTAGAGCTGACACTGAACGACAGACATCCGTACGTCATTGCACGCTTCTTCCACTCTATGCCAGTTGTCATATCTTCATAGTGTGCGATTGGTGGTGTACCAGTCTCTCTCAGATACTCTTGATCAGGTATTTTACTTAGGTGAGGGATATGGACAAAGTGCTAGCCAGGCAACATCCGGACACACTACTGAATCGTGGTAAGCCACGACAGTGCGGACAGCATCGTGTTTCGTTATTTCGTTGTGAAATAACGCCACAGAGATGTCAAAAATAGTTTACAGCCGTTATAGCCACAGGCCTTTTTTTTTTTTAGTTATTAGTGTTGTGACAGTTTTGATGCAGCCCGCCACGATTCCTCTCCTGTGCCAACCTCATCATCTCAGAGTAGCACTTGCAACCAACGTCCTCAATTATTTGCTGATCTATCCCAACCTCTGTCTTCCTCCACAATTTTTGCCCTCTACAGCTGCATCTAGTACCATAGAAGTCATACTCAGATGTCCTATCATCCTGTCCCTTCTCCTTCTCAGTGTTTTCCATATACTACTTTCCAGAATCTCCTCATTCCTTAGCTCACCGGTCCACCTAATTTTCAACATTTGTCCGCAGCTTCACTTCTCGAATGCTTCCCTTCTCTTCTACTTTCGTTTTCTCACAGGCCATGTTCCACTACTATACAATGCTGTGCTCCAAACATGCATTCTCAGACATTTCATCTTCAAATTAAGGCATATGTCTGATACAAGTATACTTCTCTTGGCCAGGAATGCCCTGTTTACCAGTGCTGGACTGCTTTTGATGTCCTCCTTGTTCCGTCCGTCATTAGTTATTTGGCTACCTAGGTGGTAGAATTCCTTAACTTCATCTAATTTGTGACAATCATTCCTGACGTTAAGTTTCTCGCTGTTCTCAATTCTGCTACTACTCTTTACTATCGTCTTCCTTCGATTTAATCTCAGTCAACATTCTGTACTCATTGATCGTTCATTCCATTCAGCAGATTATGAAATTCTTATTCACGTTCACTCAGGATAGCAATATCATCAGCAAATCGTATCATCGATATTTTTTCACCTTGAGTTTTAATTCTACTCTTGAACCTTTCTTTTATTTCCATCATGGCTTCGATGTACAGATTGAACAGAGGGAGCAAAAGACTACATCCCTTTCTTACACTCTTTTCAATGAGAGCATTTCGTTCTTGGTCGCCCACTGTTCTACATCTACATCCATACTCCGCAAGCCACCTGTTGGCTCTTGTACATATTGTATATTACCCATTTTTCCCTTTAACTTATCCCTATTTTTCTCAGAATTTCGAACATCTCGCACTATTTTGCATTGTCGAACGCTTTTTGCAGCTCTACAAATCCCAGGAACATGTCTTGATTTTTCTTTAGTCTTGCTTCCGTAATCAATCCCAACGTCAGAGGTACGATTTGCTGCCTTTACCTTTCCTAAGGCCACACTATCGTCATGTAACAGGTCCAAAAATTTATCTTCCAGTCTTCCGTATATTATTATTGTCAGCAACTTGGATGTAAGAGCTGTTTAGACGATAGTGCAATAATTGTCCCACTTGTCGGCTCTGGTAGTCTTGGGTATGATGTGGATGATGTTTTTTTCTGAAAGTCTAATGGTATATCGCCAGTCTCATACATTCTAGACACCAACGTGAATAATCTCTTTGCTATCACTTCCCCCAATGATTTCAGAAATTCCGATATAACATCATCTATCCCTTCTGCCTTGTTTGATTTGAAGTCTTCTAAAGCTCTTTTAAATTCAGGTTCTAATACTGGATACCATATCTGTTACCTATCGACTTCTGTTTCTTCTTCTATCAAGTCATAGGACAGATGCTCCATCTCGCAGATGCCTTCAGTGTACTCTTTGCACCTATCCGCTCTCTCCTCTGCATTTAACAGTGAAATTACCGTTGCACTCTAAGTGTTAGCATCCTTTGCTATTAACTTCACCGAACGTAATTTTGACTTTCCTACATGTTGATTCAGTCCTTCTGACAGTCATTTCCTGGCCTATAAAAAAAAAAAAAAATTGGTTCGAATGGCTCTGAGCACTATGGGACTTAACATCTTAGGTCATCAGTCCCCTAGAACGTAGAACTAGTTAAACCTAACTAACCTAAGGACAGCACACACATCCATGCCCGAGGCAGGATTCGAACCTGCGACCGTAGCAGTCGCGTGGCTCCGGACCGAGCGCCTAGAACCGCGAGACCACCTCTTTGCCAATTTTCTCGCATTTTTCAAGCATCCGTGTTGTCTTAGCTTCCCTGCACTTTCTATTTGCTTCATTCCTCAGCGACATGAATTCCTGTATTTCTGAATTTCCCTGAACATTTTATACTTTCTTCTCTCATCGATCAAATGAAGTATTTCGTCTGTCCCCCATGGTTTCTTCGTAGTTACCTTATTTGTACCTATATTTTTCTTTCCAACTTCTGCGATTCCCCTTCTTAGAGATGTGCAATCCTCTTCAACTGGACTGTCTACTGAGGTACTCTTTATTGCTGTATGTTAGAGAACTTCAAGCGTATTTCCAAATTCCTTAGTACTTCCGTATCCCACCTTCTTGCGTATTGGTAATTCCTGACTAATCTATTAAACGTCAGCCCACTCTTCATCACTACTACATTGTGATCTGAGTCTATATACTGGGTACAATCCAGTATCTGATTTCGGAATCTCCGTCTGATCATGATGTAATCCAGTGGTTCCCAACAAGTGGTCCACGGATCCCCAGGGATTGGCGAGCTATGCCAGAGGGGTCCGCAAGATACTATTAGAATAAAAAATATATTAAATATATTTCGTGTGATAACAGATTTTTTGTTTTGGCCGCTTCCTGCATGAGCAAGGCTTTAGCGAAGGTTAACTTTTGCGTCTAGCGTCTTCCTGCCATTTTCAGTCCATACTCAATTTTTATTTTTTTAAGGGGTTTGTTATACTAAACACCCAGAATTGAAAACAAAGATTTTGAGCGATAATCAAAAATTTAACAATAACAATGATGGCTAAATTGAAAAGTTTTAAGCTCAATACTTTTTCAATAATGAATATATCAAGTACCAAAAATAGAAAACGTATAAAATGACTCTTAATTTTGCTTTCTTAGGTACTTGATACTGTGATATAACAAGGTAACAATCATGCTCGATGAGGGTGTCCTCGAGAAAGTTTTGTTGGGAACCACTGATGTAATCTAAAGGAAATCTCCTCGTATCAGCCGGCCTTTTCCACGTACACTTCCTCCTCTTGTGATTCTTGAACAGACTATTTGCTATTACTAGCTGAAATTTACCACACAGCTCAATTAGTCTTTTTCTTCCCTCATTCCTTGTCCCAAGCCCATAGTCGTCTGTAAGGTTTCCTTCTATTCCCTCCCATACAACTGTGTTCCAGTCCCCCATGACTATTAATGACGCCTCTTATACACCTTATTACTCACTTTCAGTATCCTCATATACTTTTTCTACCTCTTCATATTCAGCTTGCGATGTCGGAATGTATACCTCAGCAACTGTAATCGGTGTTGGTTTGCTTTCGATTCTGATAAGAACAACCCTGTCACTGAACTGTTCACACTAACAGTTTCTGTGTCCTCTTTTCCTATTCATACGAATCCTACTCCGGTTATAACATTTTCTGCTGTTGATATTAAATCATATTCGTTCGATCATAAAACCGTTGTCTTCTTTCCATTTCACTTCACTGCCCCCTACTATATCTAGACTAAACCTTAACATTTCCGTTTTCAGATTTTCTAGCTTACCTACCACGTTCAAGCTTCTGACATTACACTCCTCAACTCGTAGAACACTATCGTTTCATCTGTTATTCAATCTTTTTCTCATGGCCATCTCCCCTTTGGCAATCCCCTCCCAGAGATTCGAATGGTGGACTATTCCGGAATCTTTTGTCAATTGACAGATCATCATGACACTTATTCACTTACAGGTCACATGTCCTGTGAATATAGGTTATGTGTCTTTAATGCAGTGGTTTCCATTGCCTTCTGCATCCTCATGCCTTTGATCAAGTCTGGTTCTTCCACCTTTATGGGCATTTTCCCGTTTCAAGGACAAGAAGGTGCCCTGGACCTCTGTCTGATCCTCCGCCCTCTTTGACAAGGCCGTTGACGGGATGAGGGTGACTTCTTACGCAGGAAGTATTCGGCCGGCAGCGTTGGTTATTAATCAAAAGTTAAGCGGTGGTGGGTCTGAACCGACGACCAAGCACGTTGTAATTACTTATCACGACCCTAGCGCTAGACCACCGACGCACCACCACCTTTCACACATCAGAAATGTAATTGGTATGTGTTTGCATCTAGTGCCACCCCACGTCATGACGTCAGGTGCCGATCCCATATGACAAAGGTGAATGAAATCTGACAACGTCCGTTGTCGTTGGAGCCTCTAAAAACGGATATGACCAAGTTGATGCAGTGCGCAGAACTGGGACTCACCAGAAAAGCCGACGTGGTGGCACTCAAGTGACCAGTGTTGTCGTTGGGTGCACCGCTGTCCGCGCGCCTCTCACAGCCGCTACTTAAAAGGTAAGCCGCAACAATGGTTGCCGTACTGACAGATTGTGATGCTGCAGATTCACTGTCTGTGTGGAGACTAGTCTTGCTGCAAGCAAGCCTATGGCCTGGCTCTATCACGTGATGATCCTGTACGGCTGAGCCAACGTTATAACAGTCGTTTCTGCATCTAGTGCTGTGGGGCCGCTGAGACCCTGCGTGGCGTTGAGTATGGCTCTCCTGAATCCAACGATGCGGTATTAGCATGACAGTATACCGACTAACTCAGGCAACAAAAGCACAGAACGATGAACTACAGTCTTGGTAATACACGAGCCTGCCGCTGTTAAATTTCAAGTCACGGAGAATAACGTTCTCTTTCGAATGGTTCAAATGACTCGAAGCACTATGGGACTATACGTAGAAGCACTTAATCCTAACCAACCTAAGGACATCACACACATTCATGCCTGAGGCAGGATTCGAACCTGTGACCGTAGCAGCAGCGCGGTTCTGGACTGAGCGCCTAGAACCGCTTGCCCACAGCGGCCCGCTCTCCTTCTTACACGAGATATTACACGATACTCTCACAACCAACATCGAAATACTATTTATGAATGAGAAACTCCCTGCTTAATCTTTTCTTATATACAGAATACAGATAGTGGTACTCTTCCTTATTTTTTTCATTCGCGTTAAAATGCCAATCACTGGAATATAAGAGGAACATTCAATAACTACAAGACAAATTTATGTAGAATTGAAACAGTTTATAAGATAAGTTTTGTAGTTTCGTGAGTTTAGGTTGGCATCACTGGGATGAACTGAGAACAGCTGCCAGATAGAAATTGTTTTGTTTGTAACCTCAATATTGCATGGTGTGTCTGCTTGAAGTTTGCATATTAATTGTATAATGTTCAATGATCCTTGAAATAATGCCGTTGTACTGATATGTCCAACTTTACCTCCAGTTCTGTGAACCAAAACCGGTAGAGGAATAATGTTGTGTTGGTACAGCGCGTACTTTGCGATCCATTAGTTTACGTACTTGACACTGTAAACTGCTGCAGCAAGAAAAGTTCAAGAAAAGTTCACAGATCCCTTTCTTACTTTCTGAAGGGGAAAAACCAGCTAAAATCTTTTCTGGAAAGTTTTTGCTGTATCGTAAAAGTTGCATGAAACGCGTAATTTTTTATAAGTGGGTACAACAGTTCCAGAACCGTCGAACATCAGTGACTAACAGGCAGCTTCCTGCGCGGCCAGTTGAAGTGTCAACTCCTTCGCTTGAGAGCCTCATTGACGACATTATTCTTGAATACCGACGTGTTACAGATGAACATACAGGAAAAACAGTAGCAATAAGTGTTGGCACAGTTCATAACGTTATCGGTAACAGGCTCATAGACAGCAAAACAAGTGCAAGCTGGGTCTCGGCGCAGTTAACCGAACAACACAAGCAAAGAGAACCCAAAATTTCTACAGCCTTGACAGAATGCTATGCAAGGGAAGGTGGCCTTTTTCTAAACAAAATTTTAACGTGTATTGAAACTAGGGATCGCCATTTTAGATCAGAATCCCAACGATAAAGCTTATAAAGGAAGCATATGAGTTCACCAGTATGAAAGAAACTCAGAATGCAAGCATCGGCGGAAACGTCATGTTGACCGTCTTTTGGGACGCCAAAGATGTCAAATTTCGTGATTATTTACAAGATAAGCCTGCAATAAACAGAGCCTACTGTTCAGATATGCTGATGAAACAAAAATTAGGGCATCAATGAGGTCTTAAAGAAAGAGCACGATGTTGCTACATGACAATGCTCGCCCTCACACGCCTCCCAGCTAACTGAAGAAAACATTGAGAAAACGGTTTGGAAGATACGAACTCATGCTCTCTACAGTCCTGATTTGGCTCACGCAGATTTTCATTTCTTTGGTCCACTGAGAGAGGCACTACGTGGAAGTAACTTCAGAAACCACGAGGAGGCTTGTGGGCTTTGTGGGAAAATGGGTCAAACGGCAAGACTAAGATTTCTTTGTATCGAATACAGAAACGAGTCCATCGTTTGAGACGAGTGCTTTAATATTGGTGGGATTATGTTGAAAAGTAGTAAAAGTCTCTTTGTGGTACAGTTTTCTTTCGTTCGAATGGCTCTAAGCATTATGGGACTTAACATCTGGCGTCATCAGTCCGTAAGACTTAGACCTACTTAAACCTAATTAACCTAAGGACATCACACACATCCATGCTAGAGGCAGGATTCGAACTTACGACCGTAGCTCTATCGCGGTTCTGGACTGAAGCTCCTAGAACCGCTCAGCCACAGCTGCCGGCTTTCGTGCATCAGTTTGTTTTTTTAATTAATGAATACCTCTCTTACATGCCTGCAGTACACCTTGTGGTAATTTGACGTTTGTTACATTCCTTCTTAATGGTAATGTAATTTTAGTGCCGTACACTGTATTTGAAGATGTGTGGAACATAATTCATGTTTTTTGCAGGTTGCAGATGGGTTGCCAGTCCCGGGAGAAGTCACATAATACTTACGCTATTACAGAAGTAACATCTGCGGAAATTCTTTCAAGTCCCTAGATTGAATGAACTGATTGCTAAATGTCAGCGTGTACCGGACAGGCACAGCAATGAATTATCATTAAAATTATGAGCAATGAGACCTCCTGTGTATTGAGTTAGGACATTTAAAGTAATTTATTTCCCCTCCGCTCATCTCACGTAGAGAGTAGAGTCGTGTCTTGACCAGAATTGGTAGTCGTTATTGCATTTATGTTTTCCTCAATACAAATTTCTCCTCCGATAGTTTACTGTCCTACCAAATGACGTCTCTTGAGGTACAGTGGAGGGATGAGAAGTGGAATGAAAATATTCAGACGTGTGAACCGGCTTCTTATTCGAATTCTCATCGTTCGTGGTTCACTGCTCTTTGCAGGACGACACGTCGTATCTCTTTACGTGCTTGGTAACTTTGAACTGTAGCATTAATGAATTGGTCTAGCCGTCTCGCAACAATGTTGTGACACTAAGCTTATAATTGAGAGTCTCCTAGTCCTTTCAGTGGTAGACAAAAGATCTGGCCAAACCTTTCCTTGGTCGACTGGATTCTGTAAACTGGCCTTCACCTGCACATACAGAGCGTTGTTCTACGTATAGGGTGACAAGTGAATCTACTGCGTCTTTTGATACGTCTTGAGTTAGCTGGATGAAAATCTCTTGAAATCACATTCCGAGTTGCAAGAAAGCTTACACGCAGTGGAAGTCACATGAGTCCTTATACCGGCCTGTGGGAAAGTGTAGTTATCGACTGCGTAACAAATAAGAGTATAAAAGTTCAGTTCTATGTAGTTTCCATTCGCACAACTGTCGCAAAAAGTGAAAGGATAATTGACGATAGAGCCGAAATTATGACGTAATAGTGACATGTCCAGTGGGTATTTCTTACCGACGAGTAGCAAAGAAGAAAAGGTGAAATATACGGGTTTTCTCAGGAGGGAAGGTAAGTATTCTGCTCGCCGTTCAATGGTATCTGTGACGCCACACACTACTGAATCAGAATCAAGTACTTAAATAACAGCCATCATCCAAATTTAACTATAATTGTAACTAATTATATGTAAACATAATACTCTAGATCGTAGAGAAAATTATTCCGCTAGTTTTAGGACCTCTCACCAATGCATCAACACAGTATTAAACAAGTTCTCAATGAAGTTCATGTAACACGAACACATCTAGTTTATTATCTAGTTTATTAATGTCACGAAACTTAACACAAGAGTAATAAGTACTTATCAAGTAGTAATACGTTGTTATTCATCCATTAGGAATGCTACATGAAGATGTTGGAAACTCAGTCAGTCAGCAATATGTTCCACTGATCATTTGAATGGTTCTTTTATCGAAATGATGTGGAACGAGTCAGTTTGCAGGATATGTGTACATGATTAGTGTTAACATAATGAACACATTTTTGTTTCTAGGCCTGCTCATATATCTTGGTTATCACTTTTGAAGTAGAAATTCGTCAATGAAATGGAAAGAGTTGTCCAGAAGGTATGATTTTAAGTTACATTTAAAACTTGCTTCGCTACCTGTCACACATTTGATGTTACTGGGCAGATGATCAAAGGCTTTTGTTGTTGCATGTTGAACTCCTTCCTGGGACACTAACAGCTCTAACAGTGAGTAATAACGCTCATTTTTCACTCTAGTGTTGCAGGTATGTACGCCACTATTCTTTCAGCGAAGGATTATTTATGACGAATGTAACTAGCGAATACTTATATTTCCAAAAAACACACTACATTCAGTTCTGCACAACTAAAAGTCATACGAACAATTGACGTAGCACAGGAGCAGTAGTACACTCCAAATTTTTGAGTATTCATACTGTTAATAACTTGAACAGTAAGAAGCATATTACTTAGCTTCTCAAACAGTTGAGTTCACCTACTTTTGCTTTTCGTATAGTTGCTAATCTTGGAAAGGAACGTATCAGTCTCCTGACATATTTTGCTCAGTAATGTCTTAAGGAATAATTTTCTGGGGTACTTCATCACTTGGAAATTAAGTTTAAATTGCACAAAATTGAACACGTAGTGGATGTCGGCAAGCGCCTGTGAGGGTGGGGGCTTCCGGCCAACAAAACAGTTACTGCTGACCAGGGAAAACGTGGGCGTTCAGCCTTTGTGCTTACCTGCCGCCTCTGGCACCCTCCTTCATCTCGGGATTCAGAGCACGGGCAATGGACTCCCGCAATCGCCACGACAGAAAAAAGCTGCTTTTCAGCGAAACCCTCGTGTCGTGAATAAAAGGGCGTGGCTTGGTGCCACAAGCTGTGGGGCTTTCCAATAATGATTCCAGGAAATGGCCGCACAACTCGGGGCGAACCGCCGAAGTGGCGTCGTGCACACACAACGCTCCTAAAGTTCTGTCAGCGCCACACAAGCCGAGTGGCTTTGAGAATAAACCCCTCACAATTTCTGGGATAAACGATTTCGGCCCCCAGAAGAATTGGAGGGAAGGTCATTCATTGGCTTCTTCACCGCAAGCTGCGAAGCTTTCGTTTCACGAAAGCATAAGGAAAGTGTACTTACAATCAACAAATACATAATTTTACCAAGATCGAATAAAATTGTACAATAAAACTCTTATGGTAAGGCTTTATAGTCCACATCGTTCTTCGTCTTTTAGTAATTTAATTTTTCATTAATTTTCTTTATTGTTTCATCTGAATGTAGAAATTTCAAGTAAATCGACCAAGAACTTTGAAGCTAATCGGTCAAGTACTTTTCATGATGCTTGGTAACAATACTATTTATTGTGTATGCTTAAAAAATATGTATCCTATAACAGCCAAAATATTCATTAGCGGATCCTGTAGAAATATGAAGTAAATCGGCCAAGAACTTTCAAAGAGTTTTGGTAACATCCACATATGTGTCAAGTCAGATTACGTAATCTTATGTAGACAGTGACCTTCCTCTTGTCTTGAAGGTAAAGTGTTCAAAATTGCAACAAGATCGGAACAAAACTGTAGATATGCATGAATTAGAATCAAACAAACGGACACTCTTCTTTACATATACAGATTTTTGAACGTTAAAATGCGTATTCACCACCTAAAGATTCACTGCTAGGGCCACGATTGGCTATTTACATGATTTTGTGACTAGTGTGAATCACATTCTCCACATCCGCACAATGTGTAAGTACATGGTCAAGGAGCCCCTGGATGTGGTAAAGTTAAAACTGATTAGAAAAAAATGTAACAGCGATATTGGCACAAGAAAAGAACGACCGTAAGAGTCGGCAAAGCCATTAATTATTATTGCGCAATAAGGTGCAGACAAATGAACAAGAAACATCATTAATTTTTTCTTTGTACATGATTTTAGTTTCACTCTCTCTCGTATGTAGAGGGATGGTTAAGATGTATTGCTCGAAGTATGATGTGCTACGTGAGTTTTGTATTACATGTGATTCTAAATAAGAGAAGACTTAACAACACTATTAAGCATTGAAGTGAATTGGAGCCAAATGGGGATGATTTCCTTCATCTTAAGAGGCACTGGTGTCCTTAGAGTCGTCTTGCTGCATCTACAATTGCAATGAAGGAGGGAAAGTCCGTGGTCCTATTTTGTAATATTAACAGAAGCATAAGAACTTTCAGAAAACGACATATATAATTAAAATGCATATAGTGATGGACACATGCATAGAAAAAAAGAAGCAACGCAAGGTTAAGTGAATGAAGAACAGGACAATTTCGTACACGCAGACGATTTGCTAATGATGCAGGTGTGCTATCTTTTAATTTGTACCATTTTCATTATATATCATAATTTTTTTAATTATTATAACACAACTGGCGACATAAGTGCCACGACTTCAGGACATCGGTTGTAAGTGGGGTTTGTTAACTATTGCAATAGTAAGAAATGTCTAAGACATTGTTATTAATCATTCAAGCTAATTGTATTATTTTCTGTTTACATGAATCACAACGGGGAGCAAGTAAAGCAAAAAGAAAAAAAAAGTAAGGTGAAAATTTTTGAAAGAAATAAGAATTGGACCCTGATTACGTGAAATTTTCCATAGTAAGCCCTTTTGTTCGCCACAACAAACGTAGGACGGCTACGCAAGTTCGTTGCGTGGTTACTCTTGGTAGCGCCTCTTTTGATGTAGATGGAAACCGTTTCCTCATTATTCTCTTCTTTTGATATTATTGTGGAAAATTTACAAGAATTTTTCAGTGTGATACCCATTGTCGGTAAAACGTGAAGAATTGAGACACAATAATTTGCGTATCATAATAGACGTAACACAGGCTTTGACACAGCGTAAATTAAAATTATCAAGTGTAATAATTAGCATAAAAATTCTATAATTTTTTGTGAAATTTTTATTTTTGCATATTCATACAATATGGCACAAAAATATATGTTCATTGTTGATAGAAATAGCGTAAACACAATCATCCAAGATGGGGTAGAATTGCGCGATCGCACAATTGAAGTTCAGGCGCCCAGCATGCCTACCGCAGAAATTTTAAGTAGGTCAGAGGTGAGTGTCGCAAGTGTGACAAATGATAGAAACGCTCCACAACGTAAAAACCTTGACGACACAATGCTTACAATGTCACCCATCTCTCAGAGCGACATACCGCCTTGAATGAAACATTGGATCTTGACAACACGTTACAAACACCACTTGTTCACAACACAAACAATAACTTGGAAAGTAAAACTGACGGCAACCACAATAGTACTACTGAGGCACTGTTCTGGCGGTGATTACCTAACATAAACTAGAAATTAGATAATATGAACACCAATTTCCGTGTTATGAAAAAAATATGAATATCTACATTGATAATTTCACACAAGATATGGACACTGTAAAACAGCGACAAAAAATATTACAGAAGATCTAAATACAATGAAACAAAAACAAGTATTAAAGGATTTGCAAGACACAGTCTCACAGAAGTTCAGTGACTTACCCAAAAATTTGGTCGCTGAAATAGATGAAAAACTGAATGATATGAAAAAACAAGTAATGGATGCAGTACTTTTTGGAGATAACAGTAACATTACAGAGTTAAAAAACAGAAGGTAGATTCTTTTAAAGACCATCATGATCTAGTAGAGCAACAGATAAAGAAAATCACATAAGCGAACACAAATATTAAAGCCACACCAAGCCAGTTGTATTCGACAGTAAAAAAAGATAACCCCTGTCGTTAACAAACTAAACAAAGACTATGAAGCTGTACCTCTAGCTGTATAAGAGCTTACTTTAAGGGTAGCGACATTAGAATATGACTCAGTGTGTGCTACGAAGAAGAGAGAGAGAGAGAGGAAATCAATGGAAATGTAAGTGATATCATTAGTCAAGATGAAGCAGGTAAGTTAGATAAGAGTAATACCACTGCGGAGAAGTTAGTAACCGATTGTAAGTTGTACACAGATGTAGTAAAAAAGCTATTCAGAAGAAAGAAAATGAAATAGTGGACAAGGTAAACATTAACCTACGAGCTGCGCAAGGTAGGATCCGCAATATTTTGGAACAAAATATTACCGGATCTCGAAATATGCATGTAAATAATACACAGGCTACAGTGAGCAAACCACAACCTGTCGGTATTTGTCGTCAAATTGTTACGAGTCCTACAGCAGGTACCAGTGGCAGTTGTAGAGTGTAAAGTGAAAACACACCCATAAATCCAACACCTGAGCAATTAACAACCGGAGTTACAGGTAACTACAATAACGTCATTAATACGGCAGAAAAAGATGCCATTCGCTATTGTTCAGGTCCAAGGAATAAAAAACAACTTAAAGGTTATTTAGAAGTAGCATCCTTTTTTCGTAAATTCGTACCACAGCAGCTGATGATCAATGATGCATTACTCAACTTATTACGAAGAAATAGGCCTTGGTTATGGGAGGATAAGTGTTAGGAGGACTTTAATAACATTATGCAGGCATTAGTCAATGCAAACATTCTTAGACACCATGACATGTCCAAGGGTTTTTGCCTATGTACAGATGCCTCATCTCAGGGGCTGGGGGCATGCTTGCTCCAGATGCGAGAAGAAGGTAAAGAAGTACTCAAGGCCATCAGTTTTGCTAATTGGAAAGTTTAACTGTAATATTGGCATTTAAAGAGTTTGAATATTTTCTGTGCGGTGAGAATACCAAAGTTTACTGCGGCCATCAGTCACTGTCATTTCTTTTAACATGTAAACTATTGCACCGTAGATTAGTTAAGTGGTGTCTATATTCACAAGAATACAATTTAGAGATCATTTATATTAAAGGAAGTCAAAATGTTATAGGAGATGCCTTGTCTAGGTTACCGCAAGGTTTACAGGAATTTAGTGAATTAACAAAGCAAGATCAAAAAATCAAATGTTGTTAATGCAAAGTACAACACAACAGTCTGGTTTCCATAAGTATTGGAAGCAAATGAAAATTATACAACAGCAAGATCGCAGATGGAGTAAGGTCATGCAAAACCGTAAGCAAGATGGAGATGGAAAGCTAAGTAAATTGTATCAGGAGTACAAGGGCCTTTTGTTTCATAGGAAAACATGAAAAATCTGATCAGTGGTGTATGTGTTTTCATATTATGGAGTAGGCAAATGTACTGAAAAAATTGCAGCACTTTGTTATTTTCCAAATTTGCGAAGGCGAGTCCTACAGGTATTAATAAATAGTGCAGTGTGTCAAAAATCAAAACAGACCAATGTGTCAAAATACACTGAGCTTCACCCAATACTCAAAAAAAAAAACCACTAGATATAGTATCCCTGTACATAGCTGGTCCATATCCACGAAGTAAAAGGACAGTAAGATACGTTGTTGCACAATACGATGTTTTCCCGAAACATATCAAAATGTATTAAAACTCCAACAGCCACAAATATCAGAAAAGGAATTGTGGAAAACCATATGAGAAGAGAAACAAAAGGTACTACTAACTCATAGTGATTCATATTTCGTTGGGCAAAAGTGGAAACAATTTATGACCTCATAGAGCATAAGACATGTATTACTAAGCTTTTTTCACCCAGACGCAAGTCCAGTAGACCGAGTCTTTAAAGATTTTAACCGATTTATTAGGACATACACGACTCACAAACACACCCGGTAGGTAGAATACGTAATTCCTTTCATGGAAGTTGTCAATAACCTTCCATGTTCTTCAACAGGTTTCAAACCTAACAAATTGATGTTCCGGACAAAACAAACGGATGAGAGGGAGTCGCCCATACGAAAAGCACTCACTACAGAAATGACAAAATCAAACAAGTATGATTACACTCCAAAACGGGGCCGAGTATAAAAAGAAACTTTATAATAATAAACTGAAACGTGTTACACAATTTTTGAAGGGCAACGAGTCCTCTTACGGACGCACCCTAAATCGACAAAAATAAGCAATTACTCTATTCATGACCATATATAATTTCAAAAATACCTTACCCTGGAACGTACAGATTAATCTACGAGAAAACAGAGAGAGACAAGGGTCTCCACCCACACAGAGATATAAAAGCTTTTGTAGAATGATGAAGCTAGATAGCATTTTTCTATCACAACATAACTGTACATAATGTACATAACTCTAAGTGACATTTTTTTCTTCTCGAGTATATTTTAAGGTAAAGTAATGTGTATAGGTATAAGTAATTCTTTTGATTTCTACACGTAAACATAAAATCAACAGGAATAAGAAGTAACACACCGCTTCACGCGAGGCGAAAGTAGGAACAAAATTAGCTTATGGCTCAGCTGTACACGCTCAACAATACGCGCCGACGTCAGTAGCAGGAGAGGAAGCATTGACCTGTGCGCATGCGAGACAGACTGGCAGAAGGTGCAACCAAATGGGAATGCGATTTGTACAAGTACCTAACTTAAATACGAAGTAGACAGAAATACTAAGCAATTACATCTATTGTCTAAGAACTAAGGAACCTTTTGATATATGTACATAGTGGTTTAATTAAATACCTAGCTATATATAACATATTTACAAGCAAGAGGAAGCATTATGAAAAAAATATACGAGACGTGCAAGCTAAGAAGAAACGATAAAATACAGTAATAAATGGCGAATAATTTTCTTTTCGGGGTGAATGATCATAAAGGGTAAAAGAATAAACGAATGTCTATGAATTTAAACAAAGTATGGAAATATCTTCGGATGGATATAACGACCAAATATACCAGAGCCACCGAGCTACGTAATGCAATTAGTTTTAAGTTAGTGTTCAGTTTTTTTTCTTCTTTCAGCGACCACTGCATCGTTACGGCGCAGAAGAAGAGAATTACGTGAAGAGTAGCTGGTACCAAATGAAGAAACGGGTCGCATCTTGAATAAACAATTTAGTTATAAGGATATTTAGACAAAGGTAATAAGGCAATGAAAAATAAAAATATGCATCGTCGCAGTATAGCTCCGTGATATATACCAGTACCTGTTCGCTGCAGAATCATAGACATTTAATCATGTGATGTTACAAAAACCAATTAATTTTGTTATTGTGTCACATGAAAGCATATATAATGACATTTTCATGTATTCGAGAAGGATAAGTCTACGATTGTTGAAACTTCTTCACGTCTAACCCTCAGCTAAACGTGAACTGAAGCAAACAGCGCTATCATATGAAGAAACAACACGATGGCACATGAATCATTAGTCAATACACATCAATTCCATGAAATAAAAGTTCCTTGGCCACTAGTCCATGATTGTACGAATAACATTTCCTCATAAATCCTTGAACCAGTAGATGCGTGTTTCCTTTCTTCCTTCCCAAAGAAAAGAAGTGGCGCCACGCGTATTTAGGCCAGCAATGCGTTGTGTTTTAGTAGCTTTTTCTAATGTTATCTCCCTCCTCTACTTAAAGCATAAGTGATAAAAGCCTATCTATAAAATGAAGTATAAATGTATCATATGCTTGTATTGTACCATAGTAATTCATTATTTATTTAATTGGTATATGTGATGTGAAACGAAGATAAGTTAAAACTAACAAACAAACTGTAGTAATAGAACCCAGCTAACGAAAAATTTATGACATTTTAAAAGTTAAGAAATTTATGTTAGTAGTATAAGCGATGGATGGAATCCCAGCCAGACGTATAAGCTGTCATCTTATATGTTGTTGTGACTCAATACTTGTATGAATTTTAATTGGGAAGCAAACTCCATGTAAAGGAGTGAACTTTAAAGACAAGCAACTTATACAATGTTTTGTACGGCTATATGAGTCTTTCAGCAAAATGGACGGTGAAATGTGATGACATTAATATATGTGTACAACGTAGTAATTTCTGGGAATTGTGTCCCACAACGCCTGATACCTTAGTAAGTGAACTATAGTAATTCGAGCGAATACTTACCTCGTCGACGGACGCTGTTGGCCAGGGTTCTCTCGGCTGAAAATGCGAGTACATCGGATTTTGAACAATAAACACATACACACTGCACTCAGAACGAAGACCAATGCCACGACAATTCTTTAATATGTGATACTCAGGTGAAAGTTTGACATTGAATATGAAATCAACACTAAGAAAACGAGTGCACGCAAGTACGACGGTAGCAACTAGCACTTTGACCCTTAGCTGCCAAACCTATTAGTGCACAAGCGCAAAACCGGCAGCTAGGTCGAAGCAAGCTGAACATTACTGTCAGCGTGCTAAATTCAAATATTTAATGAACTATCTTATTACGTACACAATCTTTCAGTTTGTTGTAGAACTGTACAATACATAGGATAAGCTGATATATCCACTCTATTAAGTAAAAGAGAAGCCGACAAATAAAGGGATCGATATCTGTCGGGAAATGTAAGTATAAATATGTACATGCAAAAACACTGTACGACTCCATAACCTGTCAAATTACGGTGTGGGGACAGCTGTGTAGGTACATGGTGAAGGAACCCCCGGACATGGTAAAGTTAAAATTTATTAGAAAAAATGAAACGGCGATAATGGTAGAAGATTAGAACGACCGTAAGCATCGACAAAGACATTAATTATTAATGCGCGATAAGGAGCAGACAAATGAACAACAAACATCATTCATTTTTCTTTGTACATGATTTTAGTTTCACTCTCTCTCGTATGTAGAGGGATGGTAAAGATGTATTGCTAGAAGTATGACGTGCTACGAGTGTTTTGTACTATATGTGATTCTCAATAAGAGAAGACTTAAGAACAGTATTAAGCATTTTTATTGAAGTGGAGCCAAGTTGGGAGAATTCCCTTCGTCTTGAGATGCACTGGTGTCCTTGGAGTCGGCTGCCTGCATCTACAATTGCAATGTAGGAGTGGAAGTTCGTGGTCCTATTTCGTAATATTAACAGAAGTGTAAGAGCTTTCAGAAAACGAAAAATATAATTAAAATATATATAGTGATGGACACACGCACAGAAAAAAAGAAGAATCGCAAGGTGAAGTGAATGAAGAATAGCACAGTTTCGTACACGCAGAACATTTACTAACAATGCAATTGTACTATCCTCTAATTTTTTCCATTTTAATTATGTATCCTCATTTTTTTTTTATTGTAGCACAACAGTTTCTAAGTAAAAGAGTTCTTCTGAGGCGAAATAATCAGACACCAATTCAATTGGATTATTTCTGATAAAACGTTGTATAAATACTCAGTACACCCCTGAGAAACAATTTCTTCACAATCAGCATCTGCACCTGGTCCAGGAACATCGTCTGCTGCCGCAGCTCTCTGTGTCGACATGTAGTGGGATGAATGCAGTGGCTTTTTTTGTGTGTTTGTTTGACTGAAATGCTCATAGAGAACCAATGGGTTTTAACAGGCATCTAATTTTGACACGCATAGTGCGGGAAACAAAATTCAGGCATTGCTCATAGTGCCGAAGTCTATGAGACGTAACCTTATGTAGCGATTGAGGACTTGCACCCGAGTTTTGCTGAGAAGTATTATGACAGTGTTACAATTAAGTGTCGTTCTTGTCGTTTGATTTCATTTCTCCTTTTGCTGCTGTTTTGTTCTATTCATTGAATACAGTATTCACAACGCCAGAGTCCGAAAACTGGAAGTATGTACGTTAGCTTACACCGCTTGGAACAAACAATATATTTTGTTTTAAGTAGATGGCTCATCAAAGTTAAGCATGTACGGTTGTGACTATGGATAGCCACTAAGTCGGGGAAGTTGAGTGTTAGGCTCTTCGTCAGCATTCTGTTTTGTTGTCGGCGTTTCTTGAGTTTTATGTACAGCCACCCCCCCCCCCCCCTCCGGGCCCTTGAAACATGGACCTTGACGCTGGTGAGAAGGCTCGCGTGCCTCATCGATACAGATGGCCGTACCGTAGGTGCAACCACAACGGAGGGGTATCTGTTGAGAGGGGCAGCAGCCTTTTCAGTAGTTGCAAGGGCAACAGTTTGGATGATTGGCTGATCTGGCTCTGTAACACTAACCAAAACGGCGTTGCTGTGTTGGTACTGCGAACGGCTGAAAGCAAAGGGAAACTACAGCTGTAATTTTTCCCGAGGGCATGCAGCTTTACTGTATGGTTACATTATGATGGCGTACTCTTAAGTAAAATATTCCGGAAGTAAAGTAGTCCCCCATTCGGATCTCAGGGCGGGGCCTACTCAGGAGGACGTTGTTATCAGGAGAAAGTAAACTGGCACTCTACTGATCGGACCGTGGAATGTCAGATCGCTTAATCGGGCAGGTAGGTTAGAAAATTTAAATAAGGGAAATGGATAAGTTGAAGTTAGATATAGTGGGAATTAGTGAAGTTCGGTGGGAGGAGGAACAAGACTTCTGGTCAGATGACTACAGGGTTATAAATACAAAATCAAATAGGGGTAATGCAGGAGTACGTTTAATAATGAATACTAAAATAGGAATGCGAGTAAGCTACTACCAAGAGCATAGTAAACGACTTGTTGGGGCCAAGATAGACACGAAGCCCACGCCTACCACAGTAGTACAAAATAATATGCCAACTACACTCCTGGAAATTGAAATAAGAACACCGTGAATTCATTGTCCCAGGAAGGGGAAACTTTATTGACACATTCCTGGGTTCAGATACATCACATGATCACACTGACAGAACCACAGGCACATAGACACAGGCAACAGAGCATGCACAACATTGGCACTAGTACAGTGTATATCCACCTTTCGCAGCAATGCAGGCTGCTATTCTCCCATGGAGACGATCGTAGAGATGCTGGATGTAGTCCTGTGGAACGGCTTGCCATTCCATTTCCACCTGGCGCCTCAGTTGGACCAGCGTTCGTGCTGGACGTGCAGACCGCGTGAGACGACGCTTCCTCCAGTCCCAAACATGTTCAATGGGGGACAGATCCGGAGATCTTGCTGGCCAGGGTAGTTGACTTACACCTTCTAGAGCACGTTGGGTGGCACGGGATACATGCGGACGTGCATTGTCCTGTTGGAACAGCAAGTTCCCTTGCCGGTCTAGGAATGGTAGAACGATGGGTTCGATGACGGTTTGGATGTACCGTGCACTATTCAGTGTCCCCTCGACGATCACCAGAGGTGTACGGCCAGTGTAGGAGATCGCTCCCCACACCATGATGCCGGGTGTTGGCCCTGTGTGCCTCAGTCGTATGCAGTCCTGATTGTGGCGCTCACCTGCACGGCGCCAAACACGCATACGACCATCATTGGCACCAAGGCAGAGGCGACTCTCATCGCTGAAGACGACACGTCTCCATTCGTCCCTCCATTCACGCCTGTCGCGACACCACTGGAGGCGGGCTGCACGATGTTGGGGCGTGAGCGGAAGACGGCCTAACGGTGTGCGGGACCGTAGCCCAGCTTAATGGAGACGGTTGCGAATGGTCCTCGCCGATACCCCAGGAGCAACAGTGTCCCTAATTTGCTGGGAAGTGGCGGTGCGGTCCCCTACGGCACTGCGTAGGATCCTACGGTCTTGGCGTGCATACGTGCGTCGCTGCGGTCCGGTCCCAGGTCGACGGGCACGTGCACCTTCCGCCGACCACTGGCGACAATATCGATGTACTGTGGAGACCTCACGCCCCACGTGTTGAGCAATTCGGCGGTACGTCCACCCGGCCTCTCGCATGCCCACTATACGCCCTCGCTCAAAGTCCGTCAAGTGCACATACGGTTCACGTCCACGCTGTCGCGGCATGCTACCAGTGTTAAAGACTGCGATGGAGCTCCGTATGCCACGGCAAACATGCTGACACTGACGGCGACGGTGCACAAATGCTGCGCAGCTAGCGCCATTCGACGGCCAACACCGCGGTTCCTGGTGTGTCCGCTGTGCCGTGCGTGTGATCATTGCTTGTACAGCCCTCTCGCAGTGTCCGGAGCAACTATGGTTGGTCTGACACACCGGTGTCAATGTGTTCTTTTTTCCATTTCCAGGAGTGTAGCTCCGCAGGTGACGAAGAGATTGATGAAATGTATGATGAGATAAAAGAAAGAGAAGGAAGACGAAAATTTAATAGTCATGTGTGACTGGAATTCGATATTAGGAAAAGGTAGAGAAGGAAACATAAAAGGTAAATATGGATTGGGGGGAAGAAATGAAAGAGGAAGCCGCCTGGTAGAATTTTGCACAAACCATAACTTAACCATAGCTAACACTGGGTTCAAGAATCGCAAAGGAAGGGTGTATACATGGTAGAAACCTGGAGATACTGACAGGTTTCAGATAGATTATATAATGGTAAGAACGACATTCAAAAACCAGATTTTATATTGTAAGGCGTTCCTAGAGTCAGATGTGGAATCTGACCACAATCTATTGGTTATGAACTGTAGATTAAAACTGAAGAACCTGCAAAAATGTGGAAATTTGAGGAGACGAGACCTGAGTAAACAGAAAGAACCAGAGGTCGTAGAGAGCTTCAGGAAGAGCATTAGGGAACGATTGACAAGAATGGAGGAAAGAAATACAGTAGAAGAAGAATGGGTAGCTTTGAGAGGCGAAATAATGAAGGTAGCAGAGGATCAAGTAGGTAAAAAGAGGAGGGCTAATAGAAATCCCTGGGTAACAGAAGAAGTATTGAATTTAATTGATGAAAGGAGAATATATAAAAATGCAGTAAATGAAACAGGCAAAAAGGATTACAAATGTCTCAAAAATGAGATCGACAGGAAGTGCAAAATGGCTATGTAGGGATGGCTAGAGGACAAATGTAAGGATGGTTCAAATGGTTCAGATGGCTCTGAGCACTATGGGACTCAACTTCCTAGGTCATTAGTCACCTAGAACTTAGAACTACGTAAACGTAACTAACCTAAGGACAGCACACACATCCATGCCCGAGGCAGGATTCGAACCTGCGACCGTAGCGGTCGCGCGGTTCCAGGCTCTAGCGCCTAGAACCGTCGGTCACCCCGGCCGGCTAATGTAGGGATATAGAGGCTTATCTCACTAGGGGTGAGATGTGCCTACAGGAAAATTAAAGAGATCTTTGGAGAAAAGAGAACCACTTGCATGAACCGAGTTCTAGGCAACGAAGGGAAACAGAAAGGTGGAAGGAGTATATAGACGGTCTATACAAGGGCGAAGTTCTTAAGGGAAATATTACAGAAATGGAAGAGAATGTAGATGAAGATGAAATGGGAGATATGATACAGCGTGAAGAGTTTGACAGAGCCTTGAAAGACCTAAGTCGAAACAAGGCCCCGGTAGTAGACAGCATCTCTTTAGAACTAATGACAGCCTTGGGAGAGCCAGTCCTGACAAAACTCTACCATCTGGTGAGCCAGATGTATGACACAGGCGAAATACCCTGAGACTTCAAGAAGAATATAATAATTCCAATCCCAAAGAAATTAGGTGTTGACACATGTGAAAATTACCGAAGTATCAGTTTACTAAGCCACGGCTGCATAATACTAACACGAATTCTTTACAGACGAATGAAGTAACTGGTAGAAACCGACCTCGGGGAATATCAGTTTGGATTCCGTACAAATGTTGGAACACGTGAGGCAATACTGACCCTACGACTTATCTTAGAAAATAGATTAATGAAGGACAAATCTACGTTTCTAGCATTTGTAGACTTAGAGAAAGCTTTTGACAATGTTGAATGAAATACTCTCTTTCAAATTCTGAAGGTGGCAGGGGTAAAATACAGGGAGCGAAAGGCTATTTACAATTTGTACAGAAACCAGATGGCAGTCATAAGAGTCGAGGGGCTTGAAAGGGAAGCAGTGGTTGGGAAGGGAGTGAGACAGGGTTGTAGCCTATCTCCGATGTTATTCAATCTGTATATTGAGCAAGCAGTAAAGGAAACAAAACAAAAATTCGGAGTAGGTATTAAAGTCTATGGAGAAGAAATAAAAACTTTGAGGTTCGCCGATGACATTGCAATTCTGTCAGAGACAGCAAAGGACCTGGAAGAGCAGCTGAACGGAATGGACATGGTCTTGAAAGGAGACTGTAAGATGAACATCAACAAAAGCAAATCGAGAATAATGGAATGTAGTCGAATTAAATCGGTTGATGCTGCGGGAATTAGATTAGGATATGAGAAGCTTAAAGTAGTAAATGAGTGTTGCTATTTGGAGAGCAAAATAACTCATGATGGTCGAAGTAGAGAGGATATAAAATGTAGACTCGCAATGCCAAGGAAAGCATTTCTGAAGAAGAGAAATTTATCAACATCGAGTACAGATTTAAGTGTCAGGAAGTCGTTTCTGAAAGTATTTGATGGAGTGTAGCCATGTATGGAATTGGAACATGGACGATAAATAGTTTGGACGAGAAGAGAATAGAAGCTTTCGAAATGTGATGCTACAGAAGAATGCTGAAGGTTAGATGGGTAGACCACATAACTATTGAGGAGGTATTGAAGAGAAATGGAGAGAAGAGAAATTTGTGGCATGACTAGAATAAGGGATCGGTTGGTAGGGCATATTCTGAGGCATCAAGGGATCACCAATTTAGTATTGGAGGGCAGCGTGGAGAGTAAAAATCACTGAGGGAGACCAAGAGATGACTACACTGAACAGATTCAGAAGGATGTGGGTTGCAGTAGGTACTAGGAGATGAAGAAACTTGCACAAGATAGAGTAGCAGGGAAAGCTGCATCAAACCAGTCTCTGGACTGAAGACCACAACAACAACAACATGTACAGGGTGACAATTATTGAACTATACGACATGAAATCGCCTTAACTTCAGAACGGTTTGCGTTAGGACGTTCAAACGCACGGCTGGCGGCGGGCCACGATGGGAATTAGCACTTGCATGCGCACTCGTCTTGGTGTTGTCGCTCATTTGCACACTAAAATATCACGGTGCATCGTGCCTGAGCGTATAGCGCTTATGAAGGCCTACTGTGCGAGCAGTAGCAGCCAGCCGCGGTTCAAAGGAAGTTTTCGACCGAGTTCAAGTTGAAGACAGCCAGTCCAAAAGTGCTATCGATCAAGAATTTGTTTCGTAAGTTTGAGAGAACGGGTAGTGTTCTTGATGACAGTGTCGGCAATGTAGGTCGTCCTAAAAAGAGTGAAAACCCCTGAAAACGTTGAGACGTCATGCACTGTGTTTCAAAGGAACCCCAGAAAACCGATCGGACGAGCAGCATAACAGGTTGGAATCAACTGGAGAACACTGCGACAAATTGTTGTTGAAGACAAACTAAAACACATCAGTCATTAAGCCGCAGGGCCATGGAAAAGCGGTTACGTTAATTGATGAACAGGGCTTTGATGTGAATATGATTTGGTTTAGCGACGAAGCCCACTCTCATTTGGACTGGTTCGTCACTAAGCAAAATTGGCGCTTTGGGGGGATTAAAAATCAGCATATCGTGATTGAGAAGATTCTTCGTGCCCAACGAGTGACTGCGTGTGTGCAGTGTCCAGTCGCGGTATAATCGGTGTGATATTCCTTGATGGGAGGGTGACTACCGAACGGTACGTGAAGGTTTATAGGAGATGATTTCATGCCCATTATCCAACGTGGACCTTATTTCGACAATATGTGTTTCACGGAAGTCGGAGAGTGTTTTTTTTTTGTGCTGGAGAAGCACTTCGGGGACAGCACTCTGACTCTGGGGTACCCAGAGGCCACTGGCATGTGCCTCGATTGGCCGCCGTATTCTCCGGATCTGAACACATGCGACTCCTTTTTGAGGGGCAAGGTGTACAGCAATAACCCCAAAACCATTGCTGAGCTGAAAACAGGCATTCAGGAAACTTCAACGGGTCATGCACAATTTCGCTATTCGTCCGTGCCACATGATCGCCATTGATGACAGGCATATCGAATATGCCGTAACCTGAATCCGAGTACCAGCAGTGACGTTTACATGTTGAATAAAGTATGTGCAAGTCGCAGTTTTTAACTAACTTACGTTTTTTCGTATGTTTGAATAACTGTCACTCTGTAATTGGTAGAGGGTGAGCCACGCCGTCTGCAGTACGATATGTGGCTACTCTGGGCGAAACGTTCCGAAGTTTGACAGCCAAAGTACCTCAGTCCCAAGCCGAAAATGCATGTTTATCTAAGAAAGTAAAGACTGAGGAACAGAATATAGCTTCGTGCAGAAGAGTTACTCCAGAGTATGCGAAGAAGTGGCAGAAAGAATTCGACAAGCAGTTGGTTAAAAACAGATTTCAGGCAGAAAGGAATATTGGGATCACGGTGGGGATTGAAAAAAAAAAAGCGTAGTTCTTGCACAGAAGCACAAAGAAAGAAGGAGGAGGTATAAATGTAGAGGATGTAGAAAGCGTAACGTTGTAGATGTTAAGAAGAGTAATGTGAAGTATCAGTTCCGACTTCTGGTAGAAATGTGGAACCTGGAGCAGCTGTAATTACAGGCAAAGTAAGCGTGTGCTGTACTGAATTAAATACGTGTGTGGATAACGGCATTGTGGAATTAAATTCAGTAGTATATACTCCACTGACTGATAATGGGTTTGTTTAGTGAGCCGTGGAGCCTGTACAGGTTAGGTGCATGTGTCGATGATTTTCTGTGTCGTCTAGAGTGGACCTGAAAACAGTTATGATGTTGTAAATGCTGTGGAGACTGCACAGGAAGCTGTCGATAAGGATACGATAATGAGGTGGTACAGACGCAATTTCTCTGCTGTGCAAATGTTTTCTTTTCAGAGTAGCTCTTGCCACATAAGAGCTCTTGCACCTTTATGTCTTAACAGTTCCTCACCGACTCTGCCGAGAACCTCATAATTTCTTTTATTATCAGTCCACCTAATTTTCAACGCTCTTCTGAAGTATCACATCTCAAATGCTCAGTTTCTTTCTGACACACAATACTGTGTTCCAAACGTGTATTCTCAAGAATTTCTCCCTCAATTTATGGTCTATGTTCGATAATAGTGACTTCTTTTTGCCAGGAATGTCCTCTTTGCCAGTAATAGCCTACTTTTTACGCCATCATTTGCTCTGTCCATCATGGACTAGTTTGCTTCCTAGGTAGCAGAATTCCTTTACTTCGTCTACTCTGTGATCTGGATTTCCGATGTTAAGTTTCTCGTTGTTCGCATTTCTGTCACTTTTCATTGCTGTCGTCTTCCTTAAATTAGTTCTCAGTCCGTACTCTTTGCTCATTAGACTGTTCATTCAACAAATCCTGTAATTCTTCTTCGCCTTCACAGAGAGCAGAAATGTCATCAGCGAATCTTATCACTGATATCATTTCACCTTGAATTTTAATCCCACTTTTAAATCTTTCTTTTATTTCCGTCAGTATTTTTTCTATGTACAGAGTGAATAGTAGGGACGAAAGACTGCATCCCATGCGTACCATTCAGGATAAATCAGTGTTCAAAGAAGAGGGATACGAAAGTACTAATGCATGAAGAAATTTACGTGAAGTTCCCTGAAGCTACAGATATTGCGATGTCGAATAGTTCAATAGGCAGTTCAGTGGAAGCGACTGGACATCTCTGAAAAGGGAAATGAAAGAACTGAAAAAAAGACACAGATACAAGGAAGACAATTGCGAAGAAACAATGGGTACCAAAAGAAATATAGGGTGTCTGGGCTAGGGGTAAAACAAAGACATTTGTTTATATTTTAGTTCATATTTTAAGTTTATTTGTCGAACATTTTACACATGGTCTCAAACATTTTTAGGCATGGAGGTACAGTCGTTGAGGGCACCGTTTGTAGCTCGATATATATCGAAACGGTACTCCAGTTCTCGCCCCATTTTCATAAGCTTGACAGGTGCTATGACCTCTACTGCAGAGTAGATCCATTGTCTCAAATCTACAAGATCTCGAATCTTTTTCTTTGGTAAAGCCCGTGCACTGAAATTGAGCGGAGTCCGATCGGGAGACTGAGGGGGCCAGGCAGTAGACCCCCCCCCCCCCCCCCGCCTCTTTCTCTTAGAGCCAACGCTCAGGAAACATCTCACGAAGAAATGTGGTGTCATCGTCAGTCTATAGAAGACGGTCACCATCCTGCTGGAAAATCATGTCGGGAGGAATCTTTGGGACTGTACTGTTCGCTAACATATCGAGCTAGCTGTGCCCTGTCGCTAACCCTCATTCACCATGCGACTCAGCGCTGTTCATACAATGGGGTGTGAGGATTTCATGTTGGTAAGTGTCCTATCGATTGCGTATTTACCCAACAACAAATGAAATGAAATTTGAATTCTTTCGTTAAAGGTATTTATTTGTGTATACCTCTAGCGATGACACTCTGTACTTCAGTTGATCGACGAAAGAAGGAAGTACGATAATGTGTCTTAGGAATGAAGTAAATAGAAAGTGCAGGGAAGCTAAGGCGAAATGGTTACATGAACAACGCGAAGAAATGCATGCATGCGTGTCCGAAACATCATTACATCTTAATTTGGAATAACACAGACACTACAATGTCGTATTTACCCGCTGACTCCGGGTATGCGACTTTCAAATAAAACTTCTTTCCTGTAGGGGAATATACAGTACATAACGGATGTAGAAGTAAAGGTTGTAGACACATGGCTAAGGGCATATGGGAGTTTGGGTTTCTCTGTGAGTCGTGCTCGGATTGCATAATATTGCCGTCGTGGTAGCTCAGCGTGTTCGGTTAGAGGGTTGGCTGCAGTCTGAACTTAAAAAATAAATAAATAAAATTAAAAAATAAGCTGAGATATTCTACGATGAACTTCAAGGGTGACGTCCACCCAGATCAGATGACGAGAACAATGACGAAAGAAAAAAAAATAGAATGGTAAGACGAGCACTCGCCATAAGCGGAAATTCCGGGTTCGAGTCCCGGTCCGGCATAAACTTTCACTGTCGTCATTCCGTTATACAACCGATGGTTATCCATATTTCCAACTACGAATAAATTTGAGGAACGGCTGTAGTCGCCGCAGTGCCGGTTCCTTCGGACACGGATATACATCCGAAGGAACATTACGTCGGAATTCAGATTAACACAGGCACTGCAATATCGTTTTTATCCGCTGACACAGGACAAGCGACTTTCAAGTAAAACGTCTCCTCTGTACAGGAATATACATAATGGATGTGCGAGTACAGGCTGTAGACAAATGATTGACTATAGACGCAACTCTTGTTCTAATCAGCTGTTTGAGGTGCGGCTCGAACTATCAGTTTATATGAGTTTTTTGCACCTGTTGTATCGTAATGTAATGGGGCGAATCACATTAGGTGTACAGTATATGTATCTATTGCTTTAATTAGTGAGTGTATCTCCTCATGTGTTAAACATTCTGTCAACTCACTTTTATTGTACACTGTATGCAGATATTATCCTATCAGTGTGCATGTGATGCGTTTGAGCTATAACTTAGTATAGTAATTAATGCCGGATGCGGATTTTACCATTAATAACATACCTGAATGTAACTCTATCCCTAAATACTGTCAACCTACATGTTATAGATTCACTATCTTATTATTTCCATTACGGAAATAGAATCTACAATTATCGTAGTTTCATATTATATAGAGTCAGCGATATCCCATACAGATAAATTTGCCTCTTCTACCATGCCTACTTTTATGTGAAGGTATTTTATTCCTCAAAGACCAATACTAAATGTAAGAGTAGCTTATTTCACAACAGACATAAACATATAGATATGAGTCGTTATTCATTTACATTTTATTACTGTTCATGCTAATGTTCTCGTAGCACACAATGTTCTGTCCCATACAACGTAGAGAACTTTAAACTGTTACGAGTGTCATCTACGCTCTTAGAAACATACGATTTGCAGCGTGTCTAATCATATCATACTGCAACTATCGATGTACTTAGACCTCTGGATCATTTTCGGTTCGACTTGTGAGCAGTAATCTGCTGTGCAGTCGCTAGTATTTAGATTGCCTCCTCTTGTGACGCTGTAAGCTGACTGTTAATGAAATCGAAGAAGAGTAGGGTCTATAACATTCTTATAGCTGACGGGAAAAAATAGTACTATTTGAAAGCAGATAACGATATGTAAATGCAGTTTATGTAATTGTTTCATGATAAGTATAGACACAGTTTCTTACATTACCTTATGCGTCGCACTTTCATTTCCATCGACCACTCATGGATTTCATATTTTTGAAGCTGCTCGTTTTATATCGCGGTGCATATTTTTATGTGAATGTGTGACATTTTTATGCGAGTTTTTCATAAAAATGTGCACCATTTGGTGTTGTATTAACAGTTCAATTTGTAATGGTTTTTATGTGTTCTTTCGATGGGTATTACCGGGTGCTCAGAAAGTAACTATGCAACGCCATGTTGTGGTGTGCTAAGTAATGACTGGTATGATTGTCAATTGTTAATCCAACATTTTCCATTGTTTAACACATTTGAACCATATTTGAACAGGTATTTGTATTGGTTCACAGGTCCGGTTTGACTGAAGACCAACGTCTTGTGTGACATCAATGTGATCCGGCCCATCATGCTGACGACTGCACGAAGGGTGTTTCTTATGGAGCATGTGTTCCGCAATAGAGGCAAGTTTATCTGAGCAATAGAAGCTGTATTTGTAGCAAAGTTCCCAGGAGTGAAGATGCCTAACCGCAATGCTGTACGGAACTTCATCACCAAGTTTCCAAAGACCGGAAGCTTTCATATTGCTCCAAAATCAGGCAGGATATCTACATCCACATCCGAAGAGAAGCAGGCGGAGGTGCAAGGTATGATACTGCAAAGCCCAAAGAAATCGGCTAAACGACTAGCTCAGAAGGCCAACGTGTAGTGGGTTCCATTCACAAGATTCTCTGGATGTCACTGTCCATGTATCCGCACAAAATGTCGGTCGTGCATGAACTGAGAGACATCGATCGCCCGCCACGTGTGAAATTTTTCAACTGGTTTCTGTCCTTCTTGCAGGACAACGGAAAGGAGATTTTTGCCACAACGGTTTTCACGGAGAATCCGCATGAATTTATGGTGTCCCCACTGCATGATCAAAAGGTTCGTGTTTGGTGCGCCGTGACTCGTGAACGCATCATTGGGCCGATCTTCTTTCAGGACACCATAAATACAGAACGGTACTGCAGCTCCAGTGAACTGCATGAGGACGAAATTGGCAATGCCTGGTTTCAACAGGATGGGGCGACTGCACATATCACCCACAAGGCGATGAACTTTTTAAAGGACATCTTCGATGACCACATGGTCTCTCGAGGTCTCTGGCCTCCGCGTTCACCAGACGTGGCTCCACTGGATTACTTTCTATGGGGTATGTTGAAGGGAAAGGCCTATGAAGGCAGTCCGCACACAAAACAAGAACTGGAAGCTGCACTGATACGTAACATTCGGAACATTTCTCCCGATATTCTGCAGAATGTCTTCAACAATTTACAGAAACATGTGCAACTGTGTCTTCAAGTTCAAGGGATCACCTCCAACGTCTGTTATAACTTCCATTCATTTAATACCGCAAGTTATGAACTGCTTAGTTACTTATTGACTCCTGACAATGTTATGTGGACCGAAGCTGCTTGTACATTAAAGAAATTTCTATCAACAGCTCTTGATGGTGAATTACGGCTTTTTCAGAACGTGATCGCTTTCGGCACTCTTCTTTTACGGAGACATTTTTTTTTGTTTTCATTATTTAGTTTCACCTGAGTGCTTCGGTAATTATATCTTTGAATGTCTGCTTATTATTAGACCCAGTTCCTGTGGTTTCGTCAGGGTGTACCGTAGATTTTCGTAGCGCCAGTCGATATCCGTTTGTTTGCTTGTTTTGTGACCGCTTATTGGCGTTAGTCTGGCAGTCAGTCAGGCAGTAGTAGCCGACCGAGACAGACGCAGCAACAGGGAAGTAACCGCTTTTGTGACATCTACGAGTTCCTAACCAGGAGCGAATTTTATTATATAATCTGTGTGCTTTAATAGTTCAGTTCCTTGACTTTCTGCGTGTAAATGTATTTTCTAATAGCCACAGTTTTTGCGTTTTCGTTTGCGTCTGAAAGTAAGCCGATTTTGTGGCATATTACAAGTTCCTAATCAGGGGCGAATTATTTAGTTTCACCTGAGTGCTTCGGTAGTTAGGTTTTTGAATATCTGTGTATTATTAGACACAGTTCCTGCGCTGTCGTCAGGCTCTACAGTAGAGTTGGGCAGCACGTGCCGATTGTCCGTTTATCTGCATAGATTATTTTTCCACGGTCTTTATTATGGACAAGGACTGCGATTGTTGTGTGCGGATGCGAGCCGAGATGGTGACGCTTCGCTTTCAGCTTCAGGCTGTGATGGCTTCGGTTACACAGCTTGAGGCTGCAGTGGATCGGCACCACTGTTGTGGGACGGCCGTGGGGATCCAACGGACGTCCAGCACGTCCGAGTCCTCCGATCGGTCCTCACCGGTGGCCAACCCAGTTACTGCTCGCACTGAGGTTGACCCTTCACCTGTGGTCGAGTGGGAGGTTGCCCCAGGACAAAGCAGATGGCGATTTCAGAGGAAACCTCTCAGCCTGCAAGATCCGGGTAATCACAGCGGGTGTGATTACTGGTAGTTGGGAGCTCCATCGTTAGGCGCGTTATGGGGCCCCTTAGGCACTTGGCTGAAAGATAACCAATGTGCACTCCGTGTGCATACCGGGTGGAGTCATCCCAGATGTGGAAAGTGTGCTCCCGGATGCCATGAAGAGCAAAGGGTGCAGCCAACTGCAGGTGGTTGCTTATTTCGGTACCAATGATGTGTGTCACTTTGGGTCAGAAGAGATTCTCTCTGGTTTCGAGCGGCTAACAGAAGTGGTGAAGGCTGCCAGTCTAGCTTGAAAGATGAAAGCAGAGCTGACAATTTGCAGCACAGTCAACAGGACCGATTGCTGACCTCTGGTACAGAGCCGAGTGGGGGGTTTGAATCAGAGGCTGAGACGGTTCTGCGACCGTGTAGGCTGCAGATTCCTCGACTTGTGCCAAAGGGTGGTTGGGTTTCGGGTTCCGCTGAAGAGGTTAGGTGTCCACTATGCGCAGGAGGCAGCTACGCTGCTAGCAGGAGCTGTGTGGCGTGGACTGGGCGGTTTTTTAGGTTAGAGGGTCTCGGGAAAACACAAGAAGGGCCTCAGTCACAAAGGGTGCAGGCCGAACACAGGAAGAACGTAGATTCAGGAACCATTGTTATAACAGTTGTAAATTGTCTTAGCTGTGTTGAGAACGGACCAGAGCTTCAAGCGCTAATAGGAAGCACTGATGCTCAAGTCGTTATAGGCACTGAAAGCTGGATAAAGCCGGATATAAGCTCAGCCGAAATTTTTGCGAAGAACGTAACGATGTTCCGAAATGATACGCTAAACACGGTTGGCGGTGGCGTGTCTGTTGCTGTTAGAAGTAGTTTAACTTGTCGCGAAATTGAAGTAGATACTTCTTGTGAGTCAGAATGGGCAGAGGTCATTGTTGGCAACTGGAATAAAATAATAATTGGATGCTTTTACCGACCTCCCAGTTCAGATGATACAGAGATGATACAGTTGCTGAAAGGTTCAAAGAAAACTTGAGTTTGATTTTAAACACGTACCCAACTCATACGATAATAGTTGGTGCTGACTTTAATTTACCCTCGATATGTTGGCGAAAATACATGTTTAATTCCAGAGGTATGCATAAAATATCATTCGGAATTGTGCTAAATGCGTTCTCTGAAAATTATTTCGAGCAGTTAGTTCAGGTACCCACGCGAATAGTAAACGGTTGTGAAAACGCACTTGACCTCTTAGCAACAAATAATCCTGAGTTAATAACGAGCATCAAAACCGGTACAGGGATTAGTGAACACAGGGTTGTCGTAGCAAGATTGAATATTGTAATCCCCAAATCGTCCAAAAACAAGCGAAAAATATACCTATTCATAAAAGCATGTAAAAATTGGCTTGACGCCTTCCTGAGAGACAATCTCCACTTATTCCAAATTAATAATATAAGTGTAGACCAGATGCGGCTTGAATTCAAAGAAATAATATCGGCAGCAATTGAGAGATTTATACCCAATAAATTAACAAACTACGGAGCTAATCCTCCTTGGCACACAAAACAGGTTAGAACACTGTTGCAGAAACAACGAAACAAACATACCGAATTTAAACAGACGCAAAACCTCCAAGACTGGTGATCTTTTATAGAAACTCGAAATTTAGCGCAGACTTCAATGAGAGATCCTTGTAACAGTTTCCACAACGAAACTTTGTCTTGAAACCTGGCAGAAAATCTAGAGATTCTGGTCGTATGTGAAGTATGTTAGCGGCAAGAAACAATGAATGCCTTCTCTGCGCGATAGCAATGGAAATACTACAGTAGACGGTGCTGCCAAAGTAGAGTTACTAAACACACCCTTCCACAATGCCTTCACAAAAGAAGATGAAGTAAATATTCCAGAATTCGAATAGAGAACAGCTGCCAACATGAGTAACGTAGAAATAAATATCCTCGGAGTAGTGAAGAAACTTGAATCACTTAATAAAAGCAAGTCTTCTGGTCCAGATTGTATACCAATTAGGTTCTTTTCCGAGTATGCTGATGCATTAGCTCCATACTTAGCAATAATATACAACCGTTTGCTTTGCTCGACGAAAGATCCGTACCCAAAGACTAAAAGTTACACAGGTCGCACCAATATTCAAGTAAGATAGTAGGAGTAATCCACTAAATTACAGGCCCATATCGCTAAAGTCGATATGCAGATAGATTTTGGAACATATATTGTCTTCAAACATAATGAATTACCTCTACGAAAACGGTCTATTGGCACACGGCCAACGTGGGTTTAGAAAACATCGTTCCTGTGAAACACAACTAGCTCCATATTGACACTAAGTGCAGTGCTATTGACAAGGAATTTCAGATCGATTTTGTATTTCTGGATTTCCGGAGAGCTTTTGACACTGTACCACACAAGCGGCTTGTGATGAAATTGCGTGCTTATGAAATATCGTCCCAGTTATGTGACTGGATTTGCGATTTCCTGTCAGAGAGGTCACAGTTCGTAGTAATTGACGTAAAATCATCGAATAAAACAGAAGTGATTTTTGGTATTCCCTAAGATAGTGTTACAGGCTCTTTGCTGTTCCTTATGTATATAAACGATTTGGGAGACAATCTGAGGAAGCGTCTTAGGTTGTTTGCAGATGGCACTGTCGTATATCGACTAATAAAGTCATCAGAAGATCATAACAAATTGAAAAACGATTTGTAAAATATATCTGAATGGTGCGAAAATTGGCAGTTGGCCCTAAATAACGAAAAGTGTGAGGTCATCCACAAGAGTAGTAAAAGGATTTCGTTAAACTTCGGTTACACGATAAATCAGTCAAATCTTAAGCCCCTAGCAATTAAGAGTACGAACAACTTAAATTGGACAGAACGGACAGAAAATGTTGTGAGGGAGGCTAACTAAGGGCTGCGTTTTATTGGCAGGTCACTTGGGAAATGTAGCAGATCTACTAAAGAGACTGCCTACACTACGCATGTCCGTCCTCTTTTAGAATACTGCTGCGTGGTGTGGGATCCTTGCCAGATAGGACTGACGGAGTACATCGAGAAAGTTCAAAGAAGGGCAGCACGTTTTGTTTTATCGAGAAATATGTCAGAGAGTGTCACAGAAATGATACAGGACTTGGGCTGGGCATCATTAAAAGAAAGGCGTTTTTCGTTGCGACGGATTCTTCTCACGAAATTCCAATCACCAACTTTCTCCTTTAAATGAGAAAATATTTTGTTGACACCGAACTACATAGGGAGAAACGATCACCACGATAAAGTAAGGGAAATCAGAGCCTGTACGGGAAGATATAGGTGTTCGTTCTTTCCGCGCACTACAAGAGATTGGAATAATGGAGAATTGTGAAGGTGGTTCGATGACCCTCTGCCAGGCACTTAAATGTGATTTGCAGAGTATCCATGAAGATGTAGATGTAGATACTTGCGTCCAAAATGATGTATAAGATTGGGGAAGGGCATTGGGGAGTGTCATATCGACATACGCCTTAAACAGTTAAGAGAAGGCACGGATAAGTTTGATGTGGATGGCCAGATGACCAGACCGACTCTTGAAACCTTCTTCGTCACACCACGAGTCCCGCGTGCTAAGCGGCCCCCGTAAGTACGGGCGGCTCCGTATTAGTGCGTCGTAAACGAAGCCTTTCAGCCAACGAGCGAGCAGTAAAAATGTACTGCCGTAGGTTGTCCTAGTTTACTGTTAGTTTACTGAGGACAGTCTACGTGTTACAGGGGCGAGAGCACTCCACCCGCAGAAATTGTTCTAGCGCCCTGCCAGACTTCTGAGTTAAACTGCTATTCCCGTCTATAACGCCCTAGAGCCTTACACCAAAGACTCTTGTTTTCAATATGCCAGAAAGTAGTGGTATCTTTATACAACCTGTTTTGTGTGAATAGATTGGTTCTATTTAGTTTGTCATAATAGTAGTTTCAGTCAACTGCAAGGTAGTGGTAAGTTTTCAAGAACGCATTGTAGCATTTCCGATAAAAGTGAGTTAAATTGTAATATCACGAGGAGAACTGTGTGACTGTGACTGGCTGAAGGTGTGCACTCGTTATCACTGAATTTTACACACAATGTCTATTGGCTTATACGACTCAGTGTAACAATTTCATAGGTCTAGCGTAAATAACATCAAAGGAAATATTAGTTGAACTGAATGGATACATCTAAGAGTTATGACATGAATTTCAACCAAAGTAAAACGAGGTTCACAGAATTTAATGGAATTAAATTAGAGGACAACCTGATTTCCTCAGCAGTGGGGTTTAACCACGGATTTTTAACACTTTCGTGATCAGTGATATAAAAGAACTACATATAATATTCGCTTTCTTGTAATAATAAAATATTTGTTTGTAGCTGAAGATGACGCACCATATTTTCAATTAACATCGTCAATGTGTGGTTTCCTGCTGAAAAGTAGCTACGGAAATTTGAAAATTATATGTGTACATAGGTTTTTGTTGTATCAGGTAATGATTTTTTCTTCTGATTGTCTATTCCTTTCATTCATAGGTCAATAAAATCGTCGTATTGTCTGGGGCACAGTATTGCGTAGACAATATCTGTATATGAATCTCATTGTAATCTGCACATCGAAAATGGAATACGCTGCGAAAAAGTTAACATATGCTAAATGTTATGTCTCGAGTGTATCTGCTTTCGATTAAGCCAGGTGAGTTGTTAAATGTTTTTCTATGTTTTAATACTACTTTTGTGTCGTCTTTTGGAGAGTAATGGGAGTAAGTGAAATGCATATTTTGGTTTAATTCCGTAAAATATTTCGTGTTTAGTAATTGGACATTACACAGTATATTAGCTGATGATGATGAGGTCCCACACTCCAAGGAGCGTAGGGGACGATGCGAGAGACCCGCACTGCTTACTGGGCAAGATCCTACCGGAGTGGTTTGCCATTGCCTTCCTCCGACTGTAATGTGGATGAATGATGATGATGGAGACGACACAACAACACCCAGTCATCGCGAGGCAGGAAAAATCCCTGACCCCGCTGGGAATCTAACCCGGAACCCCGTGCGCGGGAAGCGAGAACGCTTACCGCAGGACCACGAGCTGCAGACAGTATATTAGCTTCAGTGCTTTAAACTTTCGTTTTATTCGCACTAATTAATTATTCTGAGAGTAATATTTCACACTTCATTTGTGGTGACCTTTCCTTGCTGTTTGCTTCATTGCTGTGTCGTTCACCATGTTTATTTACGATCGATGGTTGCAAGAATATAAAAAATTTTAACTTGAGTTACACTTTTGATTCTTTCACGTATATGCTTGTGGTGGCAGGAACCTATGTGTGTGGCCGTCCGCCTCGATGTGCATTTTTGAAAATGTATGGAAATGTCGAACACTTTCTGGGAGGCGTCTTATCTCGATAGGCGACTCTTGGATTCAAAATAAAATGGAAAGTAAAAACTGGGGAAGGGATTTGCTTTTTTGTAACCGAGAATGTGCAGTCGTGTTACCAGTTTCATAAAATTGCGATTCTATTTCGATGTGCAAGAAACGGGGCAGTACGTTACTGTCTCCTCAGGAAGCTATGCTGTAGTATCATACAAAAGGGTAGAAGAATTATAGTGGAAGGTGTCTGGACAGTCTGCATCAAATTTACTGTACGCCACGCTAGCAACTATTCTCATTCTTCAGTCCTAGGATACCGGAAACATTCGCTGCAAATACCATTCCGTGACTGGTTCTTTAGTCAAAGTGATAATCCGTGTAAACTATTAGTTCTGTTACAAGATTTTTATACAATGTTCTTTCCTGAAGAAGAGTAATCGCTTGCGGTATTTAGTAAATGACGACAATGTGGTTTCAAGTTCAGTAGATCTTATGCAGAGAAATTAATGTTAAGTGTGTTCTGTTTGAGGCGTATTTATTTTTAGATAATAATAAATAAATCTATGAGTCTTATTATTCCCACAAGAACTTCTCCGGTCCTGGATTTCTTTTTTGTATAATTCACTCCTCCTCTGTTGACAACATAATCTTAGAGATTGCTCATAACCACTATGCATGTCCAGTGGATCCCATTTTCTATGCTACCGGGCTTCATACACGAGTAATATATTCACTCTTGACTGGTTTTGGTTATTTCAACCATCATCAACTAGAAGATGAAATTCTAACATATGTTGGTTTGAATGTGCATATCTGTCATGGAAGACATTTTCGTATATCAAACGCCAAAACGAGGAATGCAACACAATAAGATTTTCATAATATCTTGAAAAGCTCATCACAGTTGCTAGTTTGAGTCGCCTGTTAAATGTCAGGTTTTTCAAGGTTCTGCAAAAATCTTATTGCTTTGTATTCCACGTTTTGTCGTTGTTAAACTTGGTATACAAAGGTGTTTTCTATGAGAATTATGCGTTTTTCAAGCAGCCGATAACTCCATAATCCAGTTCATGATGGTTGTAATAACCGAAACAAGTCAAGACTACGTATATAGTTGACAGCAAATAAAAATGCTTTTCTATGTGTATCTCATAGCTTTACCTATACAAATTATCAATTTTCATCTTCACGTCACTCATTAATTTTCTCAATTTCAGTATCTGCTCTTTCCTAAGTTGCTTGTAATTCAAGTCTATACCTGGACATACGTATTATTTCTAGTCTACTAAGTAGTTTAGAAAATTAGTTTAGAAACTGGTGATGGATTTTTCCGATGCTATTTGCTAGAAAAAAATGATGTTTACCAGAAAATGTAAATTATAGGGATATCTTGCTTTGCGGAAGATAAATAGTTTGTATGTGACCGTAATTGATAAACAATACATGGAAATTTTTCTCGCAGTACGTACACACATCAATAAAATTTTTACGAATTTCGTGTCACAGAAAACAAACATTGTCTCAGAGGCATGAGTATATATTCATTTTCAATGTGTTGAGATCACAAGAAAAATGAATTGTGTGACAACAGAATCGTCTGTTCCCCACGACGAATTTTTTACAGAACAGCCGAGCAACGCCAATAAGTGTCCCCTTCCTCGGATGCAGGGTTGAATACGTCGTGACACACCTTCGATGGTCGAAATTGTCCCACTTTGCAACGGCGATTCTGTATAAGTTGCGCAGATTACACAGTCGTTGTCGACGTCCAAAAACAGCTCGTTTCAATCGATCGCATACATGCTTGCGTTCATGTCCCGGAAATAGGCAGTCTACGCCATTCTGGTGATCCTAGCATGATGAAGGAATGTGTTTATGAGCACAGCACGAGGAGCACGCAACTTATCATCCATCAAGCTGAAACTGTCACCAAAATGTTGGTGATACGGTTCCACTATTTGTTGCAGAATCTCGTCGCCTTACCGTAGGACAGTGAAATTGTCCTCAACAGCCACGAGAGTCGTACGGTGACCCCATGTAAAGCCATCCCACAACATCACTCTACCACCACCGGTTGCACCTGTCAGATACAAGGAGCGTTTCCACACTACCGGGTTGCCTTCAAAAACGTTGTATGAGATTATCTCGGTACAAACAGATCCGAGTTTCGTCATTAAACAATACCCAGTGCCAATCCAGGAGCGTCTGTTTTACATGATTTCGTGCCCGTTTCTAACGGCGTCATTTGTGTGACGGTCTACGCGTGGTCCTCGCCATGTTCGTCTGAAATGGATAGTCACATCATGAAATCGTCTTCTAACAGCTTGATGCGATAAACGACGTTCTTGAGCCTCTTCAAACTTCGACATCAGTTCTAGAGCACTCAGCTTACGGTTCCTTTGACTCAAAAGCCGTAGATGTCCATCATTCTGTTCACCTGTCGCACGTGGACGGCACGTGCAGTGCAAGCCTTCAACATTACTTCTCAGCTGGGACTGACTTTTCAATGTCCGCTCCACATCACTTCGACTCCAGAGGCGAGGTCGAACAACTTCTGTAATGGACAGCCGGCCGAAGTGGTCGAGCAGTTCTAGGCGCTACAGTCTGGAACCGCGCGACCGCTACCGTCGCAGGTTAGAATCCTGCCTCGGGCACGGATGTGTGTGTCGTCCTTAGGTTAGTTATGTTTAAGAAGTTCAAATTTCTAGGGGACTGATGGAGGAGGAGGAGGAGATTAGTGTTTAACGTCCCGTCGACAACGAGGTCATTATAGACGGAGCACAAGGTCGGATTAGGGAAGGATGAAGAAGGAAATCGGCCGTGCCCTTTCGAAGGAACCATCCCGGTATTTGCCTGAAGTGATCTAGGGAAATTACGGAAAACCTAAATTAGGATGGCCGGACGCGGGATTGAGCCGTCGTCCTTCCGAATGCGAGTCCAGTGTGCTAACCACTGCGCCACATCGCTCGGTGGGGAGTGATGACCTCAGAAGTTAAGTCCCATCGTGCTCAGAGCCATTTGAAACATTTTTCTAATCGACAAGCCTTCTGCACGTAGCGTGATGATGCGCACCTGACCATTGTCACGATTGTCTTTAACTGAAATGCTGCAGTCCGTTCGAGTGTGGCGTTATACCCATAGCTATCATTGGTAATTGCATGTATCTTTATAAACAGCGTCAGTGGCTCCCTTCCGGTCGATGCAGGAACATTTACAAAAGCAAAACACCTGTACGGCACACCCGGGTGACGAAACTTTTGTTGATGACTTTAGTCAAGGTGATATGTTTCTCTTCCCACCGTTAGGAGATCTACGTACATAACGAAGAGATATAGCGCTGAACAACGGAATTAAGTGCCATTTCTAATATCTGCCAGGTAAAGGCATTTCCTTTCTTACCATACCACTGATATTATATTTTAATATTCATCCGCCTCTTCGAAAATTTCTGATCTCTCGTGTTTCGATTTTACGAGCTGGTGAGATGAATACCTAAGCCAAATAGTAGTAGTTTCGTTTGAACAATGAGAACTGAGCTATCTCACCACATTGGTGTCTGTAACTCACTTACTACTCATTTACCGCTTCATTGTTAGTTAAGAAAGTGATTAATATACACTCCTGGAAATTGAAATAAGAACACCGTGAATTCATTGTCCCAGGAAGGGGAAACGTCATTGACACATCCCTGGGGTCAGATACATCACATGATCACACTGACAGAACGACAGGCACATAGACACAGGCAACAGAGCATGCACAATGTCGGCACTAGTACAGTGTATATCCACCTTTCGCAGCAATGCAGGCTGCTATTCTTCCATGGAGACGATCGTAGAGATGCTGGATGTAGTCCTGTGGAACGGCTTGCCATGCCATTTCCACCTGGCGCCTCAGTTGCACCAGCGTTCGTGCTGGACGTGCAGACCGCGTGAGACGACGCTTCATCCAGTCCCAAACATGCTCAATGGGGGACAGATCCGGAGATCTTGCTGGCCAGGGTAGTTGACTTACACCTTCTAGAACACGTTGGGTGGCTCGGGATACATGCGGACGTGCATTGTCCTGTTGGAACAGCAAGTTCCCTTGCTGGTCTAGGAATGGGTTCGATGACGGTTTGGATGTACCGTGCACTATTCAGTGTCCCCTCGACGATCACCAGAGGTGTACGGTCAGTGTAGGAGATCGCTCCCCACAGGATGATGCCGGGTGTTGGCCCTGTGTGCCTCGGTCGTATGCAGTCCTGATTGTGGCGCTCACCTGCACGGCGCCAAACACGCATAAGACCATCATTGGCACCAAGGCAGAAGTGACTATCATCGCTGAAGACGACACGTCTCCATTCGTCCCTCCATTCACGCCTGTCGCGACACCACTGGAGGCGGGCTGCACGATGTTGGGGCGTGAGCGGAAGACGGCCTAACGGTGTGCGGGACCGTAGCCCAGCTACATTGAGACGGTAGCGAATGGTTCTCGTCGATACCCCAAGCGCAACAGTGTCCCTAATTTGCTGGGAAGTGGCGGTGCGGTCTCCTACGGCACTGCGTAGGATCCTACGGTCTTGACGTGCATCCGTGCGTCGCTGCGGTCCGGTCCCAGGTCGACGGGCACGTACACCTTCCGCCGACCACTGGCGACAACATCGATGTACTGTGGAGACCTCACGCCCCACGTGTTGAGCAATTCGGCGGTACGTCCACCTGGCCTCCCGCATGCCCACTATACGCCCACGCTCAAAGTCCGTCAACTGCACATACGGTTCACGTCCACGCTGTCGCGGCATGCTACCAGTGTTAAAGACTGCGATGGAGCTCCGTATGCCACGGCAAACTGGCTGACACTGACGGCGGCGGTGCACAAATGCTGCGCAGCTAGCGCCATTCGACGGCCAACACCGCGGTTCCTGGTGTGTCCGCTGTGCCGTGCGTGTGATCATTGCTTGTACTGCCCTCTCGCAGTGTCTGGAGCAAGTATGGTGGGTCTGACACACCGGTGTCAATGTGTTCTTTTTTCCATTTCCAGGAGTGTAGAAGAGAGGGCCGACTTTTACTTTATTTAGCTTCAGGGGTGTCGTGATATCGGATGTTACCGCACAACGTTCAGCTTCTAGCACTTAATTTTAGCTTCATTCAATTTGGTGAGACCCACAGACAATTATAGTCTCATTAGTGAACTAGTATAAATCCACGGCGTGTGTTTCTAGATGCAACTTCATGCAAACACTTTGTGTCTATTTATGAAAAGGTGTTTGCATCTTGGCGGATCCACAATCGCGCATTGTTTTACGCTGACGGGCCAATGAAATAAAGAGTTCCAATTACAATGATAGCACCACATGTTTTTGAAAGCTGTAAACAGTTACGAAAGTTATTAAAATTTTGTTGCTCCCTTTGTTTATTACATCCTGATTCAGTATCTCTTTGCTGCAATGTTTTCCCTTCCACCATCGAATACTGATACCTTGGTTCTTGCCAGAAGAAAAAGGAGTCCTCGATCTCGAAGTCTTTTGTTTTGAATACAAGTCTTTTTAAGTATCTTAGAAACTGATAGCTTTGGACACGCTACGACTTGCTTAACATTCAATGACGCTCAGTAGTATACTAACACGTCGTCAACCGAAACTGCTCGTAAAAGTAAATACTGCACCTCCTGGCGTCCAGTGCTGTACGGAATACAGATGGGCAGTCTGGAATTTCTCATTCTCTAGCCAAGTGCGGACAGCACTTAATGAAGCTACGTGACACGGCATTCCGACCACCACTGTGGGAACTAGGCCGTCCCACAAAGCCTCAGGACTGGGAGGAAATTAAAGAAGACTCACTTCATTATTTAGTCTATTCTGAAATTCAGACAAACTTTTCTGTTAATCATGAATAGTAAGCAAGTGTTGAACATAGATAGACTGTAGCTCGAATAATTTAATTTCCTATACAGTAAGGAATGCTGGAGATCAAATAAAAAATATAAGGTTTGAAATGACTGACAGAAAAACACTAGTTGAATTGATAGCACCCTAAAAGTAAGTTACAAATGTCAACGAAAGTAAAAGCAGGGCAATGAATCATACGACAATGCGGTTTCCACGTTGGTGGGATTGAAACACGCATGTTGATGAACTGACGAGGGCCCTTGTCGGATGCAACCAGTCATTTCGTTTGGCATTAGCGGGACTGTTTCGGACAAATAATTACTTTCAAAACAATCAGTCACTGTGCGCCCCCAGTCGAATAAACTACCGTCCTTTCCAAAAATCATGCGACGTTGACGGAATTAAATTAGGATATCGGGCACTAAGAGTAATAAATGAATATTGCTATTTCGGCCAAAATAATGGACTATGACAGAAGCAGAAAGGATATCAAATGCAGACTGGCATCAGTAAGTAATGCGATTCAGAAAAAAGGTAATGTATGAACATCGATTATTAATTTAAGTGCTGGAAAGTCCTTTCTGGAGGTATTTCTCTGGAGAGTAGCATTGTACGAAACTGAAAAGTGAACGGTGAACAGTTCAGACAAGAAAAGAGTACAATCTTGCGTTGTGGTACATAAGAGTACTGAAAATTAAATGGATGTCTTGGATAACGACAGAGGAATTACTAAACGGAAGGAGAAAAGAAATTTATGGCACAGTTTCACTAAAATAGAGAATGGATTGAAAGGACTCATATTGAAGCATCAAGGAACTGTCAATTTGCTTAGAGAAATGTGTAGGAAGTAAAAATTATAGAGGAAGACCAAGGCTTGAATACAATAAGCGGGCTCAAATGGATGTATCGTGGAGAGGAAAGCACAACAGAGACGAAGAAAATAAACACCATCCTAGTGATTCAGACTTACAGTAAGATAAAGAGCTCATTTAAATGTCATTTCCTTGAAACCGATGACAATTTTCTATTTGAAGTATCATTTCCTTGAAACCGATGACAATTTTCTTTTTGAAGTATCTCTTTATCGATCCATATGATATTGAGGACTAATGCGGATTGCAAGCTTATGCCCTTTGTTAGAGGGAGATGATAAAGTTAAATTTTAGATTTGGTAAAAATTCATTGTGACATTCTTGCAAATGAAAAAAAAATGGAAGTCTCGACACTTATTGGAAGAAGGAAACATAAAATGACACCAGTTACAGATTAAGTTATTTGCACCGAGAAATGAAACAAAATAATGGCAAGAGCCTTCGAAACAAGATAACGTAATGAAAATCCAAAACTCAGCAATAATGGGCCAAATGAATCCAGACTCGGAAATGGTGTAAGCCGAAGAATGAAAAGGCATGGCGTATACATAGCTCCAGGAATGTTCTCAACTATGTCACCCGGAAGATCGGCCGTTGTGGCCGAGGGGTTCTAGGCTGTTGAGTCAGGAACCGCGCTGCTGCTACGGTCGCAGGTTCGAATCCTGCCCCGGGAATGGGTGTGTGTGCTGTCCTTAGTTAGGTTTAAGTAATTCTATGTCTAGGGGACTGATGACCTCAGATGTTAAGTCCCGTAGTGCTCAGAGCCATTTGAACCATTTGAAAGCCGCGTGGGATTACCCGAGCGGTCTAGGGCGCTGCAGTCATGGACTGTGCGGCTGGTTCCGGCGGAGGTTGGAGTCGTCCCTCGGGCATGGGTGTGTGTGTTTGTCCTTAGGATCATTTAGGATAATTAGTGTGTAAGAGTAGGGACTGATGACCTTAGCGGTTAAGTCCCATAAGAATTCACACACATTTTTTTAACCATTTGAACGTGGACGATCGTATCGTGACAAGCTCATACAGTGAAGGACCATCAAACGAAGTGGAAGCGTGATAGCTTGTATCGGATTGACTCGATAACGTCGATGTAGCGGTATAAGCACGCAGTCATACGGTAACATTTTGTCTCTACCTGGACATGCTGTTACGGCAATGCTGTGTATGTTGAACTAGTATATATCCACTGAGGTGACAAAAGTCATCGGACAGCGATCTGCACATGTACCGATGGCGGTAGTATAGCGTACACATAAATGGGCAGTGCATTGGCGCAGCTATCATTTGTACCCACGTGAAAAATTTCCGATGTGACTGTGGCCGCGCGACGCGAATTAACAGACTCTGAACGCGGAGTAATAGTCGGAGCTCCACGCATGGGACATTTCATTTCGGAAGTCGTTAGGGATTGTGCTGATAACACTAAATTTCAGGCTTCATCTCTCACCACGGACAGCGCAAACGGTCGAGAGTACCGCCTGTACCATAGAGTTGTCAGTGCTAACAATAAGCAACACATCATGAAATAATTGCAGAAATCAATGTGGGACGTACGACGAGCTTATCTGTTAGGATAGAACGAAGAAATTTGCTGTTAATGGGCTTTGGCAGCAGACGACCGAGGCCAATGTCTTTGGTAACAGCGCGGCATCGCCTACAGCGCCTCTTCTGGGCACGTCACCATTTCGGTTGGACACTAGACGACTGGAAATGCGTGGCCCCGCCAGGCAGGTCCCGATTTGAGTTGGTAAGACTGATGGAGGGTTCGAGTGTGGCGTAGACCCCAGAGAGCTATGGATCCTGGTTGCCAACAAGGCCCTGTGCAAGCTGATGGTGGCTCCATAATGGTTTGGGCTGTGTTTACATAGAATAGGCCGGGTCCTCTGGTCCAACTGAACCGTTCTTTGACTAGAAATGCTTTGTTCCGATACCTGGAAACCACCTGCAGCCATTCATGGACTTCCTGTTCCCAGAAAACGATTGAATATTTACGGATGACAACGCGTCATGTCACAGGGCCACGCTTGTTTGTGACTGGTTTGATATACTTTCTGGAAAAATTGGGTGAATAATATGGCCACCAAGATGATCCGAAATGAATCCCATCAAACGTTTATGAGAGATAATTGACGGTTCAGTTCGTGCACAAAATCCTGCACCGGCATCACTTTCGCAACTGTGGGTGGCTATAGAGGCAGCATGGCTCAGTATTTCTGCAGGAGACTTCATTGACTTCTTGAGTCCATGCCACGTCGAGGTGCTACACAAAACCGAGCAGAAGGAGGGCCGACACGATATTAGGAAGTATCCCATGACTTTTGTCACCTCAGTGTAAGAAGGTCTTACACAACAGCAAGAAGGTGGTAAACCATACATGGGATCGCTATTTTCTTGATCGCATGCTCGTAATGACCCATACAACTTTGTTCACAGTGTTGGATCGACGATAGTGCATATAGTATATCTATTTATTGGGATGAGGTGTGATCAGGTGGCTCACATATCATTGTCCAACTGGAATGGGCACGAAAACACAGTCTATTGTGATGAGCCTCATTATGTAGTGTTTCTGGACAGGTACAGCTGCATCTTTTTCTACAGCCACTGTTGCTTGTAAATTAAATGCTTCAGTGATTACCGCCATGGAGCAGCCTTTACAGTTTACTGTTATTGTACACTCGCGCTTTTGGGTGCCCTCAGAGACAACATACAATTTTAATTGAGGGTTAAAGATACATCAGGAACCTTTTGGAGCCTATAATACTGCTCCTCTTCGAGACACCTGAACACACCATATTTCAGTGGATAATGCCCAGCTGCAAGTCACGGTAATGTGTAAGACTTCATCTGCCACGTTTCTCATCCTGAATGTCTATGAATACTTCATACTTCATACTTCGTGGATGCACGTAACACGTAGAGAGATTTTTCCCAGGATCTTATCCGTCTTTGATTCCACGTAACAAAATTTAGAGTCTCTGATTGCAGAACCTGGGGGCTTGAATCCAAGGTGAAATCTCAAAGTCAGAGAATCGTATACAAAGTGTGGATCAATGTTTACTTTCAACGTCCCACTAGAGGCAAAACATGTTTAGAATAGAAAAGGCGACTGAATAAAGTTGGCATAGTACATTTCAAGAGAACTATCATGGCATTCGATTAACAGGTTTAATATAACTCTGGAAAACTAAATCCTATTTGTGAGACAGAAATTCTGTCTTGCATCTCTTGAATATTGCGGCTTTCCTTTTTTCGGGAGATGATTACGAATGTTTTCAAAACGGCTGCTCACACTCCTGAACCTCTTCCGATCCTGTATACTTAAAGACTGTCAAATTTCGGTCCAAGTGAGACCATCCGAAAAAAGATCTAAAAAATGCGCTGTGTTTTTCAAGGTCCGACTGGCCACGATATTACACTGAAGAGCCAATGAAACTGATACACCTACCTAATATCGTATAGTCCTGGAAGGAACTGACAGAATGAATCCTGCATGGTTGTCCATTAATCCGAAAGAGTATGAGGGGGTGGAGATCTCTTCTGAGCAGCACGTTGCAAAGCATCCCAGATATGCTCAATAATGTTCATGTCTGGGGAATTTAGTTGCCAACGGAAGTATTTAAACTCAGAAGACGTGTGGGGTATCGAACTGTCGTGCTGGAATTGCCGCAGTCCGTCGGGATACGCAATGGACATGAATGGATGCAGGTGATCAGACTGGATGCTTACGTATGTTTCATCTGTCAGAGACGTATCTAGACGAACCAGAAATTCCCATATCACTCCAACTGCACACGCCCCACACCATGACAGAGCCTCCACCAGCTTGAACAGCCCCTTCTGACATGCAGGGTCCATCGATTCATGAGCTTCTCTTCATAACCGCGCGTGTCCATCCGCTCGATACAATTTGAAAGGAGACTCATCCGACAGGGCAACATGACGAACCCACGCGAGACATAAAGCTTTGTTTCGTGCAGTCATCAAGGATAAGCCGGCCGTAGTGGAAGTGCGGTTCTAGGCGTTACAGTCTGGGCCGAGCACTATGCGACTTAGCTTCTGGGGTCATCAGTCGCCTAGAACTTAGAACTAATTAAATATAACTAAGCTAAGGACACCACACACATCCATGTCCGAGGCAGGATTCGAACCTGCGACCAGAGCGGTCGCTCGGCTGCAGACTGTAGCGCTTAGAACCGCACGGGGACTCCGGCCGGCACTGAACTTGTCACGCTAAATGATTCTGTTCAATCGTCGTTGGTCCTGTTCTTTCAGGATCTTCTTCCGGCTCCAGCCATGTCGGAGATTTGATATTTTACCTGATTCCTGATATTCATGGTACACTCGTGAAATGGTCGTACGGGAAAATCACCACTTCATCGCTACATCTGAGAGGCTGTGATCCATCGGTCGTGTGTCGACTATAACACCACGTTCAAACTCATTTAAATCTTGATAACCTGCCTTGTACCAGCAGTAACCGATCTAATAACTGCGACAGATACCTGTTGTCTTGTATAGGCTCACCGACCGCAGCACTGTATTCTACCATTTAACATATCTCTGTATTTGAATATGTATGCCTGCATCAGTTCCTTTGGCTCTTCAGTGTAAAAACACAGTGAAAATGTGATGAACTCTTGTGCAGATGCGTTGCTTGGTGCGTCTAGCATATGTGTCGATTTCCCCACGTCGTACTTTTCAGTTACAAGCTCATAGTGAAAACATAAAAACGCCCAGACCAGAAATTTGGTAGAAAATCCGAAGAAATTCTGGTCGTATGTAAAGTACACAAGCGGCAAGACGCAGTCAATACCTTCGCTGCGCAGTGCCGATGGTACTGTTATCGACGACTGTGCCGCTAAAGCGGAGTTATTGAACGCAGTTTTCTGAAATTCCTTCACCAGGGAAGACGAATGGAATATTCCAGAATTTCAAACACGAACATCTGCTAGCATGAGTCTCTTAGAAGTAGATACCTTAGGGGTTGCGAAGCAACTCAAATCGCTTGATACGGGCAAGTCTTCAGGTCCAGGTTGTATACCGATTAGGTTCCTTTCAGATTACGCTGATACTATAGCTCCCTACTTAGCACTCATATACAACCGCTCGCTCACCGATAGATCTGTACCTACAGATTGGAAAATTGCGCAGGTCGCACCAGTGTTCAAGAACGGTAGTAGGAGTAATCCATTTAACTACAGACCTATATCATTGACGTCGGTTTGCAGTAGGGTTTTGGAGCATATACTGTATTCAAACATTATGAACCACCTCGAAGGGAACGATCTATTGACACGTAATCAGCAAGGCTTCAGAAAACATCGCTCTTGTGCAACGCAGCTAGCTCTTTATTCGCACGAAGTAATGGCCGCTATCGACAGGGGATCTCAAGTTGATTCCGTATTTCTAGATTTCCGGAAAGCTTTAGACACCGTTCCTCACAAGCGACTTCTAATCAAGCTGCGGAGCTATGGGGTATCGTCTCAGTTGTGTGACTGGATTCGTGATTTCCTGCCAGGAAGGTCGCAGTTCGTAGTAATAGACGGCAAATCATCGAGTAAAACTGAAGTGATATCAGGTGTTCCCCAGGGAAGCGTCCTGGGACCTCTACTGTTCCTGATCTATATAAATGACCTGGGTGACAATCTGAGCAGTTCTCTTAGACTGTTCGCAGATGATGCTGTAATTTACCGTCTAGTAAGGTCATCCGAAGACCAGTATCAGTTGCAAAGCGATTTAGAAAAGATTGCTGTATGGTGTGTCAGGTGGCAGTTGACGCTAAATAACGAAAAGTGTGAGATGATCCACATGAGTTCCAAAGGAAATCCGTTGGAATTCGATTACTCGATAAATAGTACAATTCTCAAGGCTGTCAATTCAACTAAGTACCTGGGTGTTAAAATTACGAACAACTTCAGTTGGAAGGACCACATAGATAATATTGTCGGGAAGGCGAGCCAAAGGTTGCGTTTCATTGGCAGGACACTTAGAAGATGCAACAAGTCCACTAAAGAGACAGCTTAGACTACACTCGTTCGTCCTCTGTTAGAATATTGCTGCGCGGTGTGGGATCCTTACCAGGTGGGATTGACGGAGGACATCGAAAGGGTGCAAAAAAGGGCAGCTCGTTTTGTATTATCACGTTGTAGGGGAGAGAGTGTGGCAGATATGATACACGAGTTGGGATGGAAGTCATTGCAGCATAGACGTTTTTCGTCGCGGCGAGACCTTTTTACGAAATTTCAGTCACCAACTTTCTCTTCCGAATGCGAAAATATTTTGTTGAGCCCAATCTACATAGGTAGGAATGATCATCAAAATAAAATAAGAGAAATCAGAGCTCGAACAGAAAGGTTTAGGTGTTCGTTTTTCCCGCTCGCTGTTCGGGAGTGGAATAGTAGAGAGACAGTATGATTGTGGTTCGATGAACCCTCTGACAAGCACTTAAATGTGAATTGCAGAGTAGTCATGTAGATGTAGAGTAGCCGCCAAATGTGACGTGCGTGCTCTCATTGGATTTCTTAATGCTGAGGGTTTCCTCCTAATCAGATGCTGCCTACATAACGTAACTGTCATGCTTGACAGCAAAGTGCGGCGATGGTGCAGGAACTTTAAAGCGGGATGTACAGACGTTAAGGACGCAGACGGTCAGGGAAGGTAGCGAGTGTCAACCGATAATCTTGATCAGCGAGTGGATCAGGTGAATCTAGAGAATGGTTTATGAAGGACAATTCAGAACAAGCGAAGAGGAATGTTGTGATCATGATGGAACGTTCATTGAGACGCGAGTGCTTGCTAACATAAGCTTTGGAAAGTGTGTTTTGTGGGAGACGATAGGAAGGAGAAGATCCAAAATGATAGACGACAACGAGGGAAGCGGAAATTACACACACCTAAAGAGGATGGCAGAAGTCAGGAGGGCATGGACAGCTACCATGCCCGCCTGGCTATGGGCAGCAGGCTGATGACGATGATGATGACAATGCTTGGCTGCACTCTGTAGCTGCAGCAAAGATACTCCTACAGCGTTTTCAATGGAATGTGTTTGATCACCCACCATACGGCCGGGGATTGGCTCACTCTGATTTTAATCATGTGTTTACATATACAGAACGGCACAGCATTTTGGCGCAGAATACGAGCTGCCGACAACAGTAGAGAACCGGCGGAAACACAGCCGACTGCCTTCTATGACTAGGATGTTGCGAAGTTGGTACCACACTACGACAAAGAGCTAAGTCGGAGAGACGGCTGCGCAGAGAAAAAGCTTGGAGGTATAGGGGAAAGCTACAACTGAAATGTTTTTGTTCTTCACTGTAGTTTCCGTTTCACAACCCATCGCACCTGTACAAGCGCAACGGTTTATTTTATCTAAATATTAAGACTTGGTTCTATGAGCTGATTTGTGTGCAATGTAGTTCAAGCTCTTAGAGTATTTGTAAATTCCAAAGAATAATTAGCTTTCTTTTCTGGTAATTATCTTTCTACATTAAAATAAAGCGGTTCTGTATATTAAACTAGATTCACTAACTATATATACTCTAAAACGTCTTCTAGCTACCAATGAGAATGAAGAAAATTGCTGTGACACGGATCAGCTCCAAGGAGCAATTTTAACTCCCCTTATGTGTACGATTTAGAAAATTCAGTTTCTCTGCCTCCCAGAAATTTACAATATGCGGTTGATATACGTGTATATTCCACAGCAGGATCATATATTCAATCCAAATAGAATCTGCTCACGTCTATGCTTTCATAGGTAAATGGATGTCTGCTAATGTTCTCAACTCCTTGGTGGAGAAATCGGTGATCGTAACGTTTTCTAAATTGACTAATTTTAAGGCAGATGAGCAAGTTCTGTTTGGAAGCTGCAACTTCAAGATTAAATCTGAGGCTAGGTTCCTGGGTATCATTTTTGACTCTAGGCTGGGCTGTGACGCCCATATTCGAGCTCTGAGTAATAGATGTGAAGAAGTTTTGGTTGTAATTCGCTTACTCACCCGTTTCTGGTGCGGAGCACATCAGAGTCTCTTCTCAATACGTATCGACGCGTTATTACATCTCACATCTGTTATGACCGTATACTATATCACACTTCTGCACAGGTACTCCTTGCTAAATTAGACACTTTACAATTAAGAGCCATTCTCACCTACCTTGGAACTCTACGATCGACACCTACTAATGCGTTTTTAATGGAGCCAAGACAAACGCTCCTTAACATTCGATGACAAATGCTTACTCGTAAATTTTATATTCGAGACATGGTATTTAAGGACAGCTCAATCTATAGAAATAAAGACAGCATTCAACATATTAGGACGAATCTTAACAGAAGAATTACAAACGCAGCCTTCTTCTCTAGTTTCAATACTTGATACGCTTTCACTTCATACATTAAATTTTCCAGTCTATTAGCAATGTTTCAGTGTGATAGACATGTATTCAGCTTTCACGTTGTTGTTGTTGTCTTCAGTCCTGAGACTGGTTTGATGCAGCTCTCCATGCTACTCTATCCTGTGCAAGCTGCTTCATCTCCCAGTACCTACTGCAACCTACATCCTTCTGAATCTGCTTAGTGTACTCATCTCTCGGTCTCCCTCTACGATTTTTACCCTCCACGCTGCCCTCCAATGCTAAATTTGTGATCCCTTGATGCCTCAAAACATGTCCTACCAACAGATCCCTTCTTCTAGTCAACTTCTCTTCGCCCCAATCCTATTCAATACCTCCTCATTAGTTACATGATCTATCCACCTTATCTTCAGTATTCTTCTGTAGCACCACATTTCGAAAGCTTCTATTCTCTTCTTGTCCAAACTAGTTATCGTCCATGTTTCACTTCCATACATGGCTACACTCCAAACAAATACTTTCAGAAACGACTTCCTGATACATAAATCTATATTCGATGTTAACAAATTTCTCTTCTTCAGAAACGCTTTTCTTGCCATTGCCCATCTACATTTTATATCCTCTCTACTTCGACCATCATCAGTTATGTTACTTCCTAAATAGCAAAACTTCTTTACTACTTTAAGTGTCTCATTTCCTAATCTAATTCCCTCAGCATCGCCCGATTTAATTTGACTACATTCCATTATCCTCATTTTGCTTTTGTTGATGTTCATCTTATATCTTCCTTTCAAGACACTGTCCATTCCGTTCAACTGCTCTTCCAAGTCCTTTGCCGTCTCTGACAGAATTACAATGTCATCGGCGAACCTCAAAGTTTTTACTTCTTCTCCATGAATTTTAATACCTACTCGGAATTTTTCTTTTGTTTCCTTTACTGCTTGCTCAATATACAGATTGAATAACATCGGGGACAGGCTACAACCCTGTCTCACTCCTTTCCCAACAACTGCTTCCCTTTCATGCCCCTCGACTCTTATGACTGCCATCTGGTTTCTGTACAAATTGTAAATAACCTTTCGCTCACTGTACTTTATCCCTGCCACCTTTAGAATTTGAAGGAGAGTATTCCAGTCAACAATGTCAAAAGCTTTCTTTAAGTCTACAAATGCTAGAAACGTAGGTTTGCCTTTCCTTAATCTTTCTTCTAAAATACACCGTAAGGTCAGTATTGCCTCACGTGTTCCAACATTTCTACGGAATCCAAACTGATCTTCCCCGAGGTCGCATTCTACCAGTTTTTCCATTCGTCTATAAAGAATTCGCGTTAGTATTTTGCAGCTGTGACTTATTAAACTGATAGTTCGGTAATTTTCACATCTGTCAGCACCTGCTTTCTTTGGGATTGGAATTATTATATTCTTCTTTAAGTCTGAGGGTATTTCGCCTGTCTCATACATCTTGCTCACCAGAGTGTAGAGTTTTGTCATGACTGGCTCTCCCAAGGCCCACAGTAGTTCTAATGGAATGTTGTCTACTCCGCGGGCCTTGTTTCGACTCAGGTCTTTCAGTGCTCTGTCAAACTCTTCACGCAGTATCGTATCTCCCATTTCGTCTTCATCTACATCCTCTTCCATTTCTATAATATTGGCCTCAAGTACATCGCCCTTGTATAAACCTTCTATATACTCCTTCCACCTTTCTGCCTTCCCTTCTTTGCTTTCACGTACCAGAGTATTATTTTAAATGGATCACTTGGGCTAATACATTTCTTAAATTCAATTTTCACTCCTACGTTACAGAAAAGTGGCCAGATTTTACTTATCTTTCTACTGATGGATCAGAAAGTTCGATAGAGGAATATACTGGATGTGCTGTATTTGTCCTCAGATTGATCTTGCACTACTTCATTGGCAAGAGATCCGGAATTAATATAAACAACAGAAAAATAGTTATTACGCATTGTTACAAAGTCAAGTCATTTCAATACTGTGGTTCAAAACGGCTCAGTTGAACCGTTTTACGACGTAACCATCACCCGTTTGCGATTCAACCATGCTTCCTTCCCATTTCATTTATATCGAATTAACATTTGCATTTCTCCTGGATGTGAATAGAGTACCGAGACAATCGCTCATGTAAATCACATCCTCTTTTCTTGTTAGCACACAGACCAAAAAGGTTTTGCATCACCTACGTTCCGAGAGTTCCGAAACCTGTATAGTAAATTGAAATAGAGATCAACACAAACATCAATTCCGCCATTTTTTATGCTCATGAAAGCCACACATTGCATCTTATACCAAGATACAGCAAGACCTTCAGAGAGGATGGTCCAGCTTGCTGTACGCAATGGTACCTCTAATACCCAGTCAATGAGTGACTGTCGCCACCTCCTCGATCGAAGACTTTAAACCTTCAATCAACCAACAAGGAAGATTGAAAGCACGTAAAGTTTAAGAACTGTATGGCAGACCTCAGCTTTTCAAACTGTTCCATTTGCCTCACAAAAATGCAGCAACTTAGCATGAAGCTTTATTGCTCATTGTCCCAATTGCATTACCAAGCAGGGTCCCTTCCTTTTCCGAAATGAACCCGAGTGTCGTTGAAATTCAAACGCCAGCAGCTAGATACCATAAACAACCATAATTATATTTAGATTACACAAGCACAAATTAAGAGTGCGAGTTTTATTACCATATTTTAGCTTACCTGTGACTGCAGCTCAGCTTGGTACGTACTAAATTTTATTATTGTTAATTGTTCAAAATCATTTAATTGAAGTTCAAAGTTAAATGTCTTAGTTTAAAATTGCGTAGATTCAAGTTGCTTTTGAGATGATTGTTGAGGTACTCCAAGACTAACCTTATTTTATTTTATTTCGTAGTGCTTCAGAAACAAAGTCCACTATTAATTTCAGTCACTAAATTAACTTTCAATTTTCCAGTTTTATTAATTCTTTTGCTAAATTAAGTCAGAGTGTAGCGAAATTTATTACTTGAAACAACCATTCAGTTTTCACACAATACTTGTCAACCGTCAGTTGCCACGCTTTTAGTGCTAATTATACGTGCAATAACTTTTCTTTTTCGGTTATTATAGTAGTTGTCCATAGGACTGGCGACCGTAATTTTCCCCAAATCTCAAACATCTAATTAACGCCAGTTAATTGCTGACGTAACGACCACACATTTACTTTTTTTATTAACTTTACCTTTTTCAAAATTAATTTCCACCAATTTGATTTGCATTTTTCCATTTATTTAGATGTGACCCTTTCCTCCCTCTTTACCGACAGCTTAACTTCGGTGGCGATTGCTTTTCCCACATTTCCATTAGGTAGACGCGGTTTAATTTTTCACTGTCATTAAGGTCGATAAGTGAGGGGGAGGTTACAACTCCCCTTGTTGAGAGCCTTTCCTCTCACAAAGTAACAACCGCAGGATTGACCGTCTAGGCATGGTTGAACTGCAGACAATACGAGCCGTGTACCTCCTTCCTGGTGGAGTGACAGGAACTGATCGGCTGTCAGACCCTCTCCGTCTAATAGGCTCTGTTCAAGCATGGTTGTTTACATCTTTGGGCGGTTTTAGTGACATCTCTAAACGGTCAAAGGGACTGAGTCTGTGATACAATATCATAGTCAACGTCTGTCTTCAGGAGTTCTGGGAAGAGGGGTGATGCAAAAGTTTTTTGATGTGTGTAGTTAGTTAGTTACATGTTAATGAACACATTATTATTTTATTTCTGTTCATGCAGCTACACATGAAAACAAGTTTTTTTGGCAATAAACGGAAGAATTTTATTAAATCGAAATAGTCATTGGGCTATCAACTTCCTGTAGCACAGTGGTTCCCAGTCTTTCTTAGACAATTACCCTGCGTGCAATTGGAAGTTATCTAGTACCCCTTCTCCCCTCCCCCCGCCCCCCAATGACTAGTATCCCTCCTCCCCCATATTATCAACAACTTTAGCACCTTACTAGGTAAACTATAGAATGAAAGACTTTTCCTGGAACACTTTGATTCCTAAAATGATGAAAGGTGACAGCTACACTCCTGGAAATTGAAATAAGAACACCGTGAATTCATTGTCCCAGGAAGGGGAAACTTTATTGACACATTCCTGGGGTCAGATACATCACATGATCACACTGACAGAACCACAGGCACATAGACACAGGCAACAGAGCATCCACAATGTCGTCACTAGTACAGTGTATATCCACCTTTCGCAGCAATGCAGGCTGCTATTCTCCCATGGAGACGATCGTAGAGATGCTGGATGTAGTCCTGTGGAACGGCTTGCCATGCCATTTCCACCTGGCCCCTTAGTTGGACCAGCGTTCGTGCTGGACGTGCAGACCGCGTGAGACGACGCTTCATCCAGTCCCAAACATGTTCAATGGGGGACAGATCCGGAGATCTTGCTGGCCAGGGTAGTTGACTTACACCTTCTAGAGCACGTTGGGTGGCACGGGATACATGCGGACGTGCATTGTCCTGTTGGAACAGCAAGTTCCCTTGCCGGTCTAGGAATGGTAGAACAATGGGTTCGATGACGGTTTGGATGTACCGTGCACTATTCAGTGTCCCCTCGACGATCACCAGAGGTGTACGGCCAGTGTAGGAGATCGCTCCCCATACCATGATGCCGGGTGTTGGCCCTGTGTGCCTCGGTCGTATGCGGTCCTGATTGTGGCGCTCACCTGCACGGTGCCAAACACGCATACGACCATCATTGGCACCAAGGCAGAAGCGACTCTCATCGCTGAAGACGACACGTCTCCATTCGTCCCTCCATTCACGCCTGTCGCGACACCACTGGAGGCGGGCTGCACGACGTTGGGGCGTGAGCGGAAGACGGCCTAACGGTGTGCGGGACCGTAGCCCAGCTTCATGGAGACGGTTGCGAATGGTCCTCGCCGATACCCCAGGAGCAACAGTGTCCCTAATTTGCTGGGAAGTGGCGGTGCGGTCCCCTACGGCACTGCGTAGGATCCTACGGTGTTGGCGTGCATCCGTGCGTCGCTGCGGTCCGATCCCAGGTCGACGGGCACTTGCACCTTCCGCCGATCACTGGCGACAACATCGATGTACTGTGGAGACCTCACGCTCCACGTGTTGAGCAATTCGGCGGTACGTCCACCCGGCCTCCCGCATGCCCACTATACGCCCTCGCTCAAAGTCCGTCAACTGCACATATGGTTCACGTCCACGCTGTCGCGGCATGCTACCAATGTTAAAGACTGCGATGGAGCTCCGTATGCCACGGCAAACTGGCTGACACTGACGGCGGCGGTGCACAAATGCTGCGCAGCTAGCGCCATTCGACGGCCAACACCGCGGTTCCTGGTGTGTCCGCTGTGCCATGCGTGTGATCATTGCTTGTACAGCTCTCTCGCAGTGTCCAGAGCAAGTATGGTGGGTCTGACACACCGGTGTCAATGTGTTCTTTTTTCCAGTTCCAGGAGTGTATTTATATGGTGGTTGTGTGTTGGAATGAATGACTCAGGAATTCGTGGTGCATCGCAAGTGCAAAAATGTGCGCACTATACTTACTGTTTGTAAATCACTTCATTTTTGCACTCCTTACTTCTGAACTGGATGAAATTGGGAAACTTAAGGCTGTTAATGCTTTGCGTCTGACCACCCACTAAAATAATAATAATAATACTGTGTTCAGCACTACAGTAGCCCTTATGTAGGTACTGCTGTGTCGTGCTGACAATTAATTCGTTTATCTGTTTCTAAGCGACTAATGAAGCAATTTCTGGACTACAACTAGTACTATCTACAACTTGGGGAAGGCATTTTCTTGATACATTTAGCATGTGCTTTGTATATGTCTCACTTTTATCGTCAATGAAATACGAGACAAAGCACAACATTTATGGGTGTAACCTCCATCGCATTAATAATACTAATTGAGAAAAAGTAATTATTGATAACTTATATAATCAGTGTTAAAGTCTTACAAAATTGTGATAATAGTAATGGTATTTTGCAAATAGATTAGTTTCATACCTGAAACAGAACCGAATCGTTTTGTTTTTACCCCCCATAAAATTTCATTTTATGCCTCAGAGGGTAATTATCCCAAGTTGAGAACCACTACTGGTAGCAGCTACTCACCTATTATCTTCTAAAGACATTCATCTATATAAAGTGATTGATAATTCCATTAGAAGGATGGATTAAGTATATAGGACAGGTATAGGTTGAAGTGAACTTTACCTCATATTACTGAAATGATCTTTTCTGTTTTATGATGTACTCGATGCTGCTATAGTCGTTTATAAAAACTGTATATATGAGAAATAAATAGATAAGATTATCTAAAGGCCAAATAAGTAATCAAAAAGATGCTGAATATATTCTGAAACCTCTCGCAACACACGAGAGGTGCCTTACTCTTTCGTATTGTAAGTAGGCTGTTTAGGTTTTTATATTGGTAACGCCACGTAGCGCTCTGTATAAAAATCACTGGATGTGCTGTGTGCAGTCTGTGGCTGGTTTGCATTGTTGTGTGCCATTGTAGTGTTGGGCAGTTGGCTGTTAACAGCGCGTAGCGTTGCGCAGTTGGAGGTGAGACGCCAGCAGTGGTGGATGTGGGGAGAGAGATGGCGGAGTTTTGAAACTTGTAAGACTGGATGTCATGAACTGCTATATATATTATGTCTTTTGATTATATTAAGGTAAATACATTGTTTGTTCTGTATTAAAATCTTTCATTTGCTAACTATGCCTATAAGTAGTTAGTGCCTTCAGTAGTTTGAATCTTTTATTTAGCTGGCAGTAGTAGCGCTCGCTGTAGTGCAGCAGTTCGAGTAACGAAGATTTTTGTGAGGTAAGTGATTTGTGAAACAGATAGGTTAATGCTAGTCAGGGCCATTCTCATGTAGGGATTGTTGAAAGTCAGAGCGCGTTGCGCTAAAGATATTGTGTGTCAGTTTACGGACAGTCTTGTATAATTTTTCTAAGGGGACGTTTCAGTGTCTATCCTTAATAATTCCATTTCAAATTAATATTCAGTGTAATAAAGAGCTGGGCCTGACGAAACATAATAATGTTACGTCACTTTACCAGTTACACTAACGTAAGACTGACTGTACAAAATTTAATTCCATATCGGCTTCACAACAGCAGTGGCGTCCCGACGACCCCCGGCCGCCGGAGTCCAGGCGCCCTGTGGCCAACACGTGCAGAAACCTCGCCCAGCAACTCCGGATACTGCATGGTGCTTCAAATATTTTTTCTGTAACACTTTTATAACTAATCAGAACAAGAGAAATCCCCATGCTTGTGATTTCGTCCGACGAAACGGCAATATATTCCATGCATTTTCCTGCCATTACCTTCATAAGAGGAGAAAAATTAAGGTACCAATGCTCTTTATAGGCGAACCATTAAAATACGAACCCAGTGCTTTAACGACGGCGCCACTTCTTTCGGTAGGTAGATGAGATGAAGAGTTCTACACTGATGCAAATATAGGCAACCTTGACGCAGGAGGATAAACCGGTTCCAGTGAGATTACCGAAGTTAAGCGCTGTTGGGCGTGGCCGGCATTTGGATGGGTGACTATCCAGCTGCCATGCGCTGTTGCCATTTTTCGGGGTGCACTCAGCCTCGTGATGCCAATTGAGGAGCTGCTCGCCCGAATAGTAGCGGCTTCGGTCAAGAATACCACCATAACGGCCGGTAGAGTGGTGTGCTGAGCCCACGCCCCTCCTATTCGCATCCTCCACTGAGGATGACACGGCAGTCGGATGGTCCCGGTAGGCCACTCGTTCTGACGACGGAATGCTTTAGCAAATGTGGTAGAAGATTATCGCAGTACAATACAGCAATGGTGATTGTATTCTGGAAAAAGATGTACGCAGTCGGGAAGAAACACAACACAAAAAGAAGAAAGAAAAAACTAATGTCCAGTAATGAAATTTCGGGTATACATTTGTCTAGGTGACATATTTAAGCGATTTACGCTGCAAGAACTTAATGTAAGCGCGAGATAAGTCACTGAAATGTGAAATGCTGGTATATACACTCCTGGAAATGGAAAAAAGAACACATTGACACCGGTGTGTCAGACCCACCATACTTGCTCCGGACACTGCGAGAGGGCTGTACAAGCAATGATCACACGCACGGCACAGTGGACACACCAGGAACCGCGGTGTTGGCCGTCGAATGGCGCTAGCTGCGCAGCATTTGTGCACCGCCGCCGTCAGTGTCAGCCAGTTTGCCGTGGCATACGGAGCTCCATCGCAGTCTTTAACACTGGTAGCATGCCGCGACAGCGTGGACGTGAACCGTATGTGCAGTTGACGGACTTTGAGCGAGGGCGTATAGTGGGCATGCGGGAGGCCGGGTGGACGGACCGCCGAATTGCTCAACACGTGGGGCGTGAGGTCTCCACAGTACATCGATGTTGTCGCCAGTGGTCGGCGGAAGGTGCACGTGCCCGTCGACCTGGGATCGGACCGCAGCGACGCACGGATGCACGCCAACACCGTAGGATCCTACGCAGTGCCGTAGGGGACCGCACCGCCACTTCCCAGCAAATTAGGGACACTGTTGCTCCTGGGGTATCGGCGAGGACTATTCGCAACCGTTTCCATGAAGCTGGGCTACGGTCCCGCACACCGTTAGGCCGTCTTCCGCTCACACCCCAACATCGTGCAGTCTCCTCCAGTGGTGTCGCGACAGGCGTGAATGGAGGGACGAATGGAGACGTGTCGTCTTCAGCGATGAGAGTCGCTTCTGCCTTGGTGCCAATGATGGCCGTATGCGTGTTGTCGCCGTGCAGGTGAGCGCCACAATCAGGACCGCATACGACCGAGTCACACAGGGCCAACACCCGGCATCATGGTGTGGAGAGCGATCTCCTACACTGGCCGTACACCTCTTGTGATCGTCGAGGGGACACTGTATAGTGCATGGTACGTCCAAACCATCGTGGAACCCATCGTTCTACCATTCCTAGACCGGCAAGGGAACTTGCTGTTCCAACAGGACAATGCACGTCCGCATGTATCCCGTGCCACCCAAAGTGCTCTAGAAGGTGTAAGTCAACTACCCTGACCAGCAAGATCTCCGGATCTGTCCACCATTGAGCATGTTTGGGACTGGATGAAGCGTCGTCTCACGCGGTCTGCACGTCCAGCACGAACGCTGGTCCAACTGAGGCGGCAGGTGGAAATGGCATGGCAAGCCGTTCCACAGGACTACATCCAGCATCTCTACGATCGTCTCCATGGAAGAATAGCAGCCTGCATTGCTGCGAAAGGTGGATATACACTGTACTAGTGCCGACATTGTGCATGCTCTGTTGCCTGTGTCTATGTGCCTGTGGTTCTGTCAGTGTGATCATGTGATGTATCTGACCCCAGGAATGTGTCAATAAAGTTTCCCCTTCCTGGGACAATGAATTTACGATGTTATTATTTCAATTTCCAGGAGTGTATAATCACTGTTGTAACCACCAGAATGTTGAATGCAAGCATACAAACGTGCGTGAATCGTGTTTTTCAAGTGTCGGATAGCAGTTTGTGGGTTGGAATTCTGTGGCTATTGCATTTGGTCCATCAATAGAAACATGATTAATGCTCTTTCTGGATTACGTGGGAGTTGTCTGGCACGTGCCTTGGTGATCGTTCAGGCCAAGTCTACGTGTCGACACTACGCAGAGCGTGTTGCATTACGTCCCTGACCTACAAATTTGCAATCAGGGTGCGTAGGTTAACCACGAGAGTGTGCGTGCTGTCATACGAAACCCCAACCGTGATCAAAACTCCAGGCGTAGGTCCAGTGTATCTAGCAAGTAGGCAGGTTGGTTGCAGGCCCTCAGCTGGCTTTCTTCTAACCATATGAGCACCGGTGCACAGCCAGCTTTCACCAGAAAACACAGCAGACCTGTATCCTGAACTCGAGTGAGCTCTCGGACACCACTGAAGTCGCAAATGGCAGTGCTTTGCGGTCAGTGGAATGCACGCTCCAGAGCGTCTACCTCGGAGCTGTCCTGAAAGCAACCGATTTGTAGCAGTTCGTTGGGTCGCTGTAGTGCCAACTGCTGCTGAAGTGGGTGTTGCAGATGCAGTACGATGCGCCAGGCCATACGGTGGTCTTCCCTCAAGGTAGAACCACGTGGTCTTCCTGCTTCCGTAGATTCTTGTGACCACCGCTGCCAGCAATCTTGTACAGTGGCTACATTCCTGAGAATTTTTTCTGCACTATCGCAGAAGGAACATCCAGCTTCTCGTAGTCCTATTACATGTCCTCGTTCAAATTCAGTGAGGTGTTGATAATGGCGTCTTTGTTGCCTTAAAGGCATTGTTGGATATCATAACTCAGCTCGTCCAACCTCAGAGGTAAATAACGCTCATGACCGTTACACCGTGTGTTTAAAGCAAAACTCATTTCTATTCTCATGTGACACTATTAGCGCCACTTTTATCCGACAGGCGCGAAATTTGAACGGACAGAATCTTTCAGATGTTGACAAACTATTAACTTCCTTTTATGTAGCACAATTCCTTGTTCGTGCTGCGATTTTTTTCCCGTCAGTGTTTCAGTACTCAGGGGGATTGCAGAACCCCCCAATGGGCCACACCTTTACACACTCCCAGTAGAGCCACCATCTAAAGCGAATTGGTTTACTGTCAGTCGTGTTCCCATTATGCTGCCGCGATAGACAAAAGTGTGCCCACATTTTCAATGTGCTGCTACATTTGACCAGTGTAATCTCTTCTCTGATTTCTTCTACAACCGAGTTATAACAAAAAACACCGCAGTAGGCTTTTAATACAGTCGTTATCTAGAATATTATTTAATAATCACGCTTGTGAGCGTGTGCATGTGTGTGTATAAACAAGTAAACAAATAAAAGAAAAGAAAAGCTTTCCACGAGTTCTCATGACTTAAGTTTCGGAAAATAAAATATCTAGCAGAGGGATACGCTTAGGTTTGTGGTGTATGTTAGAAATCTCTGTTGACATTTTGCAGTATGTCGAACCTATGAGAGTTACTGGATCAAAGCTGGCATAACTACAGTGGTTGGAAACCACAGATTCGTGCTATGCAGTGGAGAATTAGAGGGAGATTAATAGTAATAACGGCTATTAGGCTTATTACCTGAGGTTCGGCGAATGGATGGAGCCTCTAAGTTTCTACAGCAACTGCTCGTAATGTTGCTTAAGTGCAGAGAATTAATGGAGCTATTTCCAACTGCTTCGTAGATCACATTATTAGCGTTGGCACTTTACCCAATTTTCCAAAGTTTACACTAAAAAGGAAAGAATAAATGAAGATGATTTCGCTGGGTCTACATCCACAAACAGTCCTAATAATTTTTCTAAGCGTTATTTCCCAATAGAGTTTGCTGATAATGCCGAATGGCCGATATCTGCATCATGTTGCCAGTTTGTCTAAATGACAAAAATTACTATTCGCGACAGTGTCAGTACAAAACACCAGACTGTTAGTGATCAATCACTGCATGAAATAATATATCTGCGCTTGTGTCTGATTACGTTTGAAGATAATATTTCCGTGTTTGCATATTGCGTTGTTGAGTTAGTGTGGAAGACAAAGACCTTCTTTCTAGTGTGATACAGTGTTTATGTGTAGGGGATAAAGAGTATTTATTTAAAAGAGGGCAATACTCAGCCTCTACTCCTGATACAACAGACAAAGACGATTATTTACTACTTCACTAGGAATGCAAAAGTCAGGCTCTTTGCGACACGTTAAGAATGCTCAGCGCAAAGCTAGGAAAAAGTTTAACACTAACACGCTTCTCATAATCTTATCTCCAGCAGAGTTGATACCCAGTTAACATCTGCTTCTTTTTCAAAAAAAGTTTCACCACTCATCAATTTGCTCGGCCCAATCGCGAGGGTAAAATCCCTGTGCTAGACTACAATGCCAAATCCCTGCACCACTTCTATGACATGAAATGATGGATATTCTGGGCCATTTTGTGAGCCGGATGCATTTGCGTAAGTGCTGTGGGGATGGGTAATTGAGAGAATCGAATCGGACGAGAAAATTCCTTCCCTCTGTCGATGCAACAGGGACTGAGGGTGGAATACGTGTCTTACACTAAACTCATTATGAAGATACCGATTACTGTCAGAGGAAGCACTTCAGAGAGTGAAGAATCCACTTGTTTTTATAACACTTTAAATATGAGGAAGTTATGTAATTTAAAATTAAAAGAAGAAATGAAATTAAAATTGACGAATGGATTAATTCTTTCCAGAATTTTATTAATACTTTTATAACTGTGGACCTCCTAGGAAAGAGTGAAATGCATTAGTAATGCAGCCTCTCGTACGAACTCATGGACTCGTTGCTAGCAAAAATAATATTAAAATATCAAGAAACAAGCAGTCTTGGTTGCAGTGTTAAAATTTTTGTACTACGAGGGTCGTCCACAAGGTAAGCTCCGTTTGGTTATATAAAACAAACGTGTACAGATACAGAAAAAAATATTTCTTGTGCAAGAATCTACAACTGTTAAACAATTTTTCTACATAGCTTACAAAATTTTGTAGGCAATTGTCATAGCGTGGCACAAGTGTTTGTATGCCTTCTTCATAGAAGGTTGCTGCCTGTTTATTCAACCATGTGGTAACATGTTCTTTCAGCTCGTCATCATCGTTGAAGTGTCGACCACCAAGAACAGATTTTAGGTTTAAGAAAAGCTGAAAGTCGCTAGGAGCGAGATCCGCGCTGTACGGAGGATGATCAAACGCGTTGCAGTGAAATACCCGTAAGAATTGTTTGATCCGATTCACCTTGTGAGGTCGGGCATTATCGTAGAAGGCTGCCGGGGTGGCCGAGCGATTCTAGGCGCTACAGTCTGGAACCGCGCGACCGCTACGGTTGAAGGTTCGAATCCTGCCTCGGGAATGGATGTATGTGATGTCCTTATGTTAGTTAGGTTTAAGTAGTTCTAAGTTCTAGGGGAATTATGACCTCAGAAGTTAAGTCCGATAGTGCTCAGAGTCATTTGAACCATTATCGTAGAAAAAAAAACAACACCTTTTGACAGTAACACTCGGCGCTTGTTCTGTACTGAGCGGCGCAATTTCTTAATGGCCTCGCAGTAACCATGTGCATTGATTGTTTGGCCTCATGGTAAGAAATCAATCAGCAAAACGCCTTTTCTGTCCCAAAAATGGTGCACATGACTTTTCGAGGTGTAAAGATTTGCTTAGTCTTAACCTTCGTTGGGGATGAAGTGTGCCTCCATTCCATTGATTGCCGTTTTCTTTTCAGGGGTGCCGTACGATACCCAAGTTTCATCCGCCGTGACTATCCGAGAAAGAAAACAATCGCCTTCATCATTGTAGCGTGTCAAAAACTGAAGTGCACTGCTCATCCGGGGTATTTCGTGCTGTTCAGCAAGAATTTTGGGCACCCAACGTGACGCGAGTTTTAGAAATTTCAGTTTTTCAGTAACTATTTCATGAATTATCTATCGTGAGATTCGCGGAACTTCCATAGCAAAGGCACTAAGTGTAAACTTACAGTTGTCCTTAATCTTCTCTTCAACTGTGTGAACCAGTTCATCAGTAACCACAGACGGGCGTCCATTTCGTTCCTCATCGTGCACTTGATCACGTCCCTCATTGAACAGTCTGACCCATCTTCTAACCATTGAATCACTAATAGCATTTAATCCGTAAACCTCGCAGATTCGACGATGAATTTCCTTTGGTTTAATTTTCTTAGCGTTTATAAAACGAATCACAGATCTGATTTCACACACGGCGGCATTTTCAATTACTTTTTTAATTACCTTTTGAAGCTTCCCAATTCACTAAATATTTATTGTTATAATAGTGCATTTGGAGTACACGAAACGATTACTCTTACAGACCAATAACACAAGCGATTCTGAGGTAACAGCTATCAATCCACGCTAACACACCGACATTAGTGAATAAATGGTTTAGCCTCCACGGGCAGGCGCTGACTCTGGCATCCAGACCTCCGCGACCTGTTCACGTAGCTCTATAAGAATTGTTGGCTGACGGGCCGCACGAGTCACTTTTCATCCCAACGTATCCTAGATATGCTTCATTGGAGACAAATCCGGAGATGGTGCTGGCCGGGGAGGTTCCTGCACGTCTTGCACAACACGTTGAATTTTACGAGCAAGAGCAGCAAAAGAACCAGTCTAGAAGCATTCTGCAAGCGCCGAGTGCTAGTTAGCGTCCCCTCCAGAAGTACCAAAAGTGAAAGAGGTTTGTGTCTTATCGAACCCTACACGCCAAAGTCTGGGTTGAGGCCAGTGTGCCTTGGAGGAATGCACTGTACGAAACAACGCTCTCCACGTCTACAGTATGTGTTACGAGCAAACGACCTCACTTGAGTGCAGCCAGAATCTTCTTTTATCGCTCAAGTCCACAGTGCAGCATTCCATCTTGTAAGTGATCCTCTGACGGCACTAGTCGAGCTGTACGCATCGATGCTGTGGCGTGCGTGGGCTAGAGGTGTGGGTGCCGGTAGTCCCACTGCTAATAAACCAGCTCGTGTTGACACGTCTGGGTTCAAAGCCCCCTTATCTGTGCTGTGCCAGTTGTACAATATCAGAATAAGACCACCGACGAAGAGCAGGAAAAGAAACTCGCTTTGCTGCCATTCTGTGACTCTGTGTCGGGCAAGATAATTACTGAGACCAGTTAAAGACGCAGTAGGTCTAAGAACACCTGGAGCCTACGAAATACCTCGTGAGTGTGGCCAGAAGTACATAGGACAAACAGTGCTCACTGTGAAACAACGCAGAAAAGAACATGACAGGTATTGTCGCCTATGCTATCCAGAGAAATCTGCGCTAGCTGAGCATAGGTTAGAAAACGGTCACTACATAAAATTTGACGATACTTCTGTCGTGGCTCGCACTAACGACTTCTGGGACAGGTTAATAAAGGAAGCTATTGAAATAAAAATTACCACAAACATCCTGAATAGAGACGGTGGCTTGCAGTTCAACGCTGTGTGGGATCCAGCGATCGCGCGGTGGAAGAAAACACATCGAACGCCGACTCAAAACATGCCCATATATTGTAACCTCCCCACAAAATACCAAGTGTAACCTCCCCACAAAATACCAAGTGTAACTTCCCAACAAAATAAAATAATATGAATAATATTCTCATTTAGTGTAACCTCAAAACAGAAAAATTCCTAAACCTCTCAACAGTAAAAAAATATAATTATGTCGTTCACGTTCAGTGTAACCTACCCACAAAATAAATTGCGAACCTATCAATAATAAAAACGTGACTAATCTCTCATTAAAAAAATGTGGGTCACCTATAACCTTTCAATAATTGATAGTCAATTTAACCTGGTAAATTTTGGACGTCAGCAATGCTGCGTCATGGCCCTGATTCATCATTCTGAATAAACTGAAAAATCTTACCTTAATTAGATCGCCGGATAACGCTTATATATCTGCTCCTATAAGAAATTTTCCTGGCGCAGCTTAGTGAAATGCTGGCCGATAGATTTGCTTCTATAAAAGGAAAGAACTGATTTTTCTTTTCAATAATCGGGATGGCCAAGGATTGGAGAAATTAGTGAATTCTTTAAATTGAGATGAATGTCAAAAGTTACTTTTTATGAGAAAGATTACTATTAACAGATTTTTTTAAAACATTTACATAGGACTTGATGTAACAATACTACATACGCGCGAGGCTGATTTTACCTTATCCTACAACGCTCAAGCTCTTCCATCGCTGCCCACGACCGGCTCAGCCAACACGATACACCAGACTGCTCGCTAGCAACTACTTACTGCTACACAAGTTCCTACTGCAGTCAATACTGCTCTTTGGTCTCAGATTCTCTTCTAGCTTACATATCACAGGCAGCGCGTGAGCAATACATCGAAATTACATCAGCAACAAATTCTTTAATTATGGACCTCTTACAATATGGTAATGTCATGGGCACCAGTGACGTCACATCCGGCAGCTAGCTTATATAAGGTCGCACCAACAGCGCACTGGCAGTCATACCACTTGAATATGGCCAAGGAGTGCTTGGTCGAAAGCTCGTGTAGTTTTAAGCAATTGACGCGATTGGAAACCCGAGAACATTTTGTTCAATGTTATCGCCGCGGGACTCTGCATTCATACATTACAGATACATTGCTCTGTGATCGATGTTTAGCTCACTTTGGTTTTGACAAACCAGTGGTATTCCAAGTTGACGTTTTCGCACAGAATTGGTGATAACGACAGGCCTATTGTCCAAAGCTCAGTGTAACTATTCGCAAATCGAGAAAGAGGCTTTGGCTATTGTACATGTTGTCACCAAATTTCATCAGTATTTGTATGTAGAAAATTCTACTTAGTAACGGAACACAAGCCTTTGAAGTCCTTGACTCATCCGACGAATCCGTTTCCTGTATGAACTGCCAAAAATTGCAAATACGGGCTTTGTTCTTGTCTCAATACCACTATGAGATTGTTTACCGTCCGACAGCTCAACATGGTAATGCGGACGCGCTTTCACATCTTCATATTGGCCCTCACACAGATTTTGACGCTTCTCCTGCAGGTTGTTGTTACATCCATGCTCAGGATTCTGAATTACTTCAGTCTTGTCCGCTGACTTATAAGAAAATTGCACAGGTCACGGACTCTGATCCATATTTGAACGTTTTGCTAAGATAATTCGCACATCTTGGCATCACTCATTGAATAGCATAAAGAACACTGTCGTGAGCTGATACTTGACACGTTGGCGTGGCCTCGCTATACAGAAAAGTGTAATTCTTGTTCAAAATGACAGTGAACAGTCACATCTGTTGATCCCTGAGGCTTTGCAAAAAGAAGTGATGCAGTTACTTCACCAAGGGGGACTGGCGATAGTTCGTACGAAACAGTTAGCGCGTCCACACCGTACTGAGCAGTGTATGGACACCCAAATAGAAAAGATGAAGTCACTGTGTAACGCAACTGCGGAAAATCGGTCCGCTCCGCCACAAAAATTCTCTGCTTGGTTCAATTGGCTCTGAGCACTATGGGACTTAACATCTGAGGTCATCAGTCCCCTAGAACTTAGAACTACTTAAACCTAACTAACCTAACGACACCACGCACATTCGTGCCCGAGGCAGTATTCGAACCTGCGACCGTAGCAGTCGCGCGATTCCGGGCTGAAGCGCCTAGAACTGCTCGGTCACCGAGGCCGGCTCTCTGCTTCGCCTAAGTCTCATAGCCATGGCAACGTGTTCACGTAGACTTTGCGGGACCTTTTTGGTTGATTTTGGTTGACTCCTGCAGCAAGTTTCCTTTTGCTGTGTCAATGAACTCAACGTCAAGTAACACTATTCAGGTGCTGTCATCGATTTTTTGCCTCGAAGGTTTACCTGAAGTAATAGTGTCAGACAACTGACCTCAGTTCACGTCAAATGAATAAGAAACATTCTGTGCAAATTGTTACAGGTCCAGATGGCAGCACCACCATCAAAATCAGCTTTGCCTCTGTCGTGTACACAATGATCTTTCAGTCTCTCTTCCCCCGGATTCACGGATCCAGAGCCACAGCAGCCGCCAAAGGCTGTCCTCACGATACCGTGGGATGACCCCATGGAGACCGAGCGTTTGCCTTCACCTCTCGTCTTACCGATGGAGCTGGACCCGCCCAATCCCAGCATTCGCCGCCTTCTGCATCTGGTTCATGGCATCAGGAGGTGGACGCGTACCCTTCTGAACGTTTTCCGCGTTACGTTTCTGCCAGAGCCCATGCGGGGGTACGGCCGGAAACTTGACGTCCCCTGTAATCACAGCTTCCGGCCTGGCGGTGCGCCCACGTTCCTATCTCCCCCGCCCTGGTCACACTCCCTGCACGACGACGGTCTGTCGGTTTGGCTTTGGGAGGGGGGGGGGGGAGGGGAAGGGGGGATGCTCTGGCGTAACCACAAGCGCCAGAACGAAGAAGAATGCAAGTGAGACGACGTCGACGAATGGTGCGCTGACTAGGATCGCACCACGACAGAAGCGGTCTCTACAAGAAGAGAATATAAGCGCCTCTCCTGCCAGCATCGGCCGCTAAGTATGTGGACAGTATTCATTGGGCCGAAGACCGGCACTCGCAGAACAGTTATTAGGGGCCCATATCCATTGCTTGTTCCGACATTGTACTCGTATATAGCGAAGAACGTTACTGTTTGCATGTGGCCCATGGCATGCGACACTTGTTGTACATACCAGTGAAGTATTGTCGTTCTTCTTACTTGTGATAAAAACTATTGATGTGATTTTGCTTTAATTGTTGTATAGCATTCCGAGAACGTAGCATCCTTTAGTCATCCCATACGACACGAGTGGGCAGGACCCCACAATTTCTTCGATGCAATACCCCTAACACTCCACAAATGTTTCCAGCTGTCTCTATTATCCGTAACCTTCTATGAAATCTAAGGACAAGAAAATGTCACAAATGTTAGGATATTCTCCCGTCTCACACTCCATTTTCTATCTCATAAACGATGTTTCTCATAACTCTCAATTTTGCCACATCCAATAGGTCATCGCAAGAACGATTTTAGAATCTCAAAGCATGACGATTGATAAATATACTTAATTTGCGTGACGACATGCCAGACCAAATCTCCAGGATCAAAGTGGATCAATCTTATTTTTTAAGAAAAATGTTTCCTGCAGTCGTAGACTATACAGTTTAATGCTTTGCTCATTATATGCTTCGAGAGCGGGGTTAACAGTAATGTTGTGTATATAGCTGTATCACACGAAGTGCATTTTACAAGGTTAAGGGGTGAAATAGCTCCATTTTTCACCTTTGCCTTTTACATTCCGCCACATTTGCCACTAGACCACTAAGAGATACGGCACTACTGCAGCTCATGTGGAAATCAGTTGTTCGTGTAGGAACTTCCTCATATTGCTTTGTTACCAGTTCGTGTAGATGGCCATTGTGTCAGTGAGTGCAGAAGTCCGCATTGATTAGCCGAGAAGTGTGATGTTTGCTGACGCGGCAGAAGAAGAATACAGATGTTTTTCAAAGGCTGTAACCCAACTACAGCGAATTATCATTCATTACGGAGATACCTAAGTTATAATAAAATCGTGAGACAGAATTACATGCAGTTCGGTTTGCAGTTGGAATGATTCTAGCTTCGTAACACCAACTGACAACGTGCTTCCATATTAATAAATATGCTATCCTTTCGCTACTGACTGGAGGAGAGCCGGTGTATGTTGGGCCATGAAAGGGCCGAAACTCATTTCAAGTAAGAATTCGGTCACCAGTAACCTTTCTTAGACCAGTTATTTTATTTCGTCAACCAACTAATCGTTAAGGTCACATGGTACTTATTATTGTATTAGAACTACCCATTGTCGGGATTTGACCCCTTTGGGGTCCAAAGATTCCAAAAGCACCAAACTCTCCGCAAAAGGTGCTGGCCTGGGTTTGAATCCTGGTCCAGGACATAAATTTTCGTCACTGCAATTCCAGCAGTAGTATGTGCACGCCAAACACCGGGTGGAAAAATAATTATGATTCTTAACGTCAGTTCTGTAATGTCAACAGTAACAAATGGTACGTGTTCGACACACATCTTCTGGTCGGACACAGAACTTTAAATCATATATTTTTAGGTTCAAACATGCTACTCATAGCTCCTGGTGAAAATGAATTCAGTATTTAACTCCTCTTAGTATGTGGTCAAAGACGATGATATGTACAGGATTCGACTCCCATTTAGCACAGAAAGTTTCGTTACGTTGAGACATGAGCTCATTTCGCTACTGGTGAAAAAAGAACCGATGTTTAACGTACATTAGAGGCTAGAAAATGATGGCGGTAAGTGCTGGATTCGAATCCCGGAAAGGCAAAACCTTTCCGTCTGTCATTATAGTTTCAAATATTACGCTACTGGAGAAAAATTTCGATATTTAACATTTTGTTTTACTTAGTTTACAATCTTAATAGGTGCTGGGTTCGAATGCCCATCCAAATTTTACATTGCGTCGGTTAAAGTATAAGCAGCACTTTATTACTTCTGACTAAAACTGTATCTAAGATCGCCGGCCGGAGTGGCCGTTCGGTTCTAGGCGCTACAGTCTGGAGCCGAGCGACCGTTACAGTCGTAGGTTCGAATCCTGTCTCGGGCATGGATGTGTGTGATGTCCTTAGGTTGGTTAGGTTTAAGTAGTTCTAAGTCCTAGGGGACTGATGACCTCAGACGTTAAGTCCCATAGTGCTCAGAGCCATTTGAACCATTTGTATCTAAGATCTTCTGTTGTTTGTTAACATGCGCAATAGTTGCTGATTAGCAGTCCCAGATCCTGCTCCCCTCCAAAAAGTTTCGTCATATAACTATGAGTTCAACTTTCTTTTTGATATATCATATCTGTTATAAGCTACAGTTTACAAGTGTTAGAGACTCATCTCTTGTGACGAGTTTCCTGATATTTGCATTACCAGAGTATTAATTTGCTTATAGACTGGTAGCTATACAGGGAAGTGTTTACTAGTCCCTGTACTAACTGTATTTTTTTTAAAGACTGTGCTGAAAGCAAATTAGCGGACCTGCAAGAAAGTTACGTTATGTGGGTAACATACAAATAAAGCGGAACTTAATTTAAGTCGTTCGGATACTTTTAAGCATAATTGTATATTCTCGGAAGTTTCTTCCTCAAGTTAAGACAGATGTTTGATACCAGCAAACTTGTCTTGACGTGGAATGCCCTCTTTATCTGTGCTAATCTGCTTTTTATGTCTTCCTTACTTCATGCATCATTGTTATTTTGATTTCAGTACGGCAGAATTCCGTTACTTCGTAGTCACCAACGTTGGTGTTAATCCCAATATCTCATTCCTGCTATTTCTAATTAGTTTCGTCTTCCTTCAGTTTACTCTCAACCCATATTCTGTTGTCATCACATTGTTCATTCTATTCAACAGGTCCTGTGACTGTTTTTCATATCCACCGCGGGTAACTACGCCATTTGCGAATCATATCACCGACACCCTTTCGCTATGAACTTTAATCCAAATCTTGCACATTTATTTCTGCTATTGTTTCTTCGACGTATTGCTTGAACAAGGAAGGACGAAATAATACATCCATGACTTAATACCATTTCTAATCCAAGCACTTTTTTCTCGGTATACCGTTCTTATATTTACCTCTTGTTTCTTGTACATCTATACTAGTGTATAAACACACTAAGTCAATATTGTTTCCAAAAATTTCGAAAAGTTTTTGGTCACTTTACTGAAGGTTTTACACGGTGCTGTAATGAATGTTCTGACGGACGTTGATTACAGAAATGTTCTTGGCCGATTTATTTCAGATAAACAATCAGACGGACATAGGCTGTATGTTTTTAAACAACAATGTAAAAGTGTTTCGTTAAAACCATCTGCGAGGAAGAAAATGCTGTACTGTGCTGTAAAAATGCGTGGTTTCGGTTCCTTTCTCGCTGTAGTTTTATCTACGATAGCAAGCATTCAAACCATTTTACAAACTGTTTTTTTCGTATAATATATTCTTTCTCCAACAAAATCAAAGTTGTATACACTACAATGCGCTGTGTTGTTTCCTTCCTCGAAGTCTTTTTTTACCAGAAAACAGTAAAGTTGTATTTATGTCTAGCGGTTTGTGACTGGAATACTACTACGGATTCTGAATCATCCGTATACCACTATTCCCAACCGATTCATCTGTCCACTTCCAGCGGTTTCAGTTCCCAATCGAGGTTTCGTTTGCAGTAGCAATAAACAATGTTCATGGTCGGTCAGAGGGGGGAGTAAGAGGAGGCAGAAAGAGGAAGGAGATGGACAGCGAGAGGGGGAAGAAGTAGCTTAGGACGTACATCGAATTTCCATACATACACTCCTGGAAATTGAAATAAGAACACCGTGAATTCATTGTCCCAGGAAGGGGAAACTTTATTGACACATTCCTGGGGTCAGATACATCACATGATCACACTGACAGAACCACAGGCACATAGACACAGGCAACAGAGCATGCACAATGTCGGCACTAGTACAGTGTATATCCACCTTTCGCAGCAATTCAGGCTGCTATTCTCCCATGGAGACGATCGTAGAGATGCTGGATGTAGTCCTGTGGAACGGCTTGCCATGCCATTTCCACCTGGCACCTCAGTTGGACCAGCGTTCGTGCTGGACGTGCAGACCGCGTGAGACGACGCTTCATCCAGTCCCAAACATGCTCAATGGGGGACAGATCCGGAGATCTTGCTGGCCAGGGTAGTTGACTTACACCTTCTAGAGCACGTTGGGTCACACTGGATACATGCTGACGTGCATTGTCCTGTTGGAACAGCAAGTTCCCTTGCCGGTCTAGGAATGGTAGAACGATGGGTTCGATGACGGTTTGGATGTACCATGCACTATTCAGTGTCCCCTCGACGATCACCAGAGGTGTACAGCCAGTGTAGGAGATCGCTCCCCACACCATGATGCCGGGTGTTGGCCCTGTGTGCCTCGGTCGTATGCAGTCCTGATTGTGGCGCTCACCTGCACGGCGCCAAACACGCATACGACCATCATTGGCACCAAGGCAGAAGCGACTCTCATCGCTGAAGACGACACGTCTCCATTCGTCCCTCCATTCACGCCTTTCGCGACACTACTGGAGGCGGGCTGCACGATGTTGGGGCGTGAGCGGAAGACGGCCTAACGGTGTGCCGGACCGTAGCCCAGCTTCATGGAGACGGTTGCGAATGGTCCTCGCCGATACCCCAGGAGCAACAGTGTCCCTAATTTGCTGGGAAATGGCGGTGCGGTCCCCTACGGCACTGCGTAGGATCCTATGGTCTTGGCGTGCATCCGTGCGTCGCTGCGGTCCGGTCGCAGGTCGACGGGCACGTGCACCTTCCGCTGACCACTGGCGACAACATCGATGTACTGTGGAGACCTCACGCCCCACGTGTTGAGCAATTCGGCGGTACGTCCACCCGGCCTCCCGCATGCCCACTATACGCCCTCGCTCCAAGTCCGTCAACTGCACATACGGTTCACGTCCACGTTGTCGCAGCATGTTACCAGTGTTAAAGACTGCGATGGAGCTCCATATGTCACGGCAAACTGGCTGACACTGACGGCGGCGGTGCACAAATGCTGCGCAGCTAGCGCCATTCGACGGCAAAAACCGCGGTTCCTGGTGTGTCCGCTGTGCCGTGCGTGTGATCATTGCTTGTACAGCCTTCTCGCAGTGTCCGGAGCAAGTATGGTGGGTCTGACACACCGGTGTCAATGTGTTCTTTTTTCCATTTCCAGGAGTGTATTTAGCAGTTACGACGCATTGTATATTTTGCGTTTCTTCGTGTAGCTAAGATAGATTTTCCTGAGGATGTCGAGAATTTTATCATTGTACACCATCGAATGCTTTTTCTAGGTCGACAAATCCTATGAACCAGTCTTGATGTTTCTTAATCGTAGCTTCTATTATCAAGCGCAATCTCTTGGTCCAAACACCTTAGTTAAAGCCAGACTGTTCGACATCTAACAGATAATCAATTTTTTCGTGTATAAGTTGATTGTGCGATAATTCGCGTAGTTATCTGCCTTTGGTATATGTGGGATTGTATGGATGATATTTTCCGGGAATATTTTGCTATGTCTCAAAGTGAAATTATACGAATCCAACATTAATTGCCGCTTCCCAAGTAATGTTTGAAATCCCGTAGATACTTACCGCTTCTGACTTACTTAATCGCAAATCTCCCAAAGCTCTGTTATACCCTGATACTGGATCTCCCATGTCTTCTAATTCAACTCAGCATCCGACCTTTCCCTCTACCTCACCCAATCTCTCTCTCTCTCTCTCTCTCTCTCTCTCTCTCTCTCTCTCTCTCTCTCTCTCTGTCTCTACCTCTCCCCTCTGCATTTAACAGTGAAATTGCCATGGCACTTTTAACGTTGACGCTCTTGGTTTTAATTTCACTGGAGGTCGTTTTGACTTCACTTCTAAAGCTGACCGTATCTGTTTCCATACCTCCGCATTTTTCGTGCAGTTGTTTCCTCTTAGTGTTTATTTGATTCCTAAACGAATTTTTTGGTTGTATTCTTCTCTTTTCCTGAAAATGTTTATACTTTCTTCTCAGTTGTTTTTCTAGTACCTGTATCTGTCTTTCGTACATCTATGATTTCCCTTTTTAGAGACGTCTCCTCCTCTTCAGTTTAACTTCTACTTTGTAGACTGCCTGCTGTTGAATTCATTACTGCAATTCATACACCTTAAGAGATCTTCAAATCTCCATATGTGACTGAGTGTCCACGTCCTACATTCACTCAACTGTTGTGATTCCCGCACAGAGGCAAATTTTATTGTTATTGTCGCTTGAATACATGTGTGAATACACACAAACAACGCAAACAGTATTACATGACTTCACAGGCCTCGACAATAATATTACTCTCCATGAGGAGGCATGAGAGCAAGCGAGTGCACAACGTAGAATCAGCAACATATGGAAATCTGGGTTGGTCCCGGAGGCGTTTTCGGATAGCCGAAGTAGTTAAGGCGACTGCCTGCGTAAAGCGGGAAATCTAGGTTTGAATCCCGGTCACGCACAAATTTACATTTGTCACCAATAAATTGAAAGTCAAAATCGTATTCTCAATTCAGAATACATCTTCCACTTGATACAGCTAGAGATCGTAGCAGTATAGTACACCGTAAAACAAAGACACTGAAAATAGTAAACTATTACGTAGTCCCTAATGTTATATATGTATCCATGATGACTATTGTGTCACGGTAATCACTCAGGCTGTCGGATAAACTACGGCCAGGGACTATACATGTCTCATAATTTCCTATGCCATTAATTACGTCCCTTAAACTTGTTTTTCACTGCTCGAGCTAGTATTTTGCAGTCAGTGTTCATTATGGTAATCGGCATAAGGGATTCGATGTTTGTTGTCGGGTATTTCTTGGGTACCAATACGATGAGCCGCCTTGGAAACTTGCATGTGGCTGTTGGACGTTGAATGCACCATTCAAAACGTTAATTAACTCTTCTTTCAATGTATCACACTTTTGTTGTTGTTGTTGTTATTGTTGGTATGATGGTCTTCAGTCCAGAGACTGGTTTGATGCAGCTCTCCATCCTACCCTATCCCGTGCAAACTTCTTCATCTCCAAGTACCTATTGCAACCTACATCCTTCTGAATCTGCTTAGTGTATTCATCTCTTGGTCTCCCTCGACAATTTTTACCCTCCACGCTGCCCTCCAATCCTAACAATACTAATTTGGTGATCGTTTGATGCCTTAGGACCTGTCCTAGCAAACGATCCCTTCTTCTAGTCAAGTTGTGCCACAAATTATTCTTCTCTCCAAGTCTGTTCAGTACCTCCTCATTAGTTACGTGATCTATCCATCTAATCTTCAGCGTTCTTCTGTAGCACCACATTTCGAAAGCCTCTATTCTCTTCTTGTCTAAACTATTTATAATCCATGTTTCACTTCCATACATGGCTACAAACCATACAGATACTTATAGAAAAGACTTCCTGCCACTTAAGCCTATATTCGATGTTAAAAAATTTCTCTTCTTCAGAAACGCTTCCCTTGACATTGCTAGTCTACATTTTATACCCTCTCTGCTTCGACCATCATCAGCTACTTTGCTCCCCAAATAGCAAAACTCATCTATTGCTTTAAGAGCCTAATTTCCTAACATAATTCCCTCGGCAACACCTGATTTCATCTGACTATATTCCATTGTCCTCGTTTTGCTGTTTCTTCATGACTTGAAAGAGAATATTCGAATCAACATTGTCAAAAGCTTTGTCTAAGTCTACAAATGCTATAAACGTAGATTTGCCTTTCCTTACTCTATCTTGCAAGATATGCCTTAGGTTCAGTATTCCCTTACGTGTTCCAACATTTCTACGGAAACCAAACTGATCTTCCCCAAAGTTGGCTTCTACCAGTTTTTCCATTCGTCTGTAAATAATTCGAGTTAATACTTTGCAGCCGAGGCTTATTAAACCGATAATCCGGTAATTTTCACACCTGTCAACACCTGCTTTCTTTGGGATTGGAATTGTTATGTCTGAGGGCATTTCGCCTGTCTCATACTTGTTGCTCACCAGATGGCAGAGTTTTGTCAGGACTGGCTCTCCCAAGGCTATCTGTAGTTCTAATGGAATGTTGTCTACTCCGGGGGCCTTGTTTCGACTCAGGTCTTTTAACGCTGTGTCAATCTCGTCCCGCAGCATCATATCTCTCATTTCATCTTCATCTCCTTCCTCTTCCATCTCCATAATATTTACATCCAATACGTCGCAATTGTATAGACACTCTATATACTCCTTATACCTCCCTGATTTCCCTTCTTTGCTTGCAACTGGTCTTACATCTGTGCTCTTGATATTCGTACAAGTGGTGCTCTTTTCCCCAAAGGTCTCTTCAATTTTCCTGTAGGCAATATCTATCTTACCCCTAGTGATATATGCCTCTACATCCTTACATTTGTCCTCTAGCCGTCCCTGCGTAGCCATTTTGCTCTTCCTGTTGATCTGATTTTTGAGATGTTTGCATTCCTTTTCTCCTGCTTCATTTACTGTATTTCCATATTGTCTTCTTCCATCAATTAAATTCAATATCTCTTTTGCTACCCAAGGATTTCTACTAGCCCTCGTCATTTTACTCCTCTGCTGCCTTCAGTATTTAATCTGTCAAAGCTTCTACTGTATATCATTCCCCCGTTCTTGTCAATCGTTCCCTAACGTTCTCTCTGAAAGTCTTTACAATCTCTGGTTCTTTCAGTTTACCCAGGCCTGATCTCCTTAAATTCTTACCTTTTTGCAATTTATTCAAGTTTAGGATACAGTTCACAGTAAGTGAAATAAATTCAGCCTGTATTTCATCTCATCCTGATGACTTTCCTTTTGGGCTTCTCAATAGCGCTTCATATATTTGCACGTCTATAAATTCTTTGCTGAGAGAATGCTTCTGTTAGCACGTCGTCGACATAATTCAGAAAAACCTATTCGAGGTTCTCGTTTACATCTAGTGCAGCGTACAACTTCATGAAGTGTTGCTTCAGTTCGCTTTTCATATGATCCTTCTGTTGTATTGTCTCTTTTCCTATCTTGAGTTACTCGATTATTTTGTATTTTGTTCTTTTTGACGGTCGTATTAGGTGGCTGAGTGAAGGATTCTTCCCATGGATAATACTCTCGACCACACTTTCAGATCCTCTAGTCTTCTTCTTTGCGTTGCCGTTATCTATGCTTTAATCTTACTTATCTTTGAACTTTTATTGGTTATATATCACGTACGATGGTACAAGTGTCGGAGACAGATGAAATAAAATTTCTCTAACTTTTTTCCCATCCAATTTTGTTGTAACTATGTTGTTGTTGCAATTCTCATAGTTTGGGTTTTGTACGCCTCATTCACCAATGTAATCTTCTGGGTTATTCTCTAATATCAGCAATTTAGGCGTCCCATGTTTCCAGCTCCATAATTCTTAATTACTCGTCTCTGAGCAAGGTAGTAAACTATTTCCAGTATCCTTTCCCACGGAAAGTTGTTTGCTTCTGTAAACTTATTATGGTGATATGCGCACAATGCATGCCCTCGGGAAAAATTACGGCTGTAGTTTCCCCTTGCTTTCAGCCGTTCGCAGTACCAGCACAGCAAGGCCGTTTTGGTCAGTGTTACAAGGCCAGATCAGTCAATCATCCAGACTGTTGCCCCTGCAACTACCGAAAAGGCTGCCGCCCCTCTTCGGGAACCACACGTTTGCAGGCCTCTCAACAGATATCCCTCCGTTGTGGTTGCACCTACGGTACGGCCATCTGTATCGCTGAGGCACGCAAGCCTCCCCACCAACGGCAAGGTCCATGGTTCATGAGGGCGAGGGGGGGGGGGGGGAGGCTATTTGGGGAGCAAAATAACTGATGATGGTCGAAGTAGAGAAGATACAAAATGTAGACTGGCAATGGCATGGAAAGCGTTTCTTAAGAAGAGAAATTTGTTAACATCGAGTATAGATTTAAGTGTCAGAAAGTCGTTTCTGAAAGTATTTGTATGGAGTGTAGCCATGAATCGAAGAGAAACAAGGACGATAAATAGTTTGGACAAGAAGAGAATAGAAGCTTTCGAAATATGGTGCTGCAGAAGAATGCTGAAGATTGGATGGGTAGATCACATAACTAATGAGGAGGTATTGAATAGAATTGGGGAGAAGAGGCGTTTGTGGCACAACTTGACAAGAAGAAGGGACCGGTTGGTAGGACATATTCGGAGGCATCAAGGGATCTCAAATTTAGCATTGGAGGGCAGCGTGGAGGGTAAAAATCGTAGAGGGAGACCAAGAGATGAATACACTAAGCAGATTCAGAAGGATGTAGATTGCAGGAAGTACTGGGAGATGAACCTTTCACAGGATAGGGTAGCATGGAGAGCTGCATCAAACCAGTCCCAGAACTGAAGACCACAACAATAGCAACAACGCATAATGATCGGAAAAATTTACAGGCCGGGTCTTGTGAAGTGTAAACCCGATCTATTCTGCTCAATAATGACTAGTGACGAAGCTGTAAATTAATGTGTCTGTTTTATTGTCTCCAACGTGTCAATAGTATTGAAATTTCTATCATGTATTATATGTATTTGTTGAAATTTTGGTTTTGGTCTGTTTTGCTATTAACAGAGTTAAAAATCACCAACAATTACGGCTTTGATCCATGTTCTTGGCAAAATAGACATTGTTTCTTATTTCAAAAACTCGATCTTCCCCTCTCTACGATTGCTTCCAGTCGAAGGGTACACATTTACGAAGGCTGTATCTTCTGTTTGTGCTAATATTCTTCTACCACTTTGTAGTACTCGAGTTTTTGACACGCGAATGTCGTCTTTTGTTAACATCGCTGCCTCTGTTGTGAGTTACGTTGTTTCATGTAGATTGTTATTTTCAATTTCCTACAGTAGCTACATCTATTTAAGCTGCCTATAAGAACCGGCGAAGACAAATCAGTTTGACTTTGGTTGGTATTTAAAGTACCAAAAAAAAAAAAATGGTTCAAATGACTTTGATCTCTATGGGACTTAACATCTGAGGTCATCAGTCCCCTAGAACTTAGAACTACTGAAACCTAACTAACCTAAGGACATCACACTCGTCCATGCCCGAGGCACTATTCGGACCTGCGACCGTAGCAGCAGCGCAATTCCGGACCGAAGCACCTGGAACCTCTCTACGATAGCGGCCGTGTTTAAAGTACAAATTTTACAACTTTGATACGTTATAAAAGTCTTCTAATCTTCAGCATGCACCTGTAGCACCACATTTCGACACCTTCTATTTTCTTTTTATCTAAACTGTTTATTGTCCAAGTTTCACTTTCATACATGTTTACGCTCCAGATAAATACATCCAGAAAATTCCTGACACTTAATTGTATATTCTATGTCAACAAATTTCTCTATTTCAGAAACCCTTTTTATGCCATTGACAGTCTACATTTTATATACTATGTATCTCGGACGTCATCAGTTGTTTTTGCTTGCCAAATAGCAAAACTCATCTACTACATTCAGTGTCTCGTTTGCTAACCTAATTCTCTTAGCATCACCTGATTTAATTCGCCTACGTTCCATTACACTTCTTTTGCGTTTTTTGACGTTCATTTTATATCCTCCTTTCAACACACTGTCCTTTCCGTTCAAATGCTCTTCCAAGTTCTTTCCTGTCTCTGCCAGAACTGGAATGTCATCGGCAAATCTCAGTTTTTTATTTCTTCTCCCTGAACTTTAACTCCTACTCCGAATTATTTTTTGTTTCCTTTACTACTTCTTCAGTGTACATATTGAATAACATCGGAGTAGGCTGCAACCTTGTTTCCCTCCTTTCTCAACCACTGCTTCCCTCTCGACTCATATAACTGCCGTCTGGTTTCTGGACCAGTTGTAAATAGCGTTGCGCTACCTGTATTTTACTCCGATGCCTTCGGAATTTCAAAGAGAGTATTCCAGTTAACATTGTCAAAAGCATTCTCTAAGGCCACAAATGCTTATCTTCTAAAATACGTCGTAGGGTCAGTATTGCCTTGCGAGTTCGTACATTTCTCCGAAATCCAAACTTATCTTTCCTGAGGTTTGCTTCCGGCAATTTTTCCATTCTACTTCTCTAAAGAATTCTTGTTGGTATTTTGCAACCATGACTTATTACACTGATTGTTCGGTAATTTTCACAGCTGTCAGCAATTGCTTTCTTTGTAACTGGAACTGCTACATTCTTCTTGAAGTGTAAGGATACTTCACCTATCTCATGCATCTTGGACACCAGATGAAAGAGTTTTGTCACGTCTTGCTCTCCATAGGCTTTTAGAAATTTAGACGGAATGTCGTCCACTCCCGAGGACTAGTTCCGTCTTAGATCTTTCAGAGCCATGTCATATTCTTCTCGCAGTACAATATCTCCCATATCATCTTCATCTGCATCCACTTCTCTTTCTGTAATATTGTTTTCAATTTCTACCTTGTATAAACCTTCTATATTGTCCTTCCATCTTTCGACTTTCCCTTCTTTGCTTAGAAGTGGTTTACCATCTGAGCTCTTCATATTCATACAGCTGCTTCACTTTTCCCCAAAGGCTTCTTTAATTTTCCTATAGGCGGTATGTCTTCCATTAGAGAAATATGTTCCCCAAGGTAGTGTCACAAGCCCTTGGCTGTTCTTTATCTATATAAACGATTTGGAATACATTATCTGGGTAGCCAGAAGATAAAAAAAATTGCAAAACGATTTAGAAGAGATATCTGAATGGTACGAAAATTGGTAGTTGACCCTAAATAGCGAAAAGTGTGAGGTTATCCACATGAGTGCTGAAAGGAATTCGTTAAACGTCGGCTACACGATAAATCAGTCAAATATAAATTCCGTAAATTCAACTAAATACATAGCAATTACAATTACGAATAATTTAAACTGGAGGAAACACACATAAAATGTTGTGGGGGAAGGCTAACTAAAGACTAAAGACTGAGTTTTATTGGCAGCACATTTAGCAAATGTAACAGATCTACTAAGGAGACTGCCTGCACTACTCTTGTGCGTCGTCTTTTAGAATACTGCTGCGTTGTGTGGGATCCTTACCAGATAGAACTGACGGAGTACATCGAAAACGTTCAGAGAAGGGCAGCACGTTTTGTATTATCGCGCAATATGGGAGAGAGTGTCACTGAAATGATACAGAATTTGGGCTGTACATAATTAATAAAAGCAGTTTTTCTTCGCGTCGCAATCTTCTCACTAAATTCCAATCACCAACTGTCTCCTCTGAATGCGAAAGTATTTTGTTGACATCGACTTACATAAGGAGAAACGATCACCACGATAAATTAAGGGAAATCAGAGTTCGTACGGAAAGATACAGGTCTTAGTTTTTTTCCGCGCGCTCTACGAGATTTGGAGTAATAGAGAATTGTGAAGGTGGTTCGATAAACCCTCTGCCAGGCACTGAAATGTGGTTTGCAGATTATCCACACATTTGTTCTCTACCAATTTCTGTTTAGCATTTTTGGGCTTCCTCTCAATCTCATTTTTTAAACGTTTGTATTCCCTTTCACCTGCTCCGTTTGCTGCATTTTTAAATTTTCTCCTTTCATCAATTAAATTCAATATCTCCTGTGTTATCCGATAAGTCATTCACTCTTCGGTTTTTTAAATCTAACTACTCGTTTCCAATTTGTTCCTTTTCCCTATTCTAGTCAACCAATCTATAATGCTTCCTCTACATCTCTCGACAACCTCTTGTTCTTTTGACTTACACAGATCCCATCTCCTTAATGTCTTACATTTTTCCAATTTCTTCAGTTTTAATCCACAGTTTGTAACTAATAAATTGTTGTCAGAGGCCAAATCTGCCCCTAGAAATGTCTTACAAATTAAAATCTTTTTCCTAAATCTCTGTGTAACCTTTACATAATCAATCCGAAACCTTCCAGTGTTTCTGGAGTGTTCCACGTACACTACCTGCTTTCATGAGTCTTAAATCAAGTGTTAGCGCTGATTAAATTACTGTATGTGCAAAATTCTGCAAGGCGACTTCCTCTTTCATTCCTTTCCCCTAGTCGGTAGTCACCTACTATTTTTCCTTCTCTTCCTTTCCCTACTATCGAATTCCATTCCCCCATCACGATTAACTTTTTGTCTCTTTTACTTATTCGACTAATTTCTTTTATCTCATCATACGTTTGTTCGATCTCCACATCATCTGTGGAGCTAGTTGAAATGTAAAATAGTACTACTGTGGTAGGCTTGGGCTTAGTGCCTCCCATGGCTAAGTTGAACCGTTTACTACGCTGTTCATAGTAGCTTACCCACATTGATATTTCCTTATTCTTTATTAAACCTACTTCTACATTACCCGTGCCTGATTTTGTATTTATAATCCTGTATTCACGTGACGAAAGTCGTGTTCCTTCTGCCACCGACCTTTATTAATTCTCACTATATCTAACTTCCAACTATCTATTTTCCTTTTTTAATGTTCTAATATACCTGATCGATTAAGGCTTCTAACATTCCACGTTCTGATCTGTAGAATGCCAGATTTTTTTCTCGTAATGACGACATCCTCCTGAGTAGTCTCCATTCGGAGATCCGAATGGGAGACTATTTTACCTTCGGAATATTTTACACAAGAGGACGCTATCATCATTTAACCATACAGTAGAGCTGCATGACCTCGTGAAGAAATACGGCTATAGTTTCCCCTTGCTTTCAGTCGTTCGCAGTACCAGCACAGCAAGGCCGTTATGATTGATATTACAATGTGAGATCAGTCATACAGACCGTTGCCCCGGCAGCTACTGGAAAAGCTGCTGCCCCTCTTCAGGAACAACACGTTTCTCTGGCCTCTCAACCAATACTCCTGCGTTGTTGTTGTACCTACAGTACGGCTATCTGGCCCGCGCTGCCTCCCGAGTGGGAAGGCGTGCCGATCCCCCGCGAGTTAGTGTCGAGGTATGGTGTGCCGGACAGCCTGTGGTTGGTTTTTAAGGCGGTTTTCCATCTGTTGCGGCTAAAGCGGCTGGTTCCCCTTATCCTGCCTCAGTTACACTATGTCGACGATTGCAGCGCAAATACTGTTTCCACGTATGCGTACACCATAATTACTCTACCATTGAAGCATTTGGGGTTACACTCGTCTAGTGTGAGACTTCCCGGGACGGTCCACTGGGGGCCGAACAGCACAGTAACCCTGCGTTCGGTGTGGGGCGGCGGTGGGGTGGGTAGATCACTGAGGACTACGTGGTTACGAAGCCTCTCCATCGTTTCTAGGTCCCCGTTCAATACACCCAATGCACACGGTTATCTGCATCGTGAGGATACGTTCAGTTATTCTCGTAAAATGAGAAACGAACAGGTACAGTGAGATAAAGTACAAAATATCTTTTATATATGTGTGGCCTTCCGCGAATCAGCAGTAACATAATGAACTTCTCACTAGTTCATCTGGATCGGACGATTAGGGGACGAATATAATATGATATACAGAAAATATGTAAATTGTGGCCGATATGAACACACTAAGCCTCTTTTATGTTGGAGGGATCTGACTAACTGCACTGAGAATTTAGCTACTAGAGGTATATAAATGAAATCATTTTTATTGCATAATCATGAAGAGGCTCGCATACCCGTCATTTACCATCGTTGTCTGTACTTCATGCTTTTTCACAGACTTAGGGAAGTGTAAAGACTAGCAATTTCCGCGTAATGCAGCTGTTTAGTGGACGCTACGCGAGACGCAATCAGTAGCACCTGGCTTGTAAACAGTACGAGTTGCTGCAGCGCACGCGAGTAAACACCGCGTCACGGTCCGTTACGACCACCGGAGGGGAACTGTCCCCTTAGACCACGGATTCCCGATTAATTAACCTACAAGGAAGGAAAGTTAATTAAAGACTGTTGTAACGTGATTTAGTAGCTACCATTAACCATGTCTCCATGAGCCCCATCTCTCCCCCCCCCCCCCCCCGGCCCCTTTCGCCCTACTCCCAGAACTGAGGGAACTTTCTCCTTCACGATGTGCTGTCTAACAGTCCAACGTGTGTGTCACAGACCGTTCTCTACAACTCTGTAAAAACACCCTCTTTCAGAGGAAGACACACTGACAAAACCTATTTTAAAGAAGAACACACAATATGTAAACAAATGTACCATATTCCGCAAACATAGGAAAAGATATCCACCACTGTACAGCTACACTATCGATGACAAGTAGCTGAATACAGCGTCTACTGTAAAATGTCTAGTTGCAACTATCCAGAGCGACGTTGAGTGGAATGACTATGTAGAACAGATAGTGGGAAAAGCAGATACCAGACTCAGATTCATCGGAACAATCTTAAGGAAATGTAACTCATCCATGAAAGAAGTGGTTCATAAGACGCTTCGCCCGATTCTTGAGTAATGTTCATCTATCTAGGATCCCTATCAGGTGGGACTGATAGAGGAGATAGGGAAGATCCAACGCAGAGAGGCGCGTTTCGTCACGGGATTGTCTAGATGGCGAGAGAGCGTTATGGAGATGCCTAACAAACTCCACTGGCAAGCGTTACACGACGCATGAAGAAGAGATTTACTATTGAAATTTCGGGACAGCACTTTTGAGGAGGACTCGGATAACATATTACTTCACTCAAATACTTCTCGCGCATTGACCACGAGGAGAAAATTCTAGAAATTAGAGCCAGTACAGAGGTTCACCGACAATCATTATTCCCGCGCACTATTCGCGAATGGGACAGGGTTGGAGAGATGAGACAGTGCTACCTAAAGTACACTCCGCCACACACCATTAGGTAGCTTGCGGAGGATAATGTACATGTAGATGTTGGGACAAGGTTTGGGATACTGCATAAACAGAAGAAAAGATTTTTTTGAGGTGGTGGTTACATTCTGATTGCTACTGACTGCCTAAACGAAACTAGCGAATGACAGCAGGTCGATCACTTTCTGAACTACTACAAAAGGACTGTGGTGACGTAGCTCGTAGTGCAATGGAACAGTTCCTAGTTAACTCCCCATCGCACCCACCTCAGATTTAGTGGTAAGAGACCCCAGTGGACAGCCCGTCAGAAGCTGAACACAAATCAAGCATGAAAACAAAAAGAAGGTGTACTGAACTGTAAAAAAAAAATAGAAACAGTGAACTGCCCAAGGAGAAGTGCAGTAAGACCATCCCATAACAGCAATAGCGTCGTGGTTCATTGGTCACGGTGTTGGACTGTCACGCGGGCGAGCTGTGTCCAAACCTCCTTTTCGCTTTTCACTGTGTTAAAAGTTGCGTCTGTGTTGTGGTATAACGTCCGCTTGCAGCAGCGAGTTCTAAGGAAGGGACCTATGACAGTTGATTCTGCACAACTACTCTATTAGTAGGCGAAATGAAGTGCATTTCGAATGGGAACCGCTAACGTTTGATGATTCGGCGACAAGTCAACCGAATCATTCACCGGAAAATATGTCTGGGGTGTCTCATATAATAGGAATCTCTTACCGGCGCATCTATTTGTACTCCCCGTACGTGAATGTAAATGTGATCATTCCCAAGGAATTGATGAAAACATAATAGTTCGTCGCATAAGCTGCAACAAATGAGCGCAACAGTTTCACAACCACACAGTGAGTCTCTGCTCTGTCAAAATATGTGTTTTTTAACGTTTGTGAAGTTTTGACTATTGAATTCCTATTGAATAGTTCACACCCGTTTATTTGTTGTTTTCATTTCTGTGAGACGTGTATGTGGCATCTCGCCTGCTCTGACTATTCATCACGTATACTTGCTCCGGTAACGTATTCTTACCACATGACTCATATTCAATGGCTAGATGACAAATGTAAGGATGTAGAGGCTTATCTCACTAGGGGTAAGATAGATACTGTCTACAGGAAAATTAAAGAGACCTTTGTAGATAAGAGAACCACTTGTATGAACATCAAGAGCTCAGATGGAAACCCAGTCCTAAGCAAAGAAGGGAAAGCAGAAAGGTGGAAGGAGTATACAGAGGGTCTATACAAGGGCGATGTACTTGAGGACAATATTATAGAAATGAAAGAGGACGTAGATGAAGATGAAATGGGGGATACGGTACTGCATGTAGGGTTTGACGGAGCACTGAAAGACCTGAGTCGAAACAAGGCCCCAGGAGTAGACAACATTCCATTGGAACTACTGACAGCCTTGGGAGAGCCAGTCCTGACAAAACTCTACACTCTGGTGAGCAAGATGTATGAGACAGGTGAAATACCCTCAGACGTCAAGAAGAATATAATAATTCCAATCCCAAAGAAAGCAGGTGTTGACAGATGTGAAAATTACCGCACTCTCAGTTTAATAAGCCACAGCTCCAAAATATTAACGCGAATTCTTTACAGACGAATGGAAAAACTAGTAGAAGCCGACCTCGGGGAGGATCAGTTCGGATTCCGTAGAAACACTGGAACACGTGAGGCAATACTGACCCTACGACTTATCTTAGAAGAAAGATTAAGGAAAGGCAAATCTATGTTTCTAGCATTTGTAGACTTAGAGAAAGCTTTTAACAATGTTGTCTGGATTACTTTCTTTCAAATTCTAAGGGTGGCAAGGGTAAAATACAGGGAGCGAAAGGCTATTTACAATTTTTACAGAAACCAGATGGCAGTTATAAGAGTCGAGGGCCATGAAAGGGAAGCAGTGGTTGGGAAGGGAGTGAGACAGGGTTGTAGCCTCTCCCCGATGTTATTCAATCTATATAAGGAAACAAAAGAAATGTTCGGAGTAGGTATTAAAATTCATGGAGAAGAAATAAAAACTTTGAGTTTCGCGCGATGACATTGTAATTCTGTCAGAGACAGCAAAGGACTTGGAAGAGCAGTTGAATGGAATGGACAGTGTCTTGAAAGGAAGATATAAGATGAACATCAACAAAAGCAAAACGAGGATAATGGAATGTAGTCGAATTAAGTCGGGTGATGCTGAGAGAATTAGATTAGGAAATGAGGCACTTAAAGTAGTAAAGGAGTTTTGTTATTTGGGGAGCAAAATAACTGATGATGGTCGAAATAGAGAGGATATAAAATGTAGACTGGCAATGGCAAGGAAAGCGTTTCTGAAGAAGAGAAATTTGTTAACATCGAGTATAGATTTAAGTGTCAGGAAGTCATTTCTGAATGTATTTGTATGGAGTGTAGCCATGTATGGAAGTGAAACATGGACGATAAATAGTTTGGACAAGAAGAGAATAGAAGCTTTCGAAATATGGTGCTACAGAAGAATACTGAAGATAAGGTGGATAGATCGCATAACTAATGAGGAAGTATTGAATAGCATTGGGGAGAAGAGAAGTTTGTGGCACAACTTGACCAGAAGAAGGGAGCGGTTGGTAGGACATGTTCTGAGGCATCAAGGGATCACCAATTGGGTATTGGAGGGCAGCGTGGAGGGTAAAAATCGTAGAGGGAGACCAAGAGATGAATACACTAAGCAGATTCAGAAGCATGTAGGTTGCAGTAGGTACTGGGAGGTGAAGAACCTTGTACAGGATAGGGTAGCAAGGAGAGCTGCATCAAACCAGTCTCAGGACTGACGACCGCAACAACAACAACGACTCATAGTCTGTATCAATCTGTAATATGATAACTGCCAAGATTATAGAGAAAAAACAGACATTTCAATGACCGGACGGGTAGTTCATGACGTCGCGCAAAAAAAAAAAAAAAAAAAAAATAAAATAAAATAAAATAAAATAAATAAATAAATGGAACGAGGCAGTTTTGAACACAACTCGCCTGCTTTACTATGTAACCCCGTGACCACTTTTTTTTCGATACAGTTTGTTGTGTTTGGTCTGGGCGGACATCACAAGAATTTAATCGTTGATTCCTTTACTCAGTTTTTTTTTTTTTTTTATTACAGAGAGCAAGCAGTCCCCTGACCGAACATGCTGAGCTAATGTGCCGGCAGTTAAGCACAGCGCCCTTGCTTTTTCAGGCCGCTCTATATTGCTGTTTCTGTCGTTGGGCAGTTCACTGTTTCTACTTTGCTTTTTTTCGCAGTTCAGTACAGCTTCTTCCTGGTTTCACGCTTCATCTGTGTTCAGTTTTTGACGGGTTATCCACTGCGCTATTTTACTGCTAAATCTGAGCGGAGTGTGATGGGGAGTTTACCTTTTTAGGAGGATGTGTCTCAGGTATCAGCATCAAACTGTCGAGGCGTTCACAGAACACTAGCCGCTGTTGTTGCCGCACCTGTGCAGGATGGCGCCAGTGTTAGGTAAGCAAGGACGGTGCGGGGCTGCTTCAGTCTCTCTATTAACGCTAGACAGCCTTCATAGCTAGTCCGCCCCCGGTAGCTGGATGGTCAGCGTGACGGATTGTCAATCCTCTGGGCCCGCGTTCGATTCCCCGCTGGGTCGGGGAATTTTATCCGCCCAGGCACTGGGTGTTGTGCGGTCCTCATCATCATTCTGTCATCTTCATCGACTGCAGGTCGCCGTGGTGTTGAAAGGTCTGCCCGACGGGGGACCATAGCCATACGATAAAATAAATAAACAAATAAAGACTTCGCAGCTTACTCGGAGCAGACAGATCGCGACAACCTCCACTGGAGTTAAGTGTAGGAAATTTAAAGATAATGCAGCTAGATAGCAAAATTTCATATTTAGAATACGTAGAGCAAAGATAAAGAATGTAGATTAATAGAATGCAGATTAGTGACAGTCTGAACATCACTGTCTGTAGAATATGCGTATTAATATGGCATCAAATAGCGTAGTGACTATAGGGGAGCCATAAGAGGCTTGCTGGTGCAGATGATGAATGTTCCCTTCTCCATGAAGTTTATACTGGTGTCCGAAACCGGCATGGAGTTGTGGACATGTCTTTAATATAAAAAAAAGAGAATATAAGATGTACCTTCCAATGAATCTTTTCCACAGCAAATGGAAACTGCATCAAATCAAGACTTCATTCTGCAATAACAAGCAGAATTGCTTACAAAATAGATTTCAGTCAGCATCGGCTACAGAATCTTAATATGCACACTCTGCCCGGCGACTGGGTGTTTGTGTTGTACTCATTATCATCATCATCACTATTTGTGACAGTGGCTAGAGTGGACTGTGGAAAAAATTGGACTGTGTATCAATTGGGACTTTGTAGGGAACTGATGACCGCGCGGTTGAGCGCCCCACAAATCAAACATCATCAACTTAATATGTACAATTTTAAGTTAGTGATATATGTAGACAGTCCAGTCACGTTAATGTGACTGAAGCCTGAGTAATCACCTTTTGCAGAACGGGCCGTTGCGAGACGAGCAAGAAGAGTCACTGAGGTTCAGGGAGGTACCGGCGGGGGTGTTGAGCCATGCCGATCCCAGTGCCGTCACAAGTTGCACAATGTTTCTCGGTTGAGGATGCATGGCGCAAACAGCCCGGTCGAGAAGGTCCCGCAGATTCTCTATTGAGCTTCAGTCCGGTGGCCAAGGAAATGTGGTAAACCAATCCGGTGCTCTTTGAACGACGCACGTACACTGTGAGCTGCGTTACTCGTTCCACTGTCCTACTGGTAGATGTCAATGTGCCGAGGAAAAACAGACTGTATGTAAGGGAGGATATGGTCTCCAAGGGGAGATGCAAATTAGTGTTGATTCCTAGTGCGTTCCAGAGTAGCGAGATCACCCACGCAATGCCACGAACTGATACTCCAGACCATAACTCTTCCGTCGACTGTTGCATGATGTTTGCTTTCAGATGTTTCACACCACACACACCAACGGCCATCTCTCTGACGGAGCATAAAACTTGATTCGTCTGAGAACGCCACCTGTCGCCAGTCTGTGAACATCGAGTTGTGAGACGAGTGTCGATTCCAGCCTTCAGCAGTCAGCGTGGGAGTACGAACCATACGTCTGCTGATGAGGCCCATAAACACCAGCGTTCGCTGAACTATCGTTGAGATCACATTGTTAGTAGCCCCTGGGTTCATGTGTGCGGTTAGTTGCTCAACAGTTGCGAATCTGTTTGTAACCGTCTTTCATCCCTCTCATGTGTAGCCCTTGATGCACCACAGTTTTCTCGGCGTGAGTTTTGGGTGTCGCCATTCTGCATTACATGGTATACCTTTACCACAGTGGCACGCGAACAGTTTACAAACTTAGCCATTTCGGAAATACTTCGACCCTTGGTCCGAAAATCAATGATAATGTCCTTTTGGTTGTCACATAGATCGCTTTGTTTCCGCAACGACTGCACGGTTTTCCACGTCCCCCGACACGATTTACATATACACCATAGAGAGACCGTATAGGGAGAGAGTGTCCAACCGGACGATATGGCGGTCATTTTTCTGCCAAACTGCGAGCGGGACTTTTGAATGGCCAGTAGTGGAGTACACATTCACCGAATCAAAAGCACAAGACAATATGGCCAAATCATTTGTTGAATGCCTTTGTTTATAAGAAAAATGTTTTATAATAATTTTCACACAGCCAATTTACAGGTCTGTTTTCAAGTTTAACTATGTATATTGCAAGGTGTTTTACATGTAGTAAAAAGCAAAAACGACTTACTCGCGTAGATAAGAGTACTTGGTTGGTTTCCACAAGGCTCCTGTTTGATTTATGTCAGCCCTGTTGACTGCGACTGCCCACTGCTTTCGTCTATCTTCATTGCGTGTAAATGCTAACATGCGAAATCCACCTTCGCCTCTATTGGAACAACCAAATGCAGCACAACGTGGCATCGTTTACGAACCTGAGCAAAACGAATTACAGATGTCAAAAACAATACTGTAACAATTACTGACGTGTTTACTTCAAACATGTAGGCCTACCGACTCCATAACATAAGGCTTTATTATTTCAACTCGTATTTAAGATCGCAAAAACGATATACAACTAAATCGAACATAATGCACAACGCATCACAAGTCTCTCAATAATTCAAATACATTTTCCTCGTTTCCAAAAGTCCTCTGGACTTCAATTCAAAATTTCGAAGCAGTCGTCTTATATGGTTATGTCACCTGCCGGAACTGTACAATGACCACAGGAGACAGTCTGCGTCCATTCACCACATTATATGTACAGATAATTTTAAGTTACCTAGTCGACTGAATGACCAAAATCACTCCGCCTTCAGGCCATAAGTGGCCGATCGGGACCATCCGACTGCCGTGTCATCCTCAGGTGCAGATAGGAGGGGCGTGTGGTAAGCACACCGTTCTCCCTGTCGTTATGATGGTTTTCTGTGACCTGAGCCGCTACTATTCGCTCTAGTAGCTCCTCAATTGGCATCACGAGGCTGAGTCCACCGCAAAAAATGGCAATAGCGCATTGCGGCCCGGATGGTCAACCATCCCAGGGCCGGCCACGCCTGGCAGCTCTTAACTACGGTAATCCCATGGGAACCGGTGTATCCACTGGGGCCTGGCCGTTGCCGGAATGATTGAGCACGTTTTCAGATTCCTTACGTGTGTCTGATTTCCTATTCTAATTCCCTCAGCCTCACCCGACATAATTCGACTACATTCCACTATCCTCGTTTTGATTTTGTTAATGTTCATCTTATATCCTCCTTTCAAGACACTGTCAATTCCATTCAACTGCTCTTCCAAGTCCTTTGCTGTCTCCGACAGAATTACAATGTCATCGGCGAACCTCAAAGCTTTTATTTCTTCTCCATGGATTTTAATACCTACTCCGAACATTTCTTTTGTTTCCTTTACTGCTTGCTCAATATACAGATTGAATAACATTGGGGAGAGGCTACAACCCTGCCTCACTCCCTTCCCAACCACTGCTTCCCTTTCATGCCCCTCGGCTCTTATAACTGCCATCTGGTTTCTGTACAAATTGTAAGTAGCCTTTCGATCCCTGTATTTTACCCCTGCCACCTTCAGCATTTGAAAGAGAGTATTCCAGTCAACAGAGTAAAAAACTTTCTCTAAGTCTACAAATGCCAGAAACGTAGGTTTGCCTTTTCTTAATCTTTCTTCTAAGATACGCCGTAAGGTCAGTATTGCCTCACGTGTTCCAACATTTCTACGAAATCCAAACTGATCTTCCCCGAGGTCGGCTTCTACTAGTTTTTCCATTCGTCTGTAAAGAATTCCCGGTATTATTTTGCAGCTGCGACTTATTAAACTGAGAGTGCGGTAATTTTCACATCTGTCAACACCTGCTTTCTTTGGGATTGAAATTATTACATTCTTCTTCAAGTCCGAGAGCACTTCGCCTGTATCGTACATCTTGCTCCCCAGATGGTAGAGTTTTCTCAGGACTGGCTCTCCCAAGGCTGTCAGTAGTTCTAATGGTATGTTGTCTACTCCGGGGGCCTTGTTTCAGCTCAGGTCTTTCAGTGCTCTGTCAGACTCTTCAAGCAGTATCGTATCTCCCATTTCATATTCATCTTCGTCCTCTTTCATTACTATAATATTGTCCTTAAGTACTTCGCCCTTGTATAGACCCTCTATATACTCCTTCCACCTTTCTGCTTTCCCTTCCTTGGTTAGGACTGGGTTTCCATCTGAGCTCTTGATATTCATACAAGTGATTCTCTTTTCCCCAAAGGTCTCTTTAATTTTCCTGTAGGCAGTATCTATCTTACCCCTAGTAAGAGAAGCCTCTACATCCTTACATTTGTTCTCTAGCCATCCCTGCTTAGCCATTTTGCACTTTCTGTCGATCTCATTTTTGAGACGATTGTATTCCTTTTTGCCTGCTTCACATACTGCATTTTTGTATGTTCTCCTTTCATCAATTAAATTCAGTATCTTTTCTGTTACCCAAGGGTTTCTACTAGCCCTTGTCTTTTTACCCACTTGATCCTCTGCTGCCTTCACTGTTTCATTCTTCAAAGCTGCCCATTCTTCTTCTACTGTATTTCTTTCTCCGATTCCTGTCAATTTTTGTCTTACGCTCTCCCTGAAACTCTGCACAACCTCTGGTTTAATCAGTTTATCCAGGTCCCATCTCCTTAAATTCCCACCTTTTTGCAATTTCTTCAATTTTAATCTGCAGTTCATAACCAATAGATTGTGGTCAGAGTCCACATCTGCCCTTGGAAATGTCTTACAATTTAAAACCTGGTTCCTAAATCTCTGTCTTACCATTATCTAATCTGTCTGATACCTTTTAGTATCTCCAGGGTTCTTCCATGTATATAACTTTCTTTTATGTTTCTTGAACAAAGTGTTAGCTATGATTAAGTTATGCTCTGTGCAAAATTCTAACAGACGTCTTCCTCTTTCATTTATTAGTCCCAATCCATATTCACCTACTATGTTTCCTTCTATCCCTTTTCCTACACTCGAATTCCAGTCACCCATGGCTATTAAATTTTCGTCTTCCTTCACTATCTGAATAATTTCAATTTCTTTTATCTCATCATAGATTTCATCTATTTCTTCATCATCTGCAGAGCTAGATGGCATATAAACTTGTACTACTGTAGGAGGTGTGGGCTTCATGTCTATCTTGGCCACAATAATGCGTTCACTATGCTGTTTGTAGTAGCTTACCCGAACTCCTATTTTTTTATTCCTTATTAAACATACTCCTGCATTACCCCTTTTTGATTCTGTATTTATAACCCTGTATTCGCCTGACCAAAAGTCGTGTTCCTCCTGCCACCGAACTTCACTAATTCCCACTATATCAAAATTTAACCTATCCATTTCCCTTTTTAAATTTTCTAACCTACCTGCTCGATTAAGGGATTTGACATTCCACGCTCCGATCCGTAGAACGCCAGTTTTCTTTCTCCTTATAACAACGTCGTCTTGAGTAGTCCCCGCCCGGAGATCCGAATGGGGGACTATTTTACCTCCGGAATATTCTACGGAAGAGGACACTGTCATCATTTAATCACACAGTAAAGCTGCATGCCCTCGGGAAAAATTACGGCTGTAGTTTCCCCTTGCTTTCAGCCGTTCGCAGTACCAGCACAGCAAACGGCCCAAGGACAGAGTACGATAAACTCAACGTAGCTGGTGGGCTGTTCGCGTGCTAGTGTGGTGAAGAACTATGGAACCTGGTTTAGGACCGTGGGAGGTACGGAGTTCGACGTCCATCTCTCATTACAGAACGTGATCAGAGACTTGGCCGTTCTATAAAGTAAGACATGCTGTGATCTGTGGCAGATCAAACGATGGAATACAATGCTGGTGCATGTTCAAGTGTGTAGGAGCACACCGTTCGTCGCACATAGTTGAACATGGGGTTAATCAGTTTGGAAACAACAAAATGAGTATAGTGAATCACTTTTCTGAGCGAAGCCGGTTAATCCATCACTACGCTCTGCTATTGGGCTGTTGTAGACCCCTAGGAACTCGGAGTACAATTGAACTGGCTGCGCACCACGCTACGCAAACTGCTACCAGAGGGAACTTAACGGCTAAGTATCTCAACCATTAATGACCCAATAATCAAAGAACATACACTGTTGATACAAGTATTATGACAACCTGCTTAAAATCGTGTTGGCCCAACTGTGGAACTAAGTGACATAGATTCTTCAGATCCTTGGCAGGTGTCTGGATGTTGTAGCACCAGCCGTCTAAGCACAGGTCACGAAATACTCGTGATTTTCAGGCCTGTATTGGTGGCCGAGAACCTGTTGAAACTTCCGGGCACATTAAAAGTGTGTGCCGGACCGAGACTCGAACTCGGAACCTTTGCCTTTCGCGGGCAACTGCTGTGCCATCTGAGCTACCCAAACACGACTGACGACCCATCCTCTCAGCTTCAATTCTGCTTTCCAAACTTCACAGAGCACTTGCCGACGAAAGGCAAAGGTCCCGAGTTTCGGTCCGGCACACAGTTTTAATCTGCCAGGAAGTTTCATAACAGCGCACGCTCCGGTGCAAGAGCCACTCACAGACGGCAGGTGGTAGCACCAACGGCCGAGGTTATATAAAATGCGTGGGGGGACGCGGAAAACAGAGCAGTCGCTGCCGTAATGCGGAAACGGAGCGATTTGTCTGACTTCGAAAAGGGCATGATCATTGGATTTCCAGCCAAGGGTGGAAGCATTTCCGAAACGGCTAATTTTTTAGACTATGCGTGTTCCGCCATGGTTAAAGTATAACGTTAATGACAAAATTGCATCATCCAAAACCAGCGCCCTAGCCACTGTAGCGCAGCACAGACCATAGGTGACAGTTGTGAACTGCGGCTCTGGAGGTGTTTACGGGCGTAGGGTCTGAGCGCCCAGATGAACAAAGAGGCTATCAATATTGTCTACTCAACGACTGCTCAGCAAACTTTGCTGCATATGGACCTTCGCAGCAGGAGGCTGGACCAGGTGCCCATGCTGACTGCTGTTCATCCGCGACGAAGCCTGGCAACTGCGCGCCAGTAAAGCAACTGGATGTCCACTGAAGCGACAGGTAGCCTTTTCAGATGAGTCATGTTTCTATGCTCCAGACGGCCTTTGTAATGTAAGGCATGAGACGTCTGAAAGCCAACAAAGAGCCGTCGTTATGATCGGGAGAATGCTTTCGTGGCAGTCTGCGGGTAATCTTGGAATCTTGTCAATCTGAAAGGCTCATTGTTTCAACACAAGTACACTCCTGGAAATTGAAATAAGAACACCGTGAATTCATTGTCCCAGGAAGGGGAAACTTTATTGACACATTCCTGTGGTCAGATACATCACATGATCACAATGACAGAACCACAGGCACTTAGACACAGGCAACAGAGCATGCACAATGTCGGCACTAGTACAGTGTATATCCACCTTTCGCAGCAATTCAGGCTGCTATTCTCCCATGGAGACGATCGTAGAGATGCTGGATGTAGTCCTGTGGAACGGCTTGCCATGCCATTTCCACCTGCCGCCTCAGTTGGACCAGCGTTCGTGCTGGACGTGCAGACCGCGTGAGACGACGCTTCATAAAGTCCCAAACATGCTCAATGGGGGACAGATCTGGAGATCTTGCTGGCCAGGGTAGTTGACTTACACCTTCTAGAGCACGTTGGGTGGCACGGGATACATGCGGACGTGCATTGTCCTGTTGGAACAGCAAGTTCCCTTGCCGGTCTAGGAATGGTAGAACGATGGGTTCGATGACGGTTTGGATGTACCGTGCACTATTCAGTGTCCCCTCGACGATCACCAGAGGTGTACGGCCAGTGTAGGAGATCGCTCCCCACACCATGATGCCGGGTGTTGGCCCTGTGTGCCTCAGTCGTATGCAGTCCTGATTGTGGCGCTCACCTGCACGGCGCCAAACACGCATACGACCATCATTGGCACCAAGGCAGAAGCGACTCTCATCGATGAAGACGACACGTCTCCATTCGTCCCTCCATTCACGCCTGTCGCGACACCACTGGAGGCGGGCTGCACGATATTGGGGTGTGAGCGGAAGACGGCCTAACGGTGTGCGGGACCGTAGCCCAGCTTCATGGAGACGGTTGCGAATGGTCCTCGCCGATACCCCAGGAGCAACAGTGTCCCTAATTTGCTGGGAAGTGGCGGTGCGGTCCCCTACGGCACTGCGTAGGATCCTATGGTCTTGGCGTGCATCCGTGCGTCGCTGTGGTCTGGTCCCAGGTCGACGGGCACGTGCACCTTCCGCCGACCACTGGCGACAACATCGATGTACTGTGGAGACCTCATGCCCCACGTGTTGAGCAATTCGGCGGTACGTCCACCCGGCCTCCCACATGCCCACTATACGCCCTCGCTCAAAGTCCGTCAACTGCACATACGGTTCACGTCCACGCTGTCGTGGCATGCTACCAGTGTTAAAGACTGCGATGGAGCTCCGTATTCCACGGCAAACTGGCTGACACTGACGGCGGCGGTGCACAAATGCTGCGCAGCTAGCGCCATTCGACGGCAACACCGCGGTTCCTGGTGTGTCCGCTGTGCCGTGCGTGTGATCATTGCTTGTACAGCCCTCTCGCAGTGTCCAGAGCAAGTATGGTGGGTCTGACACACCGGTGTCAATGTGTTCTTTTTTCCATTTCCAGGAGTGTATGTACCTACCTACCATTGGGGACGATGTCCACCCCTAAATGCAATTTGTTTTCCCTCGGCACAATGGCATCCACTAGCAGGAGAATCCAATGTGTCACACAGATCTAAGTGCACGTGAATTGTTCGAAGAGTACCAGAATGAGCTTACCGTGCACCCCAGTCCATCACGCTGCTGGATTTAATCTCAGTCGAGAATCGGTCGGACTGTTCGTGCTACGAGTCCTCGATTAAAATCCCTAGCACAGCTCCCAACCGCACTGTAATCGGTATTGCTCCTTGTCCCTGTTGGTACCTTGCAGAATCTGACTGATTCTCTTCCTGCACGTCCCGCAGAGGTTCGCACAGCAAAAGGTGGTTGTCCAGACTTTTGGCAGCTGATCACGTTAATGTGACTGTACAGAGTATCTAGTCATACCTTCATACAACTTCCTACCATGTTGCAGCGGGTGAAGATAGGACTACAAAGTCTAGTACGTAGATCAGCACGGTCAATTCCACAAATACGTAACAGTAACACATGAAGTGTCTAAATTAACTGCAAGCGTACTTAAAATATCACCATGAAGGACAGTGTTCTCTTTCATAGGCTAAGCTAAGATACTACATCTCAACTAATGTGACACAGAAAGAACAGACACCACACATATAATTAACGAGCCACTGGTCACTTCAGTGAGGATGCACATCCCGTTCGATCTCTTACGAGAGCCGGCGAAATGCCACGAATAGTGAGGATAATGGGGAAGGGGCGCTAAATCAGTAGTGAGCGGATAAGTTGAGAATTTGAGTCTGACGGGAGACGTGCTAGGGTAATCCCAGCAATTGAGATGACCACCGTGTCTGGATGATGCAGTGGTCAGAGAGTCAGCCTAGTAATGGAATGCTGATGTGGTGCAAATTTCCAGCTTTCCCCATTGATTTAAATCAGTGCGCAAAGGCAGCTAATGTTATTAACTCCTTTCTGTCGTAAAATGCTATGATAACAGTGAGAGTAAATTAATTTCGTATTTCACGGTAAAAGAAAAATGTTTAACAATATATGGAACAATATGCATGAGGAATAACAAATAGCCATGTGCAACGTGAGCAGTAGCAATTCTTCGTGGAGCTTATTTCAGTGTGCGGTGCTGCTCATTTTCATTTAGAATTAGTGTCGATAGATGCTAAATTACGGCACCGATTCAGTGGTAAGACTTCATTTCGAATAACAGTCTGTTCATTAACAGCAATAAAATCGTCACTTAAGGGTAAATAAGCCTTAAACTTTCTTTCACAATAGAGCTTTACTGAACGAGACTCTGAACATGCAAGTACAGACGGATTCAGCTAAGCGTTCAGCTGTAAATCATTCTCGGTTGTCCCAATTTGCAAGATGATTTTCAGCTGATTACAAAGTTCAGGGATCGAACGGCAGCCAGGCACTCCGCCTTTATGTACCATAGAATTTCGTATCCGGAGCAGATAATACGATCTCCATTGTCTGTCACACTGGACGATTATGCAGCCGATTTTATGCAAATACAGCTCCTAAATATTGTTTATAATGCCTTATCCTTGGATTATAAGATAGTCCCTGATTTCAACTCTGGAGAAAAAATTTTGCGATCCGTAAGAATAAAATTTTCCTTGGAACCCGCGCTTGTAGCAAAAAGAAACATTTCGAATGAAACCTGAGAAGTCGAAAAAGCTGACCAGGAGGGTGAAGACAGGGCTAGTATGCAGGATAAGACATTATTACGGCTACTATGCAGAATAATGGATATTCTTTCGTTACTGTATGGACTTATTATTATTATTCTATCTATATCCGAATCCCGCTCCAGCTACTGCCGGGTCTGGGTGCTGTCGAGTCCTCTCCATTTGGCTCCGTCCTCCTGCCACTTTTCTTCCTCCACTTGCTGCCAGGTCACACCTCTCCTTCCTACAGATATTCTCACTCCCATTTTCCAGCGTGTTCTTGGGCGCCCTCTAGGTCTTTTCCCATCCATCTTTAGTCCATCCATAATTTTGGGGTGTCTCTGCCCATGCGCATACCATCTTAATGTCTTTCTTTCAACTTCTTCTCTGATACTTCCTTGTTTAAGGTCCTTTTGAATCTCTCCATTCCTTACTCTGTCCATTCTTGTTTTTCCCTTAACTGCTCTGAGAAATTTCATTTCCCTTGCTTGCAGTCTGCTCCAGTCCCTTTCTGTCATTGTCCATGTTTCTCCACCATAGGTGGAGCGATGTAATAATTCTTACACATAAGGAGTTTTGCTCTTTCTGAAACTTCATTATTCCAAATCAGGTGTTTTATTGTTTGGTAGAAATTGCCTCCCTTCTGTAACATCCTAATAATTTCGTTAGTTATTCTTCCATCCCTAGATATTTCACTCCCTAAATAAGTGAAATTTTCTACCACTTTGAGGGGTTCTCCATTCAAAGTAATATTTCAGTTGATCCCTTTCTCTCTTCGAAATACTATTACTTCACTCTTATCTTTATTTATTTTTAGTCCATACCTTTTCATTATTTCCTTCCACGCATCAAGCTGTAACTTTACATCTACCTCTTTATCACCCTACATTACCATGTCATCTGCAAAAATCATCTTTCTGTCTTTTTCTTTTACTATATCTTCAACTGCCCTATTCATTCCCCCCATCACAACATTAAAAAGTGCAGGAGATAGAATACTTCCTTGCTTAAGTCCTTGTCTTATTTCGAAGTATTCACAGTTCCCCAATGGTGTTCTAATTCTACAGTTGTGTCCTCTGTACATTGTCTTTATGACATTAATATATACATCTTCTATAATTGTCTTCTTCATTTCTTTCCAGAGTCTTTCCGTGTCAACTGAGTCATATGCCTCTTCTATGTCTATAAAAACCATTATCACCCTTTTGTTATACTCCCAACTTTTTTGCATCAGTTGACCGATAGAAAATATCAGGTCGATCGTGATTCTTTCTTTCCTAAACCCATGCTGTTCTTCACTCAGCTCCATTTCTATCTTTTCACTTATTCGATTTAGCAAAATTCTTTGAAAAATCTTGGCTGTATGACTCATTTTATTATTATTAAACAAAAAACAGCTATAAGAGCTACCTCATGGACGTTAACGTATTTCACAAAAACTGTGTCAGCGTCTCCTTGATTTCAGTCAAAAGACTAAGATATTCTAAAATATTGGCCCGTCAGCGCTCTTTTGTAAGCCTGGGTACCTCCGCGCACCGGACGGTCCGGAGGGTATCCGTTTCGTGACGTCCACATGCGACAGAGAGTGGTATTCAAATCGCGCCCGTGAAATTGCTTCCACGAAGTCAATAGCCGGTTGCAGGGCGAGCGGGGGAACAGAAGAGCAGATGCACAGATCAAATACGCTTAGCCGGCCATACGGGACATTTTGCTTGCAGAATCGTCTGGGGAGCTGTATTCGGCTAAATGACGTATTTTCTGAAAGGCGATGTCGTTTGACGAGCGACTCTGATTCGTTTTCCCTTTAGCAAATTGTAGAACTCAGAAGGAAAAGGCTTTCCGATAGAAATGACCTACTTTGGCAAGCACGACACACAGATGCCTCGGTCAGCGTGGGATCCCAATGAATATTGTAAAACTGTGTCATTAATCTTACAGAAAATAGAAAATTCTCTACGCATTTGTACATGCAGACGTTAACAATACATTAAGGGGCTCAATCCTTTGCTTTCGCTAGTCAAAAGTTTATAACGATATCGTAAACAATTTATGGAATTCTAGGGTCCCACATATTACCTTAGGCATCTTGTATAGCTACGGGAGTGATATACACATAATATCAGACGTTTAAAAAATCGTACTTCGTGTAATTTCAACTTCTGCATTCGGAAAATGAATTTTATTATTATTTATTTATTTTTATAAATTACAATGACATTTTGAATTATGTTGCCTAGTTTCAAACTTTAATTCTAAAATGATTGACAATAGCATTTATTCATTTTGAGATAGAAATAACTATTCAACTTCGAACAGCCGGCCGGTGTGGCCGAGCGGTTCTAGGCGCTTTAGTCTGGAACCGCGCAACCGCTACGGTCGCAGGTTCGAATCCTGACTCGCGCATGGATGTGTGTGATGCCCTTAGGTTAGTAAGGTTTAAGTAGTTCAAAGTTCTAGGGGACTGATGACCTCAGATGTTAAGTCTCATAGTGCTCAGAGCCGTTTGAGACAACTTCGAACATTCTGGGCCTTAATATAAGAGATTAATTCCAACTACGTCATCTGGTAGCGGAACGTGTTAGTTGCATTTTCAAGAAGTTAAAAGAAGGTCCATGACAACAATATGTGCTGATACACATTTAAAATGGACAAAGACAGTCAAACAACATTATGTATGCAAGGAGATATTTTCATACGCTGAAGGCAGCCAAACGCCTGTATCAGTCTCCAATATCACTAAGTGGTTGCCACTTCCCTCATTGATTTTAGAAATTTGTATTAGGTACGTTATCTATCCACGCCACCTTTGACAGTAAGACTTTCAAACCTCGGTCAAAATCTGGATCCCCATGTAGTCCAAATCCAAATCTATATCTTGTGTCACGTTCGCAGACAGTTCCTCCCCATTAAGCTGTTATTGTTGTTGTGGTGGTCAGACCGAAGCCTGGTTTGATGCAGCTCTACATGCTACTCTATCCTGTGCTGAGTCTGCTTACTGTATTCATCTCTTTGTCTCCCCATATGATTTTTAACCCCTACAAGTCTCTCCAATACTAAACTGGTGAGCCCTTGATGGCTCATAATGTGTTATATCAACCGGTTCCTTCTATTAGACAGGTTTTTCCCCAATTTCTTTTCTCCGCATTTCTGTTCAGTACCTCCTAATTAGTTACGTGATCTACCCGTCTAATCTTTAACATCTATGGTAATACATATCAAAAGCTTCTATTCCCTTCTGTTTAAACTGCTTATCGTTCATGTTTCACTTCCATACATGGGTACACCCCATACAGATTCTTTCAGATATGACTACCTAACACTCAAATCTATGTTCGATGTTAAATAATTTCCATTATAGAGGCTCTGAATGTACTCTTTCCAACCATCCGCTCTCTGCTCAGCGAATCTGGAATTTCTTTTGTTATTTTGATGTTGACGACTTTACTTTTAAATTCTTTGAAAGCTATTTTCACTTTTTTGTGCGGATGATGAATCAGTCCTGACGAACATTTGTTACTCAATATCTTCCATTTCTTTTCTGCAGCGTTTTGATGGAAGCTTCCTCGCACTTCGAATTGATTTTATTTCCACATACTTATTTTGCTGTACTCTGTTTTTTAAGCTAACTTTTTCGTATATCCTTCTGCTTGTTCGTTCTCGGAGAAATTCATTCCTTTGTCTTGGTGTATTACATTTCCTTGTACATTACTTTTTCGTGAGAATTCTCTTGCTACACCATATAAGTATTAGGATTCGAAGTCCTCTTTTCAAGCTTTGTCATTTACCTTAGTCAAGACGACTCACTGTATGCGAGCCCTAGCCCACCTATTTTGTAACCTATTCCACTCGTAGTTTTCTGACACTAGTGGACACCATTCTTAGATGTGGCGCAGCTAGAAAATATTTACAGAATGTGGTAAAATTTTCTTGTGGCAATCATTCGCTGCCAATACCGTCAGGTACTGATCGAGATAAAGGTGTTCCATGAAACGCAAATAAGTAGGTGAACATATCTATGTCTACCTGTATCTTAGGAGCTGAGTCAGCTTATACGGTAAATAACTGTTACGTTACTGAGTGACACAATATGGTAGCCGAAAAAATCTCATGCTATACGATAAATCATTGGAAAGAAACACTTTGAATTCAAAGTGTGAAATGGCACTGGCGGGAACAAGTTGTAATCTCCGTCTAGTCATTCTAATGTTAAGTTCTCCGTAATCATCTCAGCTCCTCTTAAGTAGGCTTCCTGAAGTTTGCTCTATGTGAACTTCGGCTTTTTTAACTTTCCTTCTTCAGATTTCCCGCATTTAATACTTAGAATATGCAGGAGATATCTTCAAAAAGTGCCTTTCCTTTATCTGCAGTTTAAGAGAGCTTTATTGGACAACACTATCTAAATTGTGAGAGAACTTACGATTAACAGGTGTGCAATACCTTACACTCTGTTACAGCAGTTCTTGTTCAAAAAATATGTTCGGCCTTCGGGCAATGCACAGATTTCTTCTTCGTCGTGATCTTACTGGTGAAGCCTTCTGTAGGGAAGACGACTGCGTTAATCTTGCATACGCTTCGGTAACGATGACAAAATTTCGGGCAAAGAGATTTTACTAATTGTAAACAGGTCCAATCTTCCGACGTTTTTTACGAGCAATGGTTGAGAAAAATTTACGACATTAGACAGGGGATTACTCTTAAACTGTACACTCTGCAAATTTTCACAGTGAATTACTGCTGGAGTTCGGGTACTAGTACTGCCTATAGTAAAACTGAAGTAATCATTCTAAGTTTATACGAGGGTCGTTCAGTTAGCAATGCAACACTTTTCTTTCTAGGCCAGTTTCGGTTAAAAATATTCGGAATTTGTAGTGGGACATTGTGGAATATTCCTGCTTCAGTCCCCATAGTATCACGAAGTTCCGGTAACTGGCGACGACATGTATGTAGCCTTCAAACGGCGTCTGTGACGGTGGTGTGTTCCAAACAGAGAGCTGTCATTGAGCTTCTTTTTGGCGGAAAAATAGAGCATTGCAAATATTCACAGGTGCTAGCAGATTGTCTACGGAGACCTGTCAGTTAACAAAAGCAGGATAAGTCGTTGGGCGAAGCGTCTGTCATCATCGCAACAAGATTATCTCCTGCACGCCGGCTAGCCACACACAGCTATGACTCCGATACTGTTGGTAGGTGCAGGAAGTTTCATGTGAGGTGATCGACGGATCACTGTCAACCTCCTCGCTGCTCGACTGAACTTCTCTGCTGGTAGTAGTGGCACGTTCGTGCACCATTTGGTGTACTCAAAATTGTGCGCCCACTGGGTTCCTTGCTGCCTGACAGAGGAACATAAACAACAACGAAGGACCGTTTAGCCTGATGAGGGACACTCTCGGTGGAAAGCAGTACGTGTATGATGGGGAGGTCATCGATGCAGCAAGACTTTGGCCCCGACGTCAACCAAGAGAGTGGTACTATGCGGGCATACAGGCGCTTCCAGTAAGTTGGCAAAAGGCTGTCGCACTGAACGCAGGTTATGTTGAAAAATATGATTTTGTAGCCAAAAGAGTGATAGATAATATGGCGTATTTGGATCCTGAATAGAACCAACTTCATTTTACAAAGAAATGGGTTGCTTTGCTTATTGAACACCCCTCGTATTTCCGTAAACCACGAAACTTGGAAATTATTACTGACTCGTGATTTACGTAAGAGCTTGTACTAAAAAAAATACAGGAGAATAAGAGTTTCTTACGTCTGTGATGAAATGACTTAGCACCGTTTTGAAATTTGGACTCTAAACCCAAGGAAACGATGTTTTCAACAACCCAGTAAGAGAAGAAATCAAAAATTTAGCCTTAGGATAACGGCTGAACGTCTGGAATTTACATGAAAATATTACATATTGTAGAAACAATAGGTGGAACAACGTACATGAGACAGCAACTAAAATAGCAACTGCACATGTTGGCTTGGTTCCTGCTTTCATGTAGCATGATCAGCGGCATTGAACAGCTCTGTCAGGAGGGTCTATATGGAGTTAGATCAGCTGCCTCAGGAAGCTACTACTTCAGGCGTAGTTTTGGTTCCGGTTGATGCTATTAGTAGATGGAACTTCACAAGGCATGGCTTGTATCTCGATAGGAAAGAGGAAGGTAGATTGACCGGTATGAGAGCAAAATCTTTAAGGGGACGGGGGCAATGAAACTTACTGGAGTACCTCTTTTTTAGGCTAAGATCAGTGTCCAGTTATACAACATTGAATGGAATTAAGCTTAATGAGATGCAGGCAGGTACTAGTGATGTTAAAATATCACAAGATTTTCATAAAAGTACAATGAAAAATGATGTCCATATATGACAACATTAACATAAACGTAGAGTGAAAAATAATGTTAGTATATTGCATCAGACTATTAGGGATTAAAAACAAAGTATATGAGCCTCTCATTTGTTCAGAAGACTTGGAAACTGAGGATGGAATGGATGTACTGTGCCTCTCTGCACATCATATAGTCACAGATATGGAAGAGGTAAATTCAGGTGGATATAAGCTTTCAGCACATGTAAGTATACACACTATGGAGAGAGGAGGAAGTGCCACATATGTTTAGAATTATCATAGTATCAAAAATTAAGAAACTAAAAATTTATGTAGAGCAATATACACTCCTGGAAATGAAAAAAGAACACATTGACACCGGTGTGTCAGACCCACCATACTTGCTCCGGACACTGCGAGAGGGCTGTACAAGCAATGATCACACGCACAGCACAGCGGACACACCAGGAACCGTAGTGTTGGCCGTCGAATGGCGCTAGCTGCGTAGCATTTGTGTACCGCCGCCGTCAGTGTCAGCCAGTTTGCCGTGGCATACGGAGCTCCATCGCAGTCTTTAACACTGGTAGCATGCCGCGACAGCGTGCACGTGAACCGTATGTGCAGTTGACGGACTTTGAGCGAGGGCGTATAGTGGGCATGCGGGAGGCCGGGTGGACGTACCGCCGAATTGCTCAACACGTGGGGCGTGAGGTCTCCACAGTACATCGATGTTGTCGCCAGTGGTCGGCGGAAGGTGCACGTGCCCGTCGACCTGGGACCGGACCGCAGCGACGCACGGATGCACGCCAAGACCGTAGGATCCTACGCAGTGCCGTAGGGGACCGCACCGCCACTTCCCAGCAAATTAGGGACACTGTTGCTCCTGGGGTATCGGCGAGGACCATTCGCAACCGTCTCCATGAAGCTGGGCTACGGTCCCGCACACCGTTAGGCCGTCTTCCGCTCACGCCCAAATATCGTGCAGCCCGCCTCCAGTGGTGTCGCGACAGGCGTGAATGGAGGGACGAATGGAGACGTGTCGTCTTCATCGATGAGAGTCGCTTCTGCCTTGGTGCCAATGATGGTCGTATGCGTGTTTGGCACCGTGCAGGTGAGCGCCACAATCAGGACTGCACACGACCGAGGCACACAGGGCCAACACCCGGTATCATGGTGTGGGGAGCGATCTCCTACACTGGCTGTACACCTCTGGTGATCGTCGAGGGGACACTGAATAGTGCACGGTATATCCAAACCGTCATCGAACCCATCGTTCTACCATTCCTAGACCGGTAAGGGAACTTGCTGTTCCACCAGGACAATGCACGTCCTCATATACCCCGTGCCACCCAACGTGCTCTAGAAGGTGTAAGTCAACTACCCTGGCTAGCAAGATCTCCGGATCTGTCCCCCATTGAGCATGTTTGGGACTGGATGTAGCGTCGTCTCACGCGGTCTGCACGTCCAGCACGAACGCTGGTCCAACTGAGGCGCCAGGTGGAAATGGCATGGCAAGCCGTTCCACAGGACTACATCCAGCATCTCTACGATCGTCTCCATGGGAGAATAGCAGCCTGCATTGCTGCGAAAGGTGGATATACACTGTACTAGTGCCGACATTGTGCATGCTCTGTTGCCTGTGTCTATGTGCCTGTGGTTCTGTCAGTGTGATCATGTGATGTATCTGACCCCAGGAATGTGTCAATAAAGTTTCCCCTTCCTGGGACAATGAATTCACGGTGTTCTTATTTCAATTTCCAGGAGTGTATATAAACACGTGTCCCTGAGTTTAAAGTGAATTATGGTACTTTTATAACTGTAGCTGTGTATAAATATCCTGCCATATTTTCATCTACTTCTGAGAAACTTGGGATTCTTTGTTGTGCTATCTGTCGCACACAAGGAAGAAAATTGTCGTTTGTGAGGATTCCAGTGTAGATTTCATGACAGGATCTGATAGAAAGCATGACTTTGAGACTTTGAGGTATGAGTATTACTTGGTTCTCTCAGTTCGACATCAACTTTTAATATTCCTTCCGGGTAGTACAGCACAGCATAACACTGATAGATATTGTTTTTATAGACCAAGATAACTTCAATCAGATAAAAGCTTTTCCTGTTAAGAATGGTCTATCTGAACATGATGCACAGCCAATTATAATATACTGTATGATATAGCTCCCTACAGTAATGCAAATTTTAGGGAAATCTTGCAGCAGCTAGACGGGGATGAGATATACAGGAAACCTGATTCTAATTTAAAATTTAAGTTATTTTATGATACCTTTGTGACTATATTTGAAAACAGTTGTACTAAGAAGGCAGTGAAACATGTAAGAAACCATCTAAAACGGCATCTAAAGGGATAAAATTATCTTGTAAACAGGACAGGGAAATGTATCTTCGCGTTATAAGGAGTAATGATCCAGAAACACTCAAAGGTTATAAAAACTACTGCACCCTATCAGGAAAAAATATTAAAAAGGCCAAAAATACGTGCACTATGTCTGAGACTAACATCTCTGGTAGTAAAATTAAAACAATTTGGAATGTTGTTAAAAGGAAAACAGTCCGAACAAGAGCACTATATTTCTACCAGACTCAATGAAAAGTTTGTTAACAAAAAGTTGGAAGTAGAAAATAGTGTTGTAGAGAAAACAGGGTCCAGCTATTCATCAGAAAATGCAAGGCTGTATATGGAAGAGGCAATACCTATGCAATTCGAAAAGATTGAGATTCAACCCACCTCTCCTCCTAAAATTAGGGAAATAATAAATCCACTCAAAAGTAATAGTTCATACGGAATTGATGGCATTTCCAACAGAGTACTAACAGCTTGTTCCCAGCAGATAAGTAGAATTCTCAACAACATATGTAGCAGCACACTGAAATAGCTCATTTTTCGGGACAGACTGAAATATGCTATTCTTAAACCGTTGCATAAAAAAGCGGATAGGTCTGATACTAACAACTACTGCCCAATCTCACTATTGAAAGTTTTATCCAAAATTCTTGAAAAAGTTATGTTTTCAGGAGTAGCTTCTCATGTATTTGTAAAAGTGGAGTACTAAGAAAATGTCAGTTTTGTTATCAAAAATGCTTTTCAACAGAGTATGTTGTACATGATTTCACTGATCAAATGTTACATGCTATGAATAACTGAACATCATCCAGTCTGATTTTATGTGATCTTTGAACAATGAAATTCTAATACATAATCTCAAATATTGAGATATGAGTAGGACAGTGCACAAATGGTTCAATTCATATTTTACTGGAAGAATGCAGAATTTTTAAATTAACAGATAATCTGCAAGAATCAGCAGAGTATCTGGGGAGGTGTCAAGAATGGTAGTCCACAGTGTTCAGTCTTGGGTTCCTTATTTATTAATATATATTAATGACTCGCCACCGTATATTCATGAAGATGGAAAGGTAGTTCTTTTTGATGATGATTCAAGTATAGTAATCACACCCAACAAACAAGAATTAGCTGAGGTAATTGTATATAATCTCTTTCAGAAAATTATGAAGTAATGGACTCTCACTAAATTTTGAGAAAACGTAATATACCACAATTCTGTATAGTAAATGGCATAACATCATTGATAAATATAGACTTCGAACAGAAGGTTGTTGCCCAAAATTTTTGGTTGTATTCGAAGTAACGCATCGATGATCTTCTGAAACGTTTAGGTTCAGCTACTTACGCTGTTAGAGTTACAACAAATTTTGGTGATTAACATATCACTAAATTAGTCTACTATGCCTATTTTCATTCACTGCTTTCATAAGGCATCATATTTTGGGGTAATTATTCAATAAGAGGCAAAGTATCCGTTACACAAAAGTGTGTATTCAGAATAATAACTGGAGTCCACCCAAGATTGCCTTGCAGACATTTATTTAAGGCTCTTGGTATAGTCACAGCACCTTCGCCATACACGTGTTCACTTACGAAATTTCTTATTCACAATCCATCCCAGTTAAAAAGTGATAGAAAATTGCATAGCTACTACACTAGAAAAATGGATGATCTTTACTATTGTATGTTAAATCCGAGTTTAGCACAGAAAAGGGTGAATTACACGGCCACAAAAATCTTTCGTCTCTTATCAAATAGCATTAAAAGTTTGACAAATAGCCTACCAGCATTTAAAAACAAATTAAAAGAATTTCTGAATGACAACTCACTCTACCCAACAGATGAATTTTTGGATATGAATTACTAAATGTAAAAAAAAAAAAAAACAGTTGATGCTCATATCTTTTAAAGAAAATTTACGTTAAACTTATACGATACTTTCCACATCATTAAGAAATGTATTTATGATCTATTATATATTGTACATTCCATAAAATACTAATCCAACCTCGTAGAGGAGACATAAAGAAGTGCTGGCAGAAAAAAACAGAAAGAGGATTCAACAGACACTGAACTTTCGCCGCAAAGGTCCATATAGATACTCCTTATGGAGAAAACAAAATTATTTACCGGAGTAACTTTCGTTAGACACTAAGCTTTCAGGTAATATTGCAACCCATCACAGTTCTCGATCCCCGTCAGTTCATAATCGGATAACTCGTACTTTTTATCGAACTGTAGAGTTTAACAACAGCAAATTATCTGCTGTTAACGTGCAATTAAAAGCTTAGCCTTTGTCATAAAAAGAGCGAATGGAGCTACCGGTAATAAAAATTTCATAACGCCACCCACGTGAAATGAAAAGGTAAAAAAGTCGGCACCACACAATGCATTTAAATCAGCGTTCACTGAATACGCTCATGAAAACCGGTCGCCTTCAAATGTAATCCGTGGTATTATTTAAGAGGAAATTGATTGTTACAAAGTTCTGCAACCGTGGACGCTGGCGTAAATCTAATCTACGATAGCATTCCATTGAAGTGAAAGCAGAAATTTAACGATTGCCATCTGTTTAAGGACACGAAGAGCAGCAAGTTTATCAAAAAAACTTTCCGGACTGACCACGTAATTGTTCAAGGGCACCAACTTCCTTTTAAGTATGCTAACATTCAGGTCAGATCTTTAAGCCTATTATTCCAGATCCAACTACTCATTACTTATTTCAGAAGAACCACTAAACTTCACTACATATTTTCTATTTCTTACACTCTGCCCAAACGTTGTTAGTCCAGTTAACATTTACGTAAAGTCTTTGTTAATAGCCTAACATAGGTCGCACCTATTTTCTAAGCAATTTTCGTCAGCATGTATCAAGGTAAGAATGTTATTATCTATACTAACATATAAGTCAGTACTTTAAGTAAAATAATTCATATGGTGTCACTCCGTAGTACATATTGTGCCTAGGGCAAGTAAATACGGCTAGACCGTCTCCACAGATTCGTAAAAGTTTTAACCGCCGAAATGCGCAATGGAAAAAAATTCCGAGTGGGACGGAAATCGGTAGATGTGATGAACATGTACATATGTACAGACAAAGAAGTGAATCCGATTCGCAGGCCGTTGTGGCCGAGCGGTTCGAGGCGCTTCAGTCTGGATCCTCGCGACCGCTACGGTCGCAGGTTCGAATCCTGCCTCGGGCATGGATGTGTGTGATATCCTTAGGTTGGTTAAGTTTAACTAGTTCTAAGTTATAGGGGCCTGATGACTTCAGATGTTAAGGCCCATAGTGCTCAGAGCCATTTGATTACGATTTAAGAAAAAACTGGATGATTTATTCAAGAGGAAAAGCTTTGGAAAATTTGTAACTCCATAAGGCGTTCATCCACATCTGGATCTTGTGCAAGCAGCATTCAGCTTGGCACAATGACAGAGTTACCGGGTGTCCTCGTGAGGGATATCGTGCCAAATTCTGACCAAGTGGCGCGTCAGATCGTCGAACTCTCGAGGTGCTTGGAGTGTCCTCGTCATAACGCTCCGAACTTTCGAAATTGGGGAGGGATCTGGCGACCTTCCTGGCCTAGGTAGGGTTTGGAGAGCACAAATACAGGCAGTAGAAAGTCTCGCTGTGTGCTTGCTGGCATTATCTTGCTGAAATGTAAGCCTAGGATGGCATGCCGCGAACGGCAACCAAACGGGGTGGAGAATGTCATCGACGTACCGCTGTGCTCTAAGGGGGACGTGCATGGCGACGAACGGAATCCTGCTTTGAAGAGAAATGACACCCCAGACCATGACTCCTGTCGGGTTGTAAGTATGGCGGGCGTCAGCCAGGTTGGTATCTCACTGCCATCCGGAGCGTCTTCAGAGTTATGCTCGCTGGTCATCGGGGCTCAATTCGAAGCGAGCCAATGAGATTCCAGGCCATGGACGTATCCTGGAGACGCCCGGGGCAAGATATTACATTTTTTATTTTCTCTCAATATCCGTCACAATTTTGATCAGGGTCTTTCCTTTGTGGTGGCACTGTATGATTATACTTAGATGGTTTGGAAACAGACCTGATGATCCGAAAATAGTCACCACAAACAAATGGCTGTTATCGCAACTATGTCGGATATTGGAAGAAAATTAAAAAAAAAAGAAAAGAAAATTGTTCTTCTGTACACGTACGGCACATCTACCGATTTCCGTCCTCTTATGGTAATTGCTTCGTGGTGCGCAGTTTTTTGTCTTAGAGGGTATCTAGAGGGAAGCTGGTACTTATATTGCGTCTATCCGGCGGCTACGATGATACTGCGACATCGCAGAGTATTAACGATTATGAGAAACTGGTTAAGACGTGAAATCAGGACAAAAAAAAAAAAAATGCACCTTAGCACGCAATGACGTGAGGGCCGGAAACTTAACCACCACAACATTCTGAAGGCACAATTTCCGTGAGTCAGCGACAAAACATGCTACAAATATTTACAGATTGGCGAATCTTATTTGTATTCTTTGTGGAGGCCTACTGACCGATAAAAAAAAATTGCTCTGAGCACTACGGGACTTAACTTCTGAGGTCATCAGTCCCTTAGAACTTCTTAAACCTAACTAACCTAAGGACGTCGCACACATCCATGCCCGAGGCAGGATGCGAAGCTGCGACCGTAGCAGTCGCGCGGTTCCAGACTGTAGCGCCTAGAACCGCTCGACCACTCCGGCCGGCTACCGATAATCCAGCGAAGACTTTCGTAACAGAAATAGATTCGAGATAAATATTGTTAACATCTTTTACAAATAAACAATACTCGTAATTAACAGTTTGTACAACTCTGGCAGAAGACCCAAAGAGTTTGTGGTCATACATAAAGCACACCAGTGGCAAGACGAAACCAATACCTTCACTGCGCGATAACAACGGTGAAGTCACTGATGGCAGTGTCACTAAGGCAGAGTTATTAAACACGGTTTCCCAAAACCCTTCACCAAAGAAGACCAAGTAAATATTCCTGAATTCCAATCAGGAACAACTGCCAAGATGAGAAATATAGAAGTATATATCCTCGGTGTAACGAAGCAGCTTAAATCACTTAATAAAGGCACGGCCTTTATAACTAACGTCGATTTGCAGTAGGGTTTTGGAACATATACTGTATTCGAACATTATGAAGTACTTCGAAGAAAACTATTTATTGACACACAGTCAACACTGTTTCAGAAAATCTCGATCTTGTCAAACACAACTAGCTCTTTATAATCATGAAGTAACAAGCGCTATCGACAGGGGATGTCAAATTGATTCCATATTTTTAGGTTTCCACTAGGCTTTCGACGCCTTCTAATTAAACTGCGTGCCTACGGAGTATCGCATCAGTTATGCTACTGGACCCGTGATTTCCTGTCAGAAAGGTCACAGTGCGTAGTAATAGACAGAAATTCATCGAGTAAAACAGAAGTAATATCCGGCGTTCCCCAAGGAAGTGTTATAGGCCCTCTATTGTTCCTGATCTATATTAACGGCATAGGAGACAATTTGAGTAGCCGTCTTAGATTGTTTGCAGATGATGCTATCATTAACCGTCTAGTAAAGTCAAAACGACTTGCAAAATGATTTAGACAAGATATCGGTATGGTGCGAAAAATGGCAATTGACTCTGAATAAGGAAAAGTGTGAAGTTATTCACATGAGTACTAAAAGAAATAAGCTAAATTTCGATTACGCTATAAGTCACACAAATCTGAAGGCAAACCAAGGACTGCTATTTATTGGTAGAACACTACTAAAGAGACTGCTTACACCACGCTTGTCCGCCATATTCTGGAGTATTGCTGTGCAGTGTGTGATCCGCAACAGATAGGACTGGCGGATGACATCGAAAAAGTACAAAGAAGTACAGCTCGTTTTGTATTGTCGCGAAATAGGGGAGATAGTGTCACAGACATCTTACGTGAATTAGGGTGGTAATCATTAAAACAAAGGAGTTTTTCGTTGCGACGGAATCTTATCATGAAATTTAAGTCACCAGTTTTCTCCTCCGATTGCGGAAAGATTCTCTTGGCACACACCTACATAGGGAGAAATGATCATCACGATAAAATAAGGGAAATCAGGGCTCGCACAGAAAAATTTAAGTTCTTGTTTTTCCCGCGTGCCGTTCGAGAGTGGAACGGTAAAGAGGCAGCTTGAAGGTGATTCATTGAACCCTCTGCCAGGCACTTTATTGTGAATAGCAGAGTAATCACGTAGATGTAGATGCAGATGGAGATGCCTGATTGTAATCACCATTGGCTGCAAACGGCTTGCGAATAAGCCACTTTAAATATACCACACGAACATTGCGACGCTTGTTAAATGTACTGTATGTTTCAGGGGGAATAGTGTACTGGTTGAAGAGCTACAATACTCTTTCCGTGTGTTAGTACTCGAGTTGCAATGGATTCAGACAGCTGTTTGTTTTTTGGGACGCAGCTATTCAGAAAGGACTGCGTTCTAATAACTGATTAGAAATCTACGATTTGAGCGGTAACGAATCCATACTAAGAATTTGTACGCACGCTTAAGGGATGTGCAAATGTTGCAGTGCAAGGTAAGGTTAAGTGTGCCAATGACAGCTGCAACTTTTGACCAGTTTAAGATTAAACATTGTAAATTTCTGCCTCTACATCTACATCCATACTCCGCAAGCCACATGACGGTATGTGGTGGAGGGTACCTTGAGTACCTTTATCGGTGCTCCCTTCTATTCCAGTCTCGTATTGTTCGTGGAAAGAAGGATTGTCGGTATGCCTCTGTGTGGGATCTAATCTCTCTCATTTTATCGTCATGGTCTCTTCGCGAGATATACGTAGGAGGGAGCAATATACTGCTTGACTCCTCTGTGAAGGCATGTTCTCGAAACTTTAACAAAAGCCCGTACCGAGCTACTGAGCGTCTCTCCTGCAGTCTTCCACTGGAGTTTATCTATCATCTCCGTAACGCTTTCACGATTACTAAATGATCCTGTAACGAAGCGGGCTGTTCTCCGTTGGATCTTCTCTATCTCTTCTATCAACCCTATCTGGTACGGATTCCACACTGCTGAGCAGTATTCAAGCAATGGGCGTACAAGTGTACTGTAACCTACTTCCTTTGTTTCAACTTCTCGATATACCGCAGCGTCATCCGCAAAAAGTCTCAGTGAACTCCCGATGTTATCCACAAGGTCATTTATGTGTATTGTGAATAGCATCGGTCCTACGACACTCCCCTGCGGCACACATGAAATCACTTTTACTTCGGAAGATTTCTCTCCATTGAGAATGACATGCTGCGTTCTGTTATCTAGGAACTTTTCAATCCAATCACACAATTGGTCTGATAGTCCATATGCTCTTACTTTGTTCATTAAACGACTGTGGGGAACTGTATCAAACGCGTTGCGGAAGTCAAGAAACACGGTATCTACCTGGGAACCCGTGTCTATGGCCCTCTGAGTCTCGTGGTCTAATAGCGCGAGCTGGGTTTCACTCGATCGTCTTTGTCGAAACCCATGCTGATTCCTACAGAGTCGATTTCTAGTCTCCAGAAAAGTTATTATACTCGAACATAATACGTGTTCCAAAATTCTACAACTGATCGACGTTAAAGATATAGGTCTATAGTTCTGTACATCTGTTCGACGTCCCTTCTTGAAAACGGGGGTGACCTGTGCTCTTTTCCAATCCTTTGCAACGCTACGCTCTTCTAGAGACCTACGGTACACCGCTGCAGGAAGGGGTGCAAGTTCCTTCGCGTACTCTGTGTAAAATCGAACTGGTATCCCATCAGGTCCAGCGGCCTTTCCTCTTTTGAGCGATTTTAATTGTTTGAATGGCTGAAAGAAACGACTATATACCGGTAGGGGTTTATGATGCGCCTATTTATAAGAAAGTTTTAATTATTTATGAGCTGTTTCGTGGTACATGTATCGAGTTTCATTGCTGGTGGCTAGTCTTCTGATGCAGTTTTAAACTGAAAGTTTAGTTCAATGCACGTATAATGATTTGGCTTTGTATGAACGGAATTTGTGTGAAGAATTTGTTTCAGTTCTACATTGAATAGTAATCATCCTAATCCCTGACGGGTTTTATAACGTTCATTTTTGTTACTCACAAACTGTACTTACTGCGGAACGCTACTTCTCCCGTATCTCTGAAGCGAATAAATTACTGTATGAAAAATTCTTGCTCACCCACAAGTTATCCAGTGAAAACTTCTGTTTATCCCCTTACTGGCCATTGTCCCTTTTTTGGGACGCGTATATTTTACTTATTTGTATGTAAGCAATGGAGCTTTTAGCCTTTATTGTTGCACCTGTATGTTCAACTAACTTCTATAATGCCTGCAAATGTAAAATAAATAACTTTTTTCTAAGTACTTCTCGCACTTGGCAGCACTGTATGTCTGCTGCTGGTAGTTCCTGGACGACAATGAGCTGTGATTTAGTTGTCTGGGCGTGTTTGTTATCAACATATGGATGTCCATGAAAGATTAAGTATACTTCCGATTTTTTCAAGTAAGTGCAATATCGATACATTTTATACGTCCCAATAATGGGACAATGGCATATTACACTATCATTTACTGTTGATGTGCCCCATTCTTGTATACACATATCATACAGAAAAAATTGCATTTTACGTTCTTTGTATCTTCTTTTTTTCATGTTAGATTCGAATTTTAAGAGTCCAACAGGATAAAAACATGCCACGTGGACTTACACTTGAAGAAATTCTAGCAGAACTAGCGAACCATCAAGAGAGTGACGATTAAGATGATGACGTAGAATTTACGATTATTTCACCCGAAGAAGACATTGACGAAAATGTACTGAACAATGAGTCTATTGTACAAGATGTAGCCGATATTATAGAGAGAAGATCTCACTTTTGGATGTCCGTCAGAGAATAGTGGTTTTACCTATCTAAGAAAACAGGATCATTACCAAAACGCTGAGGACCACAAGGAAGTAAATTAATGGAGGACGGGTGAGCACAGATGTACGACTAGATCCAGGAAATCATTTCATTGTGCCAAGTAAATCACAGAAGAGAGTAAAACACAGAAGAGATGTGCTTAGTGCAAGAAAAAAACAACAAAAATATCTGATAGGTGCAACATTGGTGTACACGACAAGTGTTTTGCTTCATTTCATACTGAATAGACATTCAATAATATTAAAACATTCTTTATTTATTGTTTGTGTTGTTTCTTACAACATTATGCACTGAGAAGAAGGTTGTGATTTGGATTGCGCATTTGGCCAATGTCCCAAAAATGGGACGGTCTGTAGTTCTTGTTCTAATAAACTGAAAATTTTCAAAACAACTTTTTATTCAGTTAATCACTCCATGTAACGTATTTATGTATAGAAGTTTGCAAAAAATGATCCGATAGAGTTTTGGCCAGTACTGGGTTAAATACATAATAAATGGCGCCGGTGCTTTCTTATGCTTCTCGTGTCAGATGGTATCTGAGACACGGAAAATTGTCGTTCCACAGTTTATTCCATACCTGACAGATCTGCTCAACGAAGCGCTACGGTTGGGACGGGTACCTGCAGTCCGGAAAACAGCAAATGCCGTCATAATTAAAATATCAGAGAAGAAGGATCCTTGGTATCCAAATCGTCCAGTCCTACATACTTAGTTAATATCTTGCCCAAGCCCGATGAACGACTTATGTGCGATCGCTTAGAATCGTAGAGGCCTTAGATCACAGTAATTCGGTTTCAGGGCGGAAAATCTATTGATTACGGACTAAATAAAGTACTAACGACTGTTAATAACAAGGAAAGCAAATACGCTGTTGCTGTTCTTATAGACATTTCGGCCGCCTTTGATAATATCTGGTGGTCCGCATTGTTTGCAAGACTAAGAGATACAGGTACCTAAGGCCCTCTAAGCTATACTCTCGGACTACTGTAGAAACAGGATGGTTGGATGGCACGCGAGAAGTCAGAAAGAGATTAAAACAATCACCAGAGGTTGCCCGCGAGGATCAATATCCCTCTTTTGGGATATCGCCTCTGAACCTTTCCTACATCACCTGGATGGGATTGCTGTGCGAATGAGGCGACAGTATGTTCAAATGACTTCCTGGTGGTGGTCTCCGCGGACTCAAAAGCGCAACTCGAACACCGGTCAACACAGCTACTCACTCGCATCAACCAGTGGTTCAGACATAATAAATTTCAGATATATTTACACAAAACAGTTTATGTACTACTCGAAGGAAAACTACAAAGCAATCCAACCATAAAACTATACATCATTAACATCTTGGTGCGTAACTCGACTAACGACTGTCCTTTGACGAACACATCAGAACAACAACTGGCAAGGCTGCCAAGATCATGCACAAGCTGGCCAGACTCGACATAACACGCTTCAGGGTACCATTATACACATTGAGACCTTACCAATGTGCACTCTTTGAGTCTGTGGTCTGTTGTGCAGCCAGTGCGTTGGCCCACCGAGTACGTCTGACGACGAACAGGAACATCGTGAGGAAAGGGCAGAGAAGTGCCGTGGTAAGGCTGACGGGAGCTTTCAACACCACTAAAATCATGGTTGTCACAGGACAGAGCTGATGAGGTTTCGGAAAGGGGTCAATGTCAATTACTGTTAATTATACAAGAACATAAAACTTTATTGCTCGACCCAATGCACAGTTTTCTCTTTAAAACAACAAAGATCAATTCACGGCAGAGAGCCCAAGTTACTTCTCCAGAATAAGTTTAAATGATTCCTTTTAAAACACCAGGATTTAGAGTAACGGCTGAAGGCCTTACTTACGTAAAATTGCAATATCTTCTCGCCTAAAGGCCAAAATAACATGTCAGATCAGATAAGGACATTCTTTAGAAGCCAAGCATTTAAAATTTTCAGCTAAAGGCCATATTAAGGAAAATTCAAATAAATTCTTCGGCTGAAAGCCCAACAAAAATTTATTTACATAATAAAAGAGAGGCTTTAAAGATAAGCTTTTACACGGTACAACAGATAATCTTCTTAAGAAAACTTGAAGTATCTTGTCGGCTGAAGACCCAAACAATTACTTAAGAATAATTAAAGACCACCTTAAGATAAACATTTACAGAACATGGCTTAAGGCCATTTCAAGAATTCAAGTCAATTGAAGTGAAACCTTACAGTCAAGGATTTACGTATTAAAGCCACAGATTCTGAAACAAACACTGCTGAAGGCCTAAATACAGAGCAACAAGAATTTTAAATAAAACACGGCTGAAGGCCTTGTCTTAAAATAGTTGTTATGATATCGGATGAAGGCCATATACTAAACATAAAACAGACAATATTAACACGGCTCAAGGCCTGACACAGTACTTGCGGGCAAATAAAACGACAATTACCAAAAACCAACAGTGGTGGTCAGAAGTGTTCCAAGGGTCGGCCTGGGGAGGAAACTCTAACAACAGGTGGCATCACGACCTAGGGACGGCTGAAGAACTGACCAACAACCTAATCAATTCCCTCTGTCGCAACCGACCAACTGCATACTCCAGACAGCGTTCACCTGCTCAGTGGAAATCACAGAAGCTACAAACAATTCCACGTAAACACACTTGCACAAGAACTCGAACAATCGTAAAAGAAATCACTGTGGAACAACGACGAATCAATTCCACACACAGAGAGTTTCCACAACCGATTGGCGACCAAATACACGTCGTCCGATGAGACGACCGTCCGAACGACCAACCCAGGTCGTTCCCACTGAATTTACGTGTGTTGGCAACGTTCGAGCGAGTCTTGACTCCGAAGCTGACTGTAGCTCCAACCCGACTCACCTCGATGTCCGTTCGGAATTCGGAGACACGGCGACCCGGGTACACTGGTTCGGACCCAACCATGCAGAGGTAACACTTGTCCATTGGTCACGACAACTCTGCACAAGGAAGGAACCGAGCTGCGCCCGGCAAGATGATCAACTGACGAGGCCCAGGAACGGTCAAAAGACCAAACACACGTCACCCGATGAGACGACCGATCAAACGACCAACTAACGGTCGTTGCCGCTCCAGTCTCCTTCTGTCGGACAGTACATGTGTGTCGCCAGCGGTCGGCGAGTACTGGCTGTAAGGAGCTCACTGGCGCTCCGTGCCGACTGACTGCTGCTCCGTCCCTGACTGAACTTCAGTGCAGCTGCGTCCCGACTGAACTCTCAGACACACGAAGACCTGGAAATATTATCGGTCGCTCCAGAGATGGTACGACAATGCATTTAACGATAGGCGCTGCTGCTGCCACTCACGGCAGGTAAGGCAGGAAGTTAGTGACGCCAGTAAATGGAATGAGAAACCGAGGCGGCAGTACCGTAAGAGAAGATGACAAACAATAAACTGCATGGACACGAGCAGCGCACGGCTCAACCACGTCAGGGAAATCACTTTGCTTGGTGCTAGGAAACTTCCATATCGATATAACCCTCCGGTTTAGGGCTGCAATGTACTGTCTGAGGAGAGGGAGACGGGATAAGGTAACCGTGATTACCGAACAGGATATCACCGAGAAGCTCCGACCCGTTCAATGACTTGTAGATACCTGGCAAGAGGAATAGGAGCCAAGCGAAAAGGGCCGTAGAGTACATAATTTCTTCCCGGACATCAGGGAAAGCCGGCCGGAGTGGCCGAGCGGTTCTAGGCGCTACAGTCTGGAACCGCGCGACCGCTACGGTCGCAGGTTCGAAACCTGCCTCGGGCATGGATGTGTGTGATGTCCTTAGGTTAGTTAGGTTTAAGTAGTTCTAAGTTCTAGGAGACTGATGACCTGAGAAGTTAAGTCCCATAGTGCTCAGAGCCATTTGAACCATCTGAACATCAGGGAAAGTCTGAATCTGAGCTACATCAATCCCTGCCGAGGTATGGTTCACTTTCTGACAGGTCGAAGTTCTTACCCTGCGTACTTACACCCCGTAGGCCACAGCCAGACTGCTGCATCTAAATGTGGGGAACATAGATCCCCAGAACACACAAATTTTCACTGTCACCGATACAGAGCAGCACACCAGACACAAACGTAGTACGACAATGACATGATACCGACAGAAAGAGATAAAGACGAGTGGGATATACTAAATAAAATCGCTGATGCTGTCTCGACGACATTAAATGACGAATACAGGCAGACACGGCAATATAACAGAACACTGCAATACTCATGAAGCACATAAGACAATGCTTCCAGTTCGCATATCAACATGGCAACACTACCGAAACAGATACTCAGTCAAATAGCGGACACTTTCACCAACACGTATCGCGTACAACCTTACTCAACATTTAGAATAATTAAACTATATAAGAATGAACAGTGTAATGTAATCAACCGTGTAAATCTGTTCCAGCTTAAATATAAACAGGAGACGTATCCATCCCGCGGTCATTGTAGCTCTGTTGAGATTTAATACTTGTAACTGAACACTTAGTGCGAGTATATAAGCAACATAATAGGTAAAATTCACGACACATAATACAGGAACTTTAGGTTAATTAATAACGCTAAGAAATAACATACCTTACACTCACACACTACTACGCTTTCCACAAGGTACGTAATAGTTATAGTATTTTTGTAAATAAAGCACTCCGTCTTCAGGCCACGAGTTACCTACCGGGACCATTCGACCGTGGAGGATGCAAATAGGATGGGCGTGGCGTCAGCACACAGCTCTCCCGGCCGTTATGATGGCATTCCTGACCGAAGCCACTACTAATCGGTCGAGTAGCTCCTCAATTGGCATCACGAGGCTGAGTGCACCCCGAAAAATGGCAACAGCGCATGGCGACCTGGGTGGTCACCCATCCAAGTGCCGACCACACCCGACAGCGCCTAACTTCGGTGATCACGCGGAAACCAGTGGATTCACTGCGGCAAGGCCGTTGCCGTTTTTGTAAATAATGTTTTGAAATATGAATCCGTAAATCGAACTGTAGCGAACCGGGACTGCAAGCCTCGAAGTAATTCCGTGACTTTCAAACCAGGCTGGCTCAGACAAAATAATATTTCTCTCTCTCTTTCTCTCCAGGTCTTTCCTATCTTATATCATCACTTCATCTTAAAATCTGAATATTTTTGTGTTCTTCCTTCAATTTCTAATGTACTTTCAATTTATTATTACTTCCATTGTAACTGTAGAAAACAATAATTGCTGTTTTTAATATGGAATATGTTTTGTAACGTACATGGAAAGCTGTAAAATGAACGACATGTTATCAAATGTATGGCAACAGGCCTCTAAATGAGCAATAAATCAAATTCAAAATCTCGTGCCGAGCTGTGTGATATGCGTACATTGGCCATTATAGTGTTTTGTCTCATTTAATATGGTCAGAGCGGTGACAATCAATCAAAGCCGCCTTTAAGTCATGGTTTACTCTCTCCGCGAACGATGGGTTTGGTGTTAAAGCGTAGTGGTAGAATGCCTGATTCCCAGCCTAAAAGAAACACCCCAAAGACTTTGAAGGTAAGTGCCGTGGATTATCAGAATTAGCACTC